>NC_068918.1:21482402-21785432 GCF_023091745.1 Budorcas taxicolor
TCATGCCTGACTCTTTGCAACTCCATGGCTACAGCATGCCAGGCTCCTCTGTCCTCCGCTCTGTCCCAGAGTTTACTCAAATTCATGTCCACTGAGTCAGTGATGCCATCCAACCATCTCATTCTCTGCCACCCCTTTCTTCTTTTGCCTTCAGTTTTTTCCCAGCATCAGTGTCTTTTCCAGTGAGTAGGCTCTTCACAATCAGGTGGCCAAAGTGTTGGAGCTTCAGCTTCAGATCAGTCCTTCAAATGAATATTCAGGGTTGATTTCCTTTAGGATTAACTGGTTTGATCTCCTTTACTGTCCAAGGGACTCTCAAGAGTCTTCTCTAGAACTACAGTTCAAATGCATCAATTCTGTGGAACTCAGCCTGTGATCCAACTCTCTCATCTGTACATGACTACTGGAAAATCATAGCTTTGACTATATGGACCTTTGTTGGCAAAGTGATGTCTCTGCTTATTAATACACTGTCTAGGTTTGTCATAGCTTTCCTTTGAAGGAGCAAGCGTCTTTTAATTTCATAGCTGCAGTCACTGTATAGATATATTCAAAATTATCATAGAGAATAGGTGCATTGCATCCATGTAGGTACAGGTCATAAGTAGGTCCCAGAAAGAACAGAAACTTTAGTAGACTTAGACTTCCAGATAGTCTCTAGCATTGACAGCACTCTCTAGTTTTTAGTATTTCCTATGTACTAATTTGCTATATACTGGTAAAACTAGTTTTACTACTTTTGACAGTAAAGAATGGGAAAATATGATCAGTTCCACTTATGTTTTCTCATTAGTTGACATCATTAGCTATTGGCCAACTCATGAATTGATAGTCCTTAGTCACACCTATGGAGAAGGCAGTGGCAACCCACTCCAGCAACTCTTGCCTGGAGAATCTCATGGATGGAGGAGCCTGGTAGGCTGCAGTCCATGGGGTCGCAAAGAGTCAGGCACAACTGAGTGATTTCACTTTCACTTTTCACTTTCATGCATTGGAGAAGGAAGTGGCAACCCACTCCAGTATTCTTGCCTGGAAAATCCCAGGGACAGAGGAACCTGGTGGGCTGCCGTCTATGGGGTCGCACAGAGTCGGACATGACTGAAGCGACTTAGTAGCAGTAGTAGCAGCAGTCACACCTATAACTCATGACCCAATCAGTTATAGGAAAAGATGGTGTCCCTTAGAAAAGATAGTAATATGTTAAATAGCATGTATGATGAAATTAGATCCAATATAGCCCAGTGAGTGAGAAGTAAAGGGCAAAGAAGAAGAGCTACTGCATTTGTCATCTAGAATTATATACATATAAAATTGTAATAGCAGCAGTTGTTTCAGCTGTCTTAATAAACAGTAATAGCTTTGGGTAAAAAGTATGTATGTTTTTGCCTTATCAACTGTGCTGCTGCTGCTAAGTCACTTCAGTCGTATCCAACTCTGTGTGACCCCATAGACTGCAGCCCACCAGGCTCCCCCGTCCCTGGATTCTCCAGGCAAGAACTCTGGAGTGGGTTGCCATTTCCTTTCCATCAACTGTGCTAGTACGAGAATATAATCTAATGATGCATTTAGTTCAGACATATTTCACAGCCTAACAATCATTACTTTCTTTTTTGTTGTGATAATATAACTTTATTAGATTACAGTACCATCCTTGAATGTTAGTCTGTGATATGTTAGCATGTCATAAAATTATATGATATCTTTAACATACAGGCTGCTCCAAACTGCTCTGAAACAGCTTTAATTCATATAGCTCATATTTTGGCAAGAATTGCATCTGTGGAAGAAGGACTTACCCTACTACTTTATGGAGAAAATATGAACTCTTCTGAAGAAAAAAGGTATGTTTCTGTTTTGAATAATTTGCAGAATTTTTTAGTGTGTTTTCTCAAATATGATTTAAAGTTTCCAAAAATCTTGTCATATATTAATGAAAATTGGGATAGCTATTCTAGATAGTTATCTAGTTAGGTTTCTTGATCAATTACTAACATATTAGATCATCAGAAATTTGAAGGAATAACCAGGATTATGAATTCTACAGGCAGAGTAGGTCTTGATGTCTGTAACTTCAAAAGAAAAATAGAATGGTTCACTCTACATAGGATCTTTTTTGCTCTCTTGGACTATACTCTTGGAACTTCTAAAGCCACAAATGACTGACTTTAAGTTAGACCATACAAAGGAAAGCTAACTACTTCCCCATCTTCCTTCTCTAACCCTTATTCAGTTCTATCACCTGGGTCAGCCAGTGATAACAGTATGTTTATGCTTCTAGACTTTCTCTGTACCTGTAATGATGCATCAAATATATATGTTCATAGTCATAGAATTCTTTGTTTTCAAAAATGGTATATACATTACTTGTGGGTTTTTTGTGTGTAACCATAACCTCTTCCTACCTAGGTGAATATAGAATGAAACATTTTTAATAGCTCTACAATACATTTTTGTATGATCTTACCATCATTTATTCAAATTTCTCTACATTATTGGATATTAGGTAGTGTCTATGAGTTTGCCTCCACAGATAACACCACAGTGAGTGTCCTTTTACTCTATTGATGTGGTAGATTGCATTAATTGATTTTTTAAAATATTGAACCACCTTGCATACCTAGAATATTTCTTTTTATACATTGTTAGATTTGATTTACTAATATTTAAGGATTTTTGTCTGCGTTTATGAGAGAGACCAGTCTGTGGTTTTCATGATTCTTGTCTGGCCTTACTGTAACACTAGTCTCATAATTTAGGAAATATTCTACTTCTAGCTTTTGAAAGAGATTTGGCATAATTTCTTGAATGTTTGATAGAGTTCACCAGTGTACGTATTTGGGCAAAGAGTTTTCTATTTAGGAAGTTTATTATTTATTCTATTTCGTTAATAGGTAGGTTTATTCAGATTGTTTGTGTTTTGGCAGGTTGTGTCTTTCAAGGAACCGGTCCACTTATCTAAGTTTTCTAATGTGTGGGCATAGACTTTTTATTGATATATTTGTTTTTTCACAGTATTCCTTTATTACCTGTTTAAAATCAATGGAATTAGTAGAGATAGCCACTCATATTATTAATTTGTGTCTTTTTTCCTCTCTAACCTCATTAGAGTCTTTTCACTTTTACTGATCTTTCAAAAGACTAGTTTCCACTCCCCACTCATTTCCTGTTTTAATTTCATTGATTTCTGTTCTAATTTTTATTTTCTGCTTTGTTTTGGATTTAATTTCACTTTCTATGGTTAAAGTTTATAGATTATTGAATTTTAGATCATCTTTCTATTATATGTATTCAGTGCTGTAAACTTCCCCCTCTAAACACTGCTTTTGCTGCATCCAACAAATGAGTTGTGTTTTCATTTTCATTAGTTCAGTACTCTTGCCTGGAAAATCCCATGGACGGGGGAGCCTGGTAGGCTGCAGTCCATGGGATCGCGAACAGTCGGACACGACTGAGCGACTTCACTTTCACTTTTCACTTTCATGCACTGGAGAAGGAAATGGCAACCCACTCCAGTGTTCTTGCCTGGAGAATCCCCGGGACGGGGGAGCCTGGTGGGCTGCCATCTATGGGGTCACACAGAGTCGGACACAACTGAAGTGACTTAGCTGCAGCAGCAGCAGTTCAGGATAGTTTTAGACTTCTCTGGATACTTCTTTGACCTATGAGTTATTTATGGTTCTGAGAGCATATTTTGTATGATTGATATTTTTAATTTGTTAAAATGTGTTTTATGGCCCAGAATGTGATCTCTCAGTGAATGTTCTATGTGAGCTTGAGCAAAATGTATATTCTGCTGCTGGAAGTATTCTGTAGGTACCAATTATATGCTGTAGGTAGTTTGTGGTGTTCAGTTCAGCTATGTCCTCATGCTGGATCTATCAATTACTGACAGAAAAGTGCTGAAATTTCAGACTGCATCAGTGAACTCATCTTTTTCTCCTTGCAATTCTGTCCATTTTTTCTTCATGCACTTTGACACTGTCAGGTACACATTAAGGATTGTTACATCTTTTTGCAAAATTGACCCCCTTTATTACATAATATGCCTTTTGGGTAATTTTCCTTGCTGTGATGTCTGAAATTAATATAGCTAGTGTAGCTTTCTCATGATCATCAGCATGATGTCTTTATCTGTTTACTTTTAATCTGTCTTTATCATTATATTTAATAGGCTTCTATAGATACCACATAACTGGATCTTGTTTTTTTATCTACTCTGATAGTCTTTCTTTTAATTGATCCTTGTCATTTAGAGTATGAGATGATTGGATTAATGTTTACCATATTTGTTACTGTTTTCTATTTTGCCTCTGATCTTCCTTTTTTGTGTGTGTTCCAAACTTTTCCTGCCATCTGTTGTTATTTTTTTCCACCATGTGTTTTAATATGTTTACATCTGGGAACATATTGTCTTGCTGACAGTACTCACATAGGATCAAAGTCTTTGGGTGAGATTCGTGGGGCAGTGGTAACCATTTAATCCTCGCAGTGACTAAGGAAGAGGCCTCTATGGTTATCTCTGTTATATAGATGGAAACACTGAGGTTGGATTTCTATAACTTTGATTCAGTATTAATAGAAGTGTAATTCTTGTTTCTAATTGTTTCATTTTTGATTATTCAATTTTTCTGGATCCTAAATTACTCATTTTTTCCTACATTCCTAAACTTTGTTACTTATCATACCCTTTTTTTTTTCTCCTTGTCCTTGATGGCTACAAGAGCCTTCAGAAAATTTTGTTTACTATTGTATTTTAATATTTCAGAAGGGAGTAGATACGAATGTAATGTGTTCAATCTGACATATTTAACCTGGAAGCCTTTTTCCAGCCATATATCTGGAAAGCCTTTTTCTTATCCATATATCCATATATAATAAGCCTTTTTCTTATCCATATATCCATATATAATAAGCCTTTTTCTTATCCATATATCCATATATAATATGGAAATATTCTTATCCATTATCCGTATATAATAATTCTTTTAAAATTAGGAAGACTAACTCTTTGCCATGAGTTCTAAGGTTCTTTTTATTGTTCATCACTTCCTTATTTTTTTTCTTTTATATAGACATCATTTAATTGTATGTAGTTAATTTTCTCCCATTATTATCATTATGATTTCTAGGTTTCTTTTTTTTAGGTGTCTCCCTCCCATTGAAATTAAACAGAAAAGACATAAAATGTTAGAATTTCTTCTAAATCCTCATTGTGCGGTGGTTTAGAGTTTCTAGTTTTATTAGGGAAAGATTAGAAACATCCCAGATATTCAATCACAAGAGACTAATAGATTGAATTATATTTATACAAAGGAATGCTTAGCAGTAGTGAAAAGGGGATGAGAAATTTTTTTATGTATGGCTGTAGAGTTGTCATCAGGATATATAAAGTGAAAAAACAAAACAAAGTTTATAGAATGTTACCCTTTGTATAGTAGAAGGGAATATGAATAAATAAAATTATATTTGTCTTATTTTCAAAAGGAAGTGATAAAATAGTAGTAATAGCTTTAAAGGAAAGAAAAGCAATAGTTTAGAGGAAAGGAAAAAAATATTTGGGTTAAGAGGCATAGATAAAAGATATCTGGGATTATTCCTTGATTGTACCTAGATTTGACTTTAGAATCATGAGTATGTTTTATATACTAAATCTTAAAGTTAAAAAGTAGAATTAAAAAAAAAGTAAAACAAATGGAAATAAGTGAGCTTTACTACCGAACAGACAAGTTAGTGACATACCTGTGCAGAGAAAGCAATTCAATCAAATTAGGTCACTTGAAGTACATTGTTTTGGTATCATCTTTTAGTCCTACAGGTGCTCATCTAATTGCCCAGTTTTCGAAAAAACTTCTTGATGAAGATATTTCTATTTTTTCTGGATCAGAAATGTTTCCTGTGGTTAAAGGAGCTTTTACTTCTGTGTGTCGTCAAATATACGGTACATGTGAAGGCTTACAGGTGTTAATTCCTTATAGTTTGCACGAATCTATAGCAAAGGCTTGGAAGAAGGTCAGTATTTTCAATCTTTTTTCTTCCCTGAAAATCTTTATTTCAGATATGTTCAGTGTTATAATATTATACTACAGTTGAAATATTTTACTGGACTTCTTTAGCATCACAGTATTCCAAAGGACATAATGATTTCTAACTTGTCGAAAGATGACTTCAGTACATCCTGTCCCTATAGGATAGAGCTCTACAACTTAACTGGGTGCTGCAGTCTTTTCTTCTGGTTATTGTTGTTGTTGTTCAGTTGCTCAGTTGTGTCTGACTCTTTGAGACCCCATAGACTGTAGCATGCCAGGCTTCCCTGTCCTTCACCATCTCCTGGAGTTTGTTCAAGTAATGTCCATTGAGTCGGTGATATCATCCAACCATCTCATCCTCTGTCATCGCCTTCTCTTCCTGCCTTCAGTCTTTCCCAGCATCAGTGTCTTTTCTAATGATTCATCTCTTCTCATTAGAAGTATCAAGTGGCCAAAGTATTGGAGCTTCAGCTTCAGCATCTGTCCTTCCAATGAATATTCAGGATTGATTTCCTTTCAGGTTGGCTGGTTTGATCCCCTTGCTGTCCAAAGGACTTTCAAGAGTCTTCTCCAACACCATAGCTCAACAGCATCAATTTCTTTGGCACTCAACTTTCTTTATGGTCCAATCTCACATCCGTTCTTGCCTACTGGAAAAACCATAACTTTGACTAGATGGACCTTTGTTGGTAAAGTAATGTCTCTGCTTTTTAATATGCTGTCTAGGTTTGTCATAGCTTTTCTTCCAAGGAATAAGCGTCTTTTATTTCATAGCTGCAGTCACCATCTACATCTGATTTGGGAGCCTCCCAAAATAAAAGTCTGTCACTGTTTCCATTGTTTCCCATCTGTTTGTTATGAAGTGACGGGACTGGATGCCATGATCTTCGTTTTTTGAATGTTGAGTTTTAAGCCAGCTGTTTTCACTGTCCTCTTTCACTTTCATCAAGAGGCTTTTTAGTTCCTCTTCACTTTCTTCCATAAGAGTAGTGTCATCTGCATATTTGACGTTATTGATATTTCTCCCAGCAATCTTCAGTCCAGCTTGTGCTTCATCCAGCCTGGCATTTCTCATGATGTATTTTGCATAGAAGTTAAATAAGCAGGGTGACAGGATACAGCCTTAACCTTTCCAAATTTGGAAACAGTCCATTGTTCCATGTCCAGTTCTAACTGTTGCTTCTTGACCTGTATACAGGTTTTGCAGGAGGCAGATAAGGTGGTCGGGTATTCCCATCTCTCGAAGAATTTTCCACAGTTTGCCGTGATCCACACAGTTAAAGGCTTTAGTGTAGTCAGTGAAGCAGAAGTAGATGTTATTCTGGAACTCTCATGCTTTTTCTTTCATCCAACAGACATTGGCAATTTGATCTCTGGTTCCTCTGCCTTTTCTAAATCCAGCTTGAACATCTGGAAGTTCATGGTTCACATATTGTTGAATCCTCGCTTGGAGAATTTTGAGCATTACTTGCTAGAGTATGAGACGAGTGCGCTGTGCAGTAGTTTGAGCATTCTTTGGCATTGCCTTTCTTTGGGATTGAAATGAAAACTGACCTTTTCCAGTCCTGTGGCCACTGCTGAGTTTTCCAAATTTGCTGGCATATTGAGTGCAGCACTTCACAGCATCATCTTTTAAGATTTGAAATAGCTCAGCTGAAATTCCATTACCCCCAGTAGCTTTGTTCGTAGTGATGCTTCCTAAGGCCCACTTGACTTTGGACACCAGGATGTCTGGCTCTAGATGAGTGCTCACATCACTGTGGTTATGTGGGTCATGAAGATCTTTTTTATATAGTTCTTCTGTGTATTCTTGCAACCTCTTAATATCTTCTGCTTCTCTCATGTCTATACCATTTCTGACCTTTATTGTGCCCATCTTTGCATGAAATGTTCCCTTGGTATCTCTACTTTTCTTGAAGAGATCTCTAGTCTTTCCCATTCTATTTTTCCCTCTATTTCTTTGAGCTGATCACTTGGGAAGGCGTTCTTATTTCTCCTTGCTCCTCTTTGTAACTCTGCATTCAGATGGATAAATCTTTGCTTTTCTCCTTTGCCTTTCACTCTTCTTTTCTCAGCTGTTTGTAAGGCCTCTTCAGACAACCATTTGCCTTTTTTTTTTTTTGCACTTCTTTTTCTTGGATATGGTTTTGACCACTGCCTCCTGTACTGTGTTAACGAACCTTATTCCATAGTTCTTCAGGCACTCTGTCAGATCTAATCCCTTAAGTCTGTTTGGCAATTCTATGGTATAATCATAAGGGATTTAATTTAGGTCATACCTGAATGGTCTAGTGGTTTTCCCTACTTTCTTCAATTTAAGTCTGGGTTTGGCAATAAGGAGTTCGTGATCTAAGCCACAGTAAGCTCCTGGTCTTGTTTTTGCTGTCTGTATAGAGCTTTTCCATCTTCAGCTGCAAAGGATATAATCAATCAGTCTAATTTCGGTATTGACTCTGGTAACGTTCATGTGTAGAGTCCTCTCTTGTGTGGTTGGAAGCATTGTTTGCTATGACTAGTGCATTATCTTGGTAAAACTCTGTTAGCCTTTGCCTTGCTTTCATTTCTTCAGGTAAAAGGGACTTAAAATAGACTGTCTCTATATAGATTTACTCTTTGGAAGTTATTTCTGAGCAATTTTTACAGATAGCTGGGTTTTTATATGGACACTGGAGATCATAATGGAGCAATATTCAAATATAGTATGTATCGGTATCTTCCCCCTACATTATCTGTGTGCCTTATTTATGAATTAACTTTGCATGATATTTAAGAATCAAATAATTTAAGATTTGCAAGTAATTTAATCTTTAATTACAGTAAGAGTCAAATATAAAGATGTAGCATGACAGCTTATGAGTAATGCTATAAGTAAGAAAAATGTATATTTCCTATATTTTAGACAAGTCTGCTATCAGAAAGAATTCCTACTCCAGTAGAGGGTTCTGATTCTATTTCTTTGGTTAGCCAGGAATCCCAGAACATGTAAGTATGATTGACTTAAGCGCATCTGTTTTTCACATTTGCTGAAATAGTTTTAAAATGAGAAATGTATAGATACTGTGGCAAAAAAAAACAAAAGTGCATCTAGGGGAAACTTTAGAGATCATATATACTTGTATTTTTTATAAGAAAAAAATAACAATATTTATTATATTTCAACCTGTATTTACATTTGGAGTTAGGAAATGTGACATGTTATAGTGCTTTCAGAAAACTTGGAAAATTACCAAATACTAAAATTGGAAATTCAGTAGAACTTTTCAAATGGCCAGTGAAGTCTGTTTCCATTTAAAATATAACTTCAAAATGTGTGGGAGTACCGTTTAATTAGATTTCGGCATTGGAGAATTCTTTAAATCATTATTTATACTAATTTGTAAAAATTTTTATTTGTTTGTTTTTGGCTGTGCTGGGTCTTTGCTGCCCTGCACAAAGACTAGTTGCCGTGACCAGGAGCTATTCTCTAGTTGCAGTGCATAGGCTTCCCTTTCTGGTGACTTCTCTTGTTGTGGAGCCCTGGCTCTAGGGCACAGGGGCTCAGTGATTGTGGCCCATGTCCTTAGTTGCCCCGCTGCATGTGGCATCTTGCCAGAGCAAGGATAGAACCCTTGCATTGGCAGGCGGATTCTCAACCACTGGACCACCAGGGAAGTCTCTATACTAATTTTTTAATTTAGATGCTTTCATATTTTTTCCCACAGTTATCAATAGGATATGGAATCAGATTAATGGGAACCATATAAACATATATATTTTTTAAAATTAAGGTCATATATTCATGGAGTCTCTTTTTAATAGAATATTGGCATAATCTGAAAAGATAATTAGAGTTTTAAGTGGTAGTCTAGAGAAATTGAAAAAAAAAAGTGTCTTTAGATAGGCATTGTTTAACTAAAAAAAAGCCAGTCAATCAAACAAAATCTTTTTCATTTCCTTAATGGTGTAATGCTTAACAAATAGTTAATTTTCTAAATGTCAGCTATAATTTTTTTTGATATAGTTGTGAAACTTAAATTAACTACAACTTTTTCCTTACATGAAGGGGTAAGTAAAAATGTTGCTGCAATTAATTTTTCAGGTAATTTTTATGTCTGTTTTCTTTGATTTATGATTTATTGTCTTCATTCATGCATTCATTTTCTACTCATGTATTTAGGTATTTATTGGACTGAATGTTTTGCTGAGTTCTGTGGATGCCTACATACCTTAGAAAACTTATTATATAGTATAAAATACAAATAAGTAAATATAATATGGCAATATAGTATGCTAAATTTATGACACAAATCATAGATGGTTCATACAGGCTAACTTGGGGAAATCTTTCCAGAAGAAGTTATAATTAAAGTAAGTTAAAGTTAATACGTGGATATTAATTGTCTAGAAAGGGTAGAACATTATTTCCGGTGGAAGACATAGTGTGGTCAGTGGGCTGTAAGTGAGAGGCAGCATGGAAGTGTTGTGAGTCACTCAGTCTTGTCTGACTCTTTGTGGTCCATAGACTGTAGCCCACCATGCTTCTCTGTGCATGGAGTTTTCCAGGCAAGGATACTGGAGTGGGTAGCCATTCCTTACTCCAGGGGATTTTCCTGACCCTAGGAACAAACCAGGTCTCTTGCATGGCAGACAGATTCTTTACAGTCTGAGCCACCATAATCCATGCATTAACCAGAAGATATTAAGAAAAAGTGGCAAAAATACACAGAAGAACTATACAAAAAAGATCTTCCTGACCCAGATAACCACAGTAGTGTGATCACTCACCTAGAGCCAGACATTCTGGAATGTGAAATCAAGTGGGTCTTAGGAAGCATCACTCCAAACAAAGCTAGTGGAGGTAATGGAATTCCAGATGAGATATTTCAAATCCTAAAAGATGATGCTGTGAAAGTGCAGCACTCAATATGCCCGCAAATTTGGAAAACTCAGCAGTGGCCACAGGACTGGAAAAGGTCAGTTTTCATTCCAATCCCAAAGACGGGCAATGCCAGAGAATGTTCAGAATACTGCACAATTGCACTCATCTCACACAACAGCAAAGTAATGCTCAAAATTCTACAAGCCTGGAGAATGTACATGAATAGTACATGAACCGAGAACTTCCACGTGTTCAAGCTGGATTTAGAAAAGGCAGAGGAGGCAGAGATCAAATTGCCAACATCCGTTGGAACATTGAAAAAAAGCAAGAGAGTTCCAGAAAAAACATCTACTTCTGCTTTATTGACTACTCCAAAGACTTTGGCTGTGTGGATCACAGCAAACTGAAAACTTCTTCAAGAGGTGGAAATACTAGACCACCTTACGTGCATCCTAAGAAACCTGTATGCAGGTCAAGAAGCAACAGTTAGAACTGGACATGGAACAACAAATTTTTCCAAATTGGGAAAGGAACACATCAAGGCTGTATATTGTCACTCTGCCTTATTTACTTTATATGCAGAGTACATCATGCGAACTTCCAAGCTGGATGAATCACAAGCTGGAATGAAGATTGCCGGGAGAAATATCAATAACCTCAGATATGCAGATGACACCACCCTTTTGGCAGAAAGTGAAGAGGAACTGGAGGGCCTCTTGATGAAAGTGAAAGAGGAGAGTGAAAAAGCTGAGTTAAAACTCAGCATTCAAAAAATGAAGATCATGGCATCCAGTCCCATCACTACATGGCAAATAGATGGAGAAACAATGGAAACAGTGACAGACTTTATTTTCTTGGGCTCCAAAATCAGTGCAGATGGTGACTGCAACCATGAAATTAAAAGATGCTTGCTCCATGGGAGAAGAGCCATGACTAACCTAGTCAGCATCTTAAAAAGCAGAGACATTACTTTGCCAACAAAGGTCTGACTAGTGAAAGCTATAGTTTTTACAGTAGTCATGTATGGATGTAAGAGTTTGACTATAAAGGAAGCTGAGCGCCAGAGAATCGATGCTTTTTAACTGTGGTGTTGGAGAAGACTGAGAGTCCCTTGGACTGCAAGATCTAATCAGCCAATCCTGAAGGAAATCAATCCTGAATACTCATCGGAAGGACTGATGCTGAAGCTGAAACTCTTAAACTTTAGCCACCTGATCTGGAGAATGGACTCACTGGAAAAGACCCTGATGCTGAGAAAGATTGAAGGTGGGAGGAGAAGGTGATGACGGAAGATGAGATGGTTGGATGGAATCACTGACTCAAGGGACATGAGTTTGAGTAAACTCCAGGAGTTAGTGATGGACAGGGAGGCCTGGAGTGCTGCAGACCATGGGGTTGCAAAGAGTCGGACATGACTCTAAGTGACTGAACTGAACTGAACATTTCTGTCCCAATCAACTGTCAGACTTTCCTCACCCTCAGAAGCAGAGCTTTCAAAGATCAACCATAACTGCATAGTAGAACAGAGCAGACTGTGTGCTTCCTACAGGTCCCTGGGTTGCAAAGAAGTGCTGGATTTGGGGAGAGGCATCACCTAGCCTAGCCTTCTTAGTCCTCCTACAAGTCTCCTGAGTCCCTTCAAGGGGGAAAGTGAGTGATTAGGTGAAGAGCGGCAAGCAGTATTAAACTGGGGAATGTGCTCCATGTGTAAACTTGATGCTAGAGGAAAAGGAGTTTCCTTCAACATCTGATATTACTCTTAGAAACAAAGGTTTAATGGTTTTTGATATAATAGAACTGTTTTCATTTTTGTCATCAAAATACCTCATGGAGTTGAGTATCTTTTGTATTTTTGAAACATTGGTATGTGTGGGCATTATTTTTCCTTTGTAGTTTGGTAACACTTCAGTGTAGAACCATTTTGGTCAGTTAACTAGACTAGCCTTTCTCTGGCATGTAGCAGGTGCTTGATAGCTTGGTTGAATGGATAAAAGAATGAATAACACCTCTCCTGCCACCAGGCACTGGTTTCTAAATAATGACATGGACCATAACATTTACTCAGTCTTACTGAAGAAGGTAAAATGAAGAGTTGCTAAAATCTATATTTTTGAGCCTGTGACAGACTAATGTGAGGTAATTTGATCTTATTTCCTCAGAGCTTATGTTGGAGATTTCCTCTCCATCCTTTCATTTATTGGTGCTTACAATTCTATACGGAAGGTAGAAGCTACTGTGTAGTCATCATAGGTGATATCCCTAAATCTGGACATTGAAATGCAACCCCAAGTAAGATTTCTCAAGGCTAGTTTGATATCAGTGATTGCAATGACTAAAGACTATATGGGACTTACCTAGTGGCTCAGATGGTAAAGAATCTGCCTGCAGTACAGAGTCACAGGTTCGATCCCTGGGTTGGGAAGATCCCCTGGAGAAGGGAATGGCAACCCACTCCAGTATTCTTGCCTGGAAAATCCCATGAACAGAGAAGCCTGGCAGGCTACGGTCCATGGGGTCTCGAAGTATTGTACACGGCTGAGGGAGTAACACTTTCACTTTTCACCTTCACAGACTGCTTAGGGGCCATCCTTAGGGTGACTGTAGAGAAGAACATAATCAGAAAAACCAAACATGCCCACCCTGCCCCGACCAGTTACACGGGGCCTTCGGTAAATCTCAACAGGGAAGTAACAGGTATCTTTGGTCTGCAAAAACAGCCTATGAATAAACACCTAAAACTTAAGTCCATGAGAGTGTCTAACCCTCTATTAATATCTGACCACTCAAAAACTGGAGTTCGCATAAGCTAACAAAGCAGTGAGATTGTTACCTGTTGTCCTGAGGAAGGGTTCTCCAAAGACAGGAGGCAAATTCTATAGCTTAGATTTTCCGTTTTGAAACATTGAGTGTTTTCATTGTAATTTGAAGGAAGAGTTAAATGCTAAGTTAATAGAAACAGTAAACTAAAATATATTAACTCTTTCTCAGGATTGTGTGATACAACCTGCAAGTTTTTGCCGGTGTTTTACGTTTTGGAGAGTCAGAGTAGACTCTTTAAAAACATAATTTCTTTAATGGCTAATGGTTCATTCAAGATTTTTTATTTCTGAATGAATAATTTTTAACTATATTTTTTTAAAAAAGCATATTTTTAAATCTGAATATTTGCTGTATTGGTGTTAATTTGTTTGAAGTATTTTTGTGATGTTAGACAATTCTTTAGCTGTAATTATTTCTCATTTTTTTATTCTTAGTATTTTTTGCAGCCATTGCTTCCCCTGACCAATTTATTTGCATTAGTTTATGCAAAGACCAGGTTTTGATTTTGCTGATGTTCTCTTTCCTACTCTATCTTCTCTCCTTTCACTTCAGTAGGATAGGAGAGCAAGTGAAAAGACAATTGAGAATGGATATCAATAGAAGAAATCTACATCAGACATTCTAACTTTAATACATTTTCATATGTAACACTTCCATTATTAAGCTCTTAAAAATATTGTTATCTTGATTTTGCCCTTTAAATCTATGAAATATTTGGAATGTATTTAACTTTCAAAATATAGTTTTTTCTTTAACTACTGTATTATACTGTTGACTTCTAATTCATTTCTGTTCTTTTCAGAAAACATTGTAGATATATATACTTTTGGGTGGGTTGAGATTTTGTGTTGTAGTACAGGATCAGTTAAAAATCTGTCTTTACTTGAAAATACTATTTTATGTTCTTCATTGGAAGTAGATAGAGATATTCCAAGTTTTTTAATATCACCACCAATATTTTGTCTGCTTAGGTATAATCATTCACTTTGAAAGTTGATTTGTCCATTTTTCTCTGTAATTCTGGGGTTTTGTTTTACATACTTGCATTTTATGCTCTTCAGTTCAGTTCAGTCACTCAGTCGTGTCCGACTCTTTGCGACCCCATGAATCGCAGCATGCCAGGCCTCCCTGTCCATCACCAACTCCCGGAGTCCACTCAGACTCACGTCCATTGAGTCAGTGATGCCATCCAGCCATCTCATCCTCTGTTGTCCCCTTCTCCTCCAACCCCCAATCCCTTAGGAACATAAAAATTCACTGTTTCTTGGGAACTTTTACGGTAGTATCTCATTACTTCTTTCCATTAAGTTTTATATTATATGATACTAGTATTGTGTATATACTTTGCTTTAGTTAGTATTTGCAGAGTACATTAGTTAAGGATATATCTATTTTCAGATAGCTCAGTAAGGCTTTCTTCTTCTCATAAAGCAAAAAAATCTCATGAAATATTATCAGGCATTGACTTATTGATGCAGTTTGAGATCCAGCCTCCTTTTCTTAGGAGAAAACATCACTAATGTTTTCTTTTTGCGTTCAAGGTTGCACAATGGCTAACCTCTAGAGCTCACAGCTTTCAAAGAAGAAAAAGGTTGTAGAGACAAATGGCTTCTTTTCATTCTTTACTTTTATCTAGGAAAGAAATCTCTTCTCATTAACATTTTTGTGAACATCTTGCTGGATGTGCCCTATGGCCATTTCTTGCTGTATGGGAGTTGATGAAAAAGGAGCTTATATGGAGATTGGGTCAGCCTATTAAAGTATTTTTTTTAATCTCTTTATTTTCTGTCACTCAGAGTAGTAAATTTTGAATTTTTTATCCAATCTGACAATTCTGATTTTTTATTAGATGAGTTTTAAGTTTTTTACATTTTTGCAATGCTGATGTTTGGGTCTTATTTTTCTTTTTGTATTTTCTATTTCTATTCTGTTTTCTTTACTTTCTCCTTTACTTCCTTATCTTAGATCAGTACATTTTATCCTATTTTCCCCTTTCTTTTGACTTTATAAATCACTGTTATGTTTCTTTAAGTGGTTGTTCCTAATTTCTCAATATACATTTAACCATATATTTTTCTAAGAAAGTATAAAGTAATTGGGTATTTATATCATGTTTTGAAAAGCAGTATGGAGTTTAACATACCTTGACCAGTTACTGCTCCTTTAAATACTCTATAGTTCTGTCTTGTTATAGTTATCTAGAATTTTGGTTTAATATTTTTAATCACCTAGTTTATGTCTTCACACAGAAATTAAATTTGTATCTATTATTTTACACCATTTGTTGAAGCTTGTAGGCCATTCTTTCTGATAGGCTCCTTTTTTTCCCTTACTGAAAGATGTTTTTAAGTTTCTAACTATAGGTCTTAAGGTAATAGAACTAAACTGTTTAATTGTTCTTAAGACTTTGAGGAAAGCAAACTGATCTTTCTGTGTCTGAAAATAGCTATTCTCCTTCCAGCCCACACAAACCACCCCCACCTCCTGTTCAGAGCTTTTGAGGTCTCACATTTTCTCTCCTCTAAATGGTAGTTTATCTGGGCATAAAAGTTTGGATAGACCATCCTTTCTTGGTACTATTTGAGGTTTTACTCCAGTGTCTTCTGGAGTAAGTAGTAACTGATAAATCTGTTAGTATAACCACTTGTATAGGTTATATCTTTTCTCTCATAGCTTTTAATTTATTTCTTTGGATATTTGCTACTTCTGAGTGATTTAAGTTTATCCTGCTTGATACTTTAAAACTTTTTTTTTTCAATTTTATATTGGGATATAGTTAACTCCTGCTTAGTACTTTGATTTTTTTTTTTTAATCAATAGACTGGACTGATACCTTTGATCTAGAAAATTCTTAGTATTTTTCAAATATTTCTTCTGTTCTCTTGGACTCTTGATTAGATGTATTTGAAAGCTTTTAGTATGTTCTGTCTCATCTGTATTTACTTCAAAACCAGTCCTACTTCTTTGTCCTTCTTTATCCAAGAGATATTTATTTTGTGTTTGAACATGGTTATATCTTTGACCATTGGTTTGTGATCACCACTGATGCAAATCTGTCAACATGTACTGATTGTTTCTTTTTTAATCAGAAAAGTCCTGGATTTCAAATCTCTTACCAGTTTCAAAACATACTTCTGAAACTTCCTTGGGCAACAAAAGGGCACACATTTCCACACTCTGTTTCATTGTACATATAAACATTTGATTTTTACCTATTTTAATATCCAGCTTGTTTTTCCAAGCAAGTAGGAATAGGATGGGTAGAAAATTTTATCTTGCTTTGATACTTCAGATGAAGTGCTGATATCCCTTCCTGTGGTTCCAGATTTCTAGCTCCGACTCTCCTGTTTACTGTATGACTTCTGAATGTTTTGAGTTGTTGTCCTTTTCTTTTTCTCTGGAGAATGCTGCTGGCCTTTTTGAAGTATTCTGAGGAAAAACATGTCATTCTCCAAAAGTAAAACTAATAACTAGTGAAAATAAAGTGCCTGATTTACTTTAGAAAGTCAAAAGACAAATACTCCTTAATGAAAAGGATGTATAGAAATAATGGAGAGCTGGGGCTTGGGGAATTTAGGCACAGCAGAATTTTAATAGGAGATGTGGGATGAGATTAAGACCTGGTTGAGAGAATTTTGGTATAATGAAATGCTGATATGTGCAGTTAATATTCGATTCATTTAGTGAAGGAAAATTATTAGATAGTAGAAAAAAGAATAACAGCTCACTGTTAAGGAAGCCATGCTATTTATCTTATTTTCAAACAGTTAAATACTTTGCAGCCAGTGTGTTCTCTGTAAATTTAATTGTTGGTAGTATTAAGCTGAGTTGTTTTTTTTTTTCCAGTTTTGAGAATAATAAAGACATTTATACCTTTCTTTTTACCTCTTTCAGTATGGCTTGGGAAGAGAATTTGTTAGATGATTTACTAAATTTTGCTGCCACTCCCAAAGGACTACTGCTTCTTCAAAGAACAGGTGCCATCAACGAATGTGTGACATTTATGTTCAACCGATATGCAAAAAAATTACAGGTGCGAATTATCATCTGCCACAGGCAAAAGGAACTTTTGTTTCTGTAGACATTAAGAACATCATTTTGGTTTCTTTGTGTCAAGAGATTATTAAACTTCAATTAAAAACTCATATAGCATTGTAATATTTAACTTGATATTTTTTCAAGAAAGCATTAGAGTTGATATTGGTATCTATGACTATTTTACAAGATGAAACAACTGAATGAAATTGAAAAACTCATTCATCCAGATGTTTTATAAATATATCAGACATCTGGATATATTAAAACTCAATGGAATTCCATTTTTGGGTCTAAATGTGTCAATGAGAGTTTAGGGTTCACATTTTGAAATAAATAAATATATTTGTAGAGGGCTTTTATTATTGCTACTGTTTAAATTTAAA
The DNA here is from genome assembly GCF_023091745.1 of Budorcas taxicolor. NCBI lineage: Eukaryota > Metazoa > Chordata > Mammalia > Artiodactyla > Bovidae > Budorcas > Budorcas taxicolor. The sequence continues at coordinate 21,500,528 of NC_068918.1, forward strand.
ATCTAGGCCTTTCTCACAGAGATCATTGACATATGTTCATTTTTTTTTGCTATTACAGTAAATATCCCTAGACTTCAGAGCTTCTTAGGATCATAGGTATACTTTTTGTTGTTGTTGCTGTTGTTTTTGTTTGCTTTGTTTTTTTTTTTTAATTGGGATATAGTTGCTTTACAATGTTGTGTAGATTTCCACTGTACAGGAAAGTGAATCAGCATAGGTATGCTTTTAAAAGTGTTTCCTTTTATCTCTGGAAGTTGCTGTTTCTTGATGTTCTTATTGTAGCTTAGCAGAAAGGGCTAGGGCCTTTTGGGGATCTTTTATTTATTTATTTTTATAGAAGAGCATTAATCCCTTTCATGATCACTCTCTGCCTTCACAAATAGCCTCCCAAAGGCCCCACTTCCTACCATCCCCTCTGGGGCTTAGGATTTCAACTTAGGAATTTTTGCAGGACACAGACATTCATAATATAGCAAATGTAGAAGTTTTCAGGCTTTTAAAGTTTATATAAATTGTGTTTTGATCTGTTGGTGAGTTTGAATTTCTCCTTGTATGCCAGTTAACCATTTGGGTTTTCATTTTTGTTCCATTTCTGAAAATATTCAAGCAATTCGAAGACATTTTTCTTTCTCATTCAGATGCTTGAGACCATTCAGACACAACTTTTTACTAGTGTGATAATACACCTAGGATTAGATGATTTTTTTTTTATAATCATAAAATTTAAAGCAATCTGATCTTCCTTTGTATTGTGCTGTTAGTTATAATAGAAGATGTTCCCTGGACCTCAGTAAATTACAACCATATAATTTAGTATAATACTTTAATATCAATTTATACCATTCAAGACATTTTTTGAAAATTTAGACTCTGAGTTGTCTTGTAAGAAAGCAGCTAGACTTTCTTTAATTTTGCTGAAAATAATGTTGAGATTCAAGCTGGTATAAATGATCTGCCTGTGTTCACACATGTAGTTATTGATGGCAGTAATTCTAGAACTGAGATTCTGGTCTTATATTTTAACAGTGTCCATGAAATCTAAGTCTTGTTTAATGAAGCCCCTGTAACTTCGCTGAAGGTTTTCTTTGCCTCTTCTTTTTTAGTATTTTGTTTTGATTGGGAGACCCCTGTGGCTACGTATCTGAATTAGTAGGGTCATTTGGGGTGATTGATGAGTAAGGTGTTTTTCTTCCTGTCATGGAAAAAGGCATGTACTTTGCTGTACTTATATGTTATCTACTTGCTGAATTAATGGATGGTAAAGTAAGGAACATGGAGAATGAGATTTGGAAGGCAAATTTATAGTTGTGAGCAGCAAAAAAATAGAAGAAATAAGCCTAATTTTTTTCCAGTCTTTTAGTTCCCCCCCTTTTTTGCCCTTAAAACAGAATGTATAGTTTATATTTTAAATATTTGGTTGAAATATATGCTGATCCTTTTAATAAAATGTTGAAAAATACAAATTCTAAATGGTTAGCTCTATTTAGAAGTCAAACACTTTGGCTAAGATCAGGCTGACCTATGAAGTCTGAGGAAGGAGGAACATTTTATAGTGTCTTTGTTATTTCCTTATTGTGATTTTTGCTAAGAGATACTTCTGAACTTTACCATGAGTATATGTATAATATTCTCTGTGAAGTAGCAATTATTTCTGGTTTTCTACAATGTATATTAAATGAGGATTATGTGTGCATGTGTGTATAACTTTCTCCTTTGGGAAAAAAAAATCATATTGCCTCTAAAAGGATGATATTTAAGAAAATACCATTGTTCTTTTTAAAGCTGTTTATTTGAAAGCCCAGTATAAAAATTGGCAGTCAATACAGATTAATCAATGATAATTTATTATTGAAGAACCATTAAAGGATAAAATAGTAAGATAACAGAAATAAGAGTTAGAAGGAATCTCTTTTCATTTAGTCCAAATTCCCTTATTTTATATATAAAGAGACTTAGAGACATAGTGACTTGTTTAAGGTCATGAAGCTTCTTAGTTTTAGTGCTGGTACCAGAGCCTAGTTCTGAAAAATAAGATTGTCAAAAATATTTGTTAGTATTAACTCACTGATCATTATAGTTTTTTTTTTCCTGCTCTTATTATCTTTACTTGAAAGACTGTCTAGCATTTTAATAAAAAAATCAGTAAGTCTGCATATAAAATGTAAATAAAATATTAGCATGCTATGTTTTCCTGCTTCTCATGTTATCTTATTTACATTAGATCAGCAGGCATAAAAAGTTTGGTTATGGAGTTTTGGTTACACAAGTGGCATCAACAGCAGCAGGTGCGATAGCTCTACAAAATTCAGGTAAGTTCTTTAAAAATATAATTTAAATAAAATGAGCCAGTCGATACAAAATTCAGCTGCCATGATCAAGTCTCGGCTATTTCACTCTGAAGTTCTTCTTCCCAAGTTAGGCCGTAGGTAAAAGAGTGTTAATGGTATTTCCTTTTCTCTTCCATGAAATCTCACTAGGAATTTTTTTTCTGTAAAATATATACAATTTTTTCTTTCCTCCGAACAATGGTACATAATGAACCTAAACTAAGATATACCTAATGGCTTTAAGAACCCGTTACTTCATAAATCAAAAGTATATCATCTTTTCTTGAATAGTTCCATCTGATAGGCTTTAATGCTCCGTTTCAGTGTTTTATATATGAATCAATATTTATAGTCATAATAGTTGTCGCACATACATATCATTTTCTTATTCCCTTTTCTCTTCCTTTCTTGAAGGATTCTCACCCACTTAATTTTCACCACTATTTCTGGAGTTTATAGTCAGCATGTATTATCTACTACAGATTGGATTTTTGAGATGTTCAAATGTTGAAGACTTAATATATTGTAAAGTTACCTGAACCCTGCACCAGAGACCAGATGTAGTCTCTGATAGAGATGCTGTGATTATATTTAAACCTTAGAAGTGAAGAATCATAACCTCAGTGGTCACTATTGAGTCTCTCCTCAAATGAAAATATTTTTCTATGGTGTACCTAAATCTTAAGTATTTTTTGGCTTAACTTATTTGGACTGCTTATATTATGAAACGTATTTCTTGGCAGAAGCTGTCCTAAGCGAACCACTTACTGCTTTACTTAGAATAAAATCAAATTTATTTATAGTACTCAAGGGCACATTAATGGAAACATTTGAAGACTAGATTTAATCCCAGATTTCCCTGTTGGTCGAGTCATTAAGCTTCTAAACCTTAGAGTATCCAGCTTTCCTTCAAAGGATTAAATGCAATTTTTCATAGGACAAAGGAAGGAAGACTGACACTGCCTGAGTTCCTATGATGTCTTAGATACTGCATTAAGAACTCTATGTATATCGTTTCATTTATACTTTACAGCAACCTTCAAATGTAGCACTTTTTCAGTTTTCACATTGGGAACTGATGCTGTTAGAATTCAAAAGATTCAAGGATATATAACTTAATAAGCTGGCAGATTGATTAGTAATTTGAATGCTGATAGTCTTGATTTCAGAGCCTATATATTTTGCTACACTAGAAACCCATTCTGCTCTAATGTGTTACTGCTAAATTACTGATTTTATGATTAGGTATTCTGTTTTACACTTTTCCATATGCTTTGATTCCTCATAAAAGAATTTGATAATCAAACTCAATGGTCACTTTCATTTAGATATGTAGTATCTGACTCAGGAAAATTTGAAGACTGTATAGAACCAAAAGTTGTATGAAATAGAGAACTGTTCTAAGCATATGGAAATACAAAAGGATAGTTACACTAGAGAAAGAGAACACATGTACTCTTTGGTTGCTTATGGTGCCTCCTGATGCCTCCTTCCAGGCTGCATTTCACTGTTAGCTCATTTGCAGAGTAACGTGTAAACTTTTTTGCTTTTTTTTAGGAAAACATGCTGAGAGATTATTGACTAGAGGATTAAAAACTGGGACTCAAAATTCAGTCCCCTAGGGGAATAGTTTTGAGAGTTTAGTCATTACATGGTTTCATAATAATGAGAGTTTAGTCATTACATAGTTTTATCATAAGCATATATTAACAATATCAGCACTAATTTCTACCAAGGTTAGAGTTTATTTCTTATACAGGATTCAAGTATGTCTTTCGTCATTGTGGAACAGTCTCGTCAGAAGGATAATTATGCCTTTCTACCACAATTCAAAGAAGTAATATACTATAAATATGATGTAAAATTCTTCCTAGGGTTTATTAATGCACTTATAACTGAATTATGGGCCAATCTGGAATGTGGAAGAGATGATGTTAGAGTAACCCATCCCAGATCTACTCCAGTGGACCCAATTGACCAAAGCTGTCAAAAGGTAAGAAATGATTTATCTAATAATGTATAGATTTTAAGTATCTCTCAAATTGCTTCATCCAGACTTTAATCTATATTCAGTTACAATCAGCAGCCTTTCCTAAGTTTGTCCTTTCCCTCCTTTCTTTCATTTCTAACTTTGTGTTTTTAAAATAAACAGACAGAAATACCAGTGTTTCTTGGGAATTGTCTTGCAAGGACATTCTTTTTTTATGATATTCCTACTTTATTTTATTTGGGATTTCTTTGGAGGGAATGATGCTGAAGCTGAAACTCCAGAACTTTGGCCACCTCGTGCAAAGAGTTGACTCATTGGAAAAGACTCTGATGCTGGGAGGGATTGGGGGCAGGAGGAGAAGGGGACGACAGAGGATGAAATGGCTGGATGGCATCACTGACTCGATGGACATGAGTCTGAGTGAACTCCGGGAGTTGGTGATGGACAGAGAGGCCTGGCATGCTGGGATTCATGGGGTCACAAAGAGTTGGACACTACTGAGCAACTGAACTGAACTATATTTTATGCTATAATTTTTCTCAGTTAATAAATACCATAGACATCAGACAAAATAATAAACGTGGACTTAAAGGAACTAGAAAAAGAACAAACAAATCCAAATTTAATAGAAGGAAAGAAATAATAAAAATCGAAACAGAAATAGAGAGTAAAAGTGAAAGTAGAAAAAGAACAAGCAAACCCAGATGTAATAGAAGGAAAGAAATAATAAAAATTGAAACAGAAATAGAGACTACAAAACCAATAGAAAAGATCAGTAAAACTAACAGCTGATTTTTTGAAAGATAAATAAAATTAATAAACCTTTAGCTAGACTTCTCCAAAAAAGAGAGGACCCAAATAGATTGGAAATGAAAAAGAAGTTACAACTAGTATCACAGAAGTCATGATATTACTATGGACAATTATATGCCAATTAAGTGGACAACCTAGGAGAAATTGTATATTTCTAGGATTTTACCCATCTTTCAAGATTGAATCAGGAATACAAAATATTAATAGTCAGATGACCAATAATGAAATTGAATTAGTAATTTTTAAAAGACTCCCAACAGACAAAAACCTAGGATCAGATGGCTTCACAGGTGAATTATATCAGACATTTAAACAGTTAATCCTTCTCCTTAAACTATTCCACGTTTGAGATGAAGAAATATTTCAGAATTCAGTCTGTGAGGCCCACATCACCCTGATTCAGAAACAAGACTATGAAAAAAATATAGAGAGCAGTATCACTGAAGGTAGTTGCAAAAATCCTCAATAAAATACTGGCAAATCAAACTCAACCATATATTAAAGGGGTCATACACCATGATCAAGTGGATTTATCCCAGGGTTACAAGGATGGTTCAGTATCTGAAAATTAGTTGCTGTGATAGTCTACATTAATAATTGAAGGATAAAAATCATATCATCTCAGGAGATACAGAAAGAGCTTTTGACAAAACTCAACATTCATTTATGAAACTCAACATTCACTGATGTATGAATGGATAAAGAAAATGTGGTATAGGTATAGAATGAAATATTACTCAGCTATACAATAAAATGAGATCTTGCCATTTGTGACATGAGTGGACCCGGAAAGTATTATACTAAGTGAGAAAAGTCAGATTGAGAAAGACAAATACCATATGATTTCATTTATATGTGAATTCTATTTTTTGGGGGGACTTAATTTTATTGTCATTTGAATTTTAGGAAACAATGACATAGCTTCCATATATAAAGAGGTTCATTTAAAAGTTTTAATCCAGTTGCTCCTTCCTTCTCTCTATAGCTTTGCTTTTGCTGTGTGCTAGACAATAACACATAGCTATGTAAATTTAAATTAAAACTAAAAGTAAAAATTCAGTCTCAATTACATTAATCATATCTTAAGTGCTTATCTGTAGTCATGTAGCTAGTGACTATCACATTGTACAGTTTAGAACATAAAATTTCCATCACCACAGAAAATTTTATTGAATAACCAGGACTGTGGAGCTAGGGTGATACTGTTAAATAGTGTCTGAAGATTATTTATTTTGTGAGTAATCTTAGCCTGTAAATAAGGAAATGCAATTAGTTCTGCTATCAAATTTTTGATTATATGTCTTTGACCAAGACCCTTTCGCTTCTCTGGTCCTCAAGTTTTCTCATCTATTAAATGAGAAATTGAATTAAACTATTCTTTCCATTATCTCAGTGTTCTGATTTTTGTGAAAATTCTTTTTTTTCTTTCCTTTTTAAAAATTTATTGATTTTTAAATTGAAGGATAATTGTTTTACAGAATTGTGCTGGTTTCTGCCAAACATTAAAATGAATCAGCCATAGGTATACATATGTCCCTTCCCTTTGAACCTTCCCCCCACTTCACTCCCCATCCCACCCCTTTAGGTTGTTACAGAGCCCTGGTTTGAGCTCCCTGAGTCATACAGCAAATTCCCATTGGCTGTCTATTTTACATATACTAATGTAAGTTTCCATGTTACTCTCTCCATAGATCCCACCCTCTCCTTACTCACTGCCCCCCACCCGCGTGCCCATAAGTCTGTTTTTTTATGTCTGTAACTCCATTGCTGCCCTGGAAATAATTGCATCAGTACCATATTTCCATATTCTGTATATATATTAGTATATGATATTTGTTTTCTCTCTCTGACTGACTTCACTCTATTTAATAGGCTCTAGGTTCATCCACCTCATTTGAACTGGCCCAGATAGATTCCTTTTTATGGCTGAGTAACATTCCATTGTATATATGTACCACAGCTTCTTCACTCATTGATTTGTCAGTGGACATCTAGGTTGCTTCCATGTACTAGCTATTGTAAATGGTGCCACAGTGAACCTTGGGGTACATGTGTCTTTTTCAATTTTGGTTTCCTCAGGGTATATGCTTAATAGTGGGATTGCTGGGTCCTGTAGTGGCTTTATTCCTAGTTTTTTTAAGGAATCTCCATACTGAGTTCCATAGTGGCTGTATCAATTTACATTCCCACCAACAGTGCAAGACTGTTCCCTTTTCTCCACACCCTCTCCAGCATTAATTGTTTGTAAACATTTTGACGATGGCCATTCTGACCAGTATGAGATGATATCTCATCATAGTTTGATTTGCATTTCTCTAATAATGAGCGATGTTGAGCATCTTTTCATGTGTTTGTTATCCATCTGTATATTTTCTTTGGAGAAATGTCTATTTAGGTATTTTTCCCACTTTTTTGATTGGGTGTTTCTCTGGTATTGACTTGTATGAGTGGCTTCTGCATTTTGGAAATTAATCCTTATTCTGTTGTCTCATTTGCTATTATTTTCTCCCATTCCGAGGGTTGTCTTTTCACCTTGCTTATAGTTTCCTTTGCTGTTCAAAAGCTTTTAAGTTTAGCTAGGTCCCACTGTTTATTTTTGTTTTTATTTCTGTTACTCTAGGAGGTAGATCACAGAGGATCTTGGTGTGATTTATGTCTCAGAGTGTTCTGCCTATGTTTTCCTCTAAGAGTTTTAGAGTTTATGATCTTACATTTAGGTCTTTAATCCATTTTGAGTTTATATCTGTGTATGGTGTTAGGAAGTGTTCTTTTTTTTTTTTTTTTGAACTGGGCAAACTAATTGCCGTTTATTATTATAAAGCCCCCAGGCAGAATTCCAGACTGTAAGAATAAGCCTTTTCAGTACAGTGCAGGTGCATACATGTTATTGTACAGCAAAGGGGAGTGAAATCTCTGTCTACTGCAGAGTCTGCACAAAGCCCTCATCTCCCTCTTATCTCAAGAAGGGAATGCTCCCTCGTTTGCAAGGGACCATTAAACTCAAGGCTGTATCCAGACTCTTTGGCAGAACGCCTCGTATGCAAGGACGCTCAGCCTGAGCAGAGAGACCCGTTTGCAGGCACATCTCTGCTACCCTATTAACCCTTCATCTGCCCCTTTTTTATTTTATTCAAACCCTCGAGACATTTGTATTGATGTTTTGTAGAGCAAGGCGTAAAGCTGTAGGCGGCCAACCTCCAGCCTCGCCAGCCCCTCTTGTGGCTGTGCCTGTCTTAGGTTGCCCTCCTCTGAGGGTCTTACCCGTCATTGGCTATCCAGCTACCTCTTAGGGGCTAGGCGGAATCTCTCTAGGTGATGGGCATCTAGAACTCTTTTTATTTATATGTCTTGGTTAATCTCTTGAAGGGCTCATGTTAAATGGTACAGGTGTTATACAAAACAGAAGAATTCCAATCACAGAACTAGAGCAAATAATTTCAAGATTTGTATGGAAATACAAAAAACCTCGAATTGCCAAAGCAATCTTGAGAAAGAAGAATGGAACTGGAGGAATCAACTTGCCTGACTTCAGGCTCTACTACAAAGCCACAGTCATCAAAACAGTATGGTACTGGCACAAAGACAGACATATAGATCAATGGAACAAAATAGAAAGCCCAGAGATAAATCTACACACATATGGACACCTTATCTTTGACAAAGGAGGCAAGAATATACAATGGACTAAAGACAATCTCTTTAACAAGTGGTGCTGGGAAAACTGGTCAACCACTTGTAAAAGAATGAAACTAGATCACTTTCTAACACCGCACACAAAAATAAACTCAAAATGGATTAAAGATCTAAATGTAAGACCAGAAACTATAAAACTCCTAGAGAAGAACATAGGCAAAACACTCTCAGACATAAATCACAGCAGGATCCTCTATGATCCACCTCCCAGAATTCTGGAAATAAAAGCAAAAATAAACAAATGGGATCTAATTAAAATTAAAAGCTTCTGCACAACAAAGGAAAATATCAGCAAGGTGAAAAGACAGCCTTCGGAATGGGAGAAAGTAATAGCAAATGAAGCAACTGACAAACAACTAATCTCAAAAATATACAAGCAACTTATGCAGCTCAATTCCAGAAAAATAAACGACCCAATCAAAAAATGGGCCAAAGAACTAAATAGACATTTCTCCAAAGAAGACATACGGATGGCTAACAAACACATGAAAAGATGCTCAACATCACTCATTATCAGAGAAATGCAAATCAAAACCACAATGAGGTACCACTTCACACCAGTCAGAATGGCTGCGATCCAAAAATCTGCAAGCAATAAATGCTGGAGAGGGTGTGGAGAAAAGGGAACCCTCCTACACTGTTGGTGGGAATGCAAACTAGTACAGCCACTATGGAGAACAGTGTGGAGATTCCTTAAAAAATTGCAAATAGAACTGCCTTATGACCCAGCAATCCCACTGCTGGGCATACACACTGAGGAAACCAGAATTGAAAGAGACACATGTACCCCAATGTTCCTCGCAGCACTGTTTATAATAGCCAGGACATGGAAACAACCTCGATGTCCATCAGCAGAAGAATGGATAAGAAAGCCGTGGTACATATACACAATGGAGTATTACTCAGCCGTTAAAAAGAATTCTTTGAATCAGTTCTGATGAGATGGATGAAACTGGAGCCGATTATACAGAGTGAAGTAAGCCAGAAAGAAAAACACCAATACAGTATACTAACACATATATATGGAATTTAGAAAGATGGCAATGACGACCCTGTATGCAAGACAGGAAAAAAGACGCAGCTGTGTATAACGGACTTTAGGAAGTGTTCTAATTTCATTCTTTTACACATAGCTGTCCAGTTTTCCCAGCAACATTTATTGAAGAGGCTATTTTTGCCCCATTGTATATTCTTGCCTCCTTTGTTAAAAATAAGGTAACCTTAGGTGTGTGGATTTATCTCTGGGGGTTCTGTCTTGTTGCATTGGTCTGTATTTCTGTTTTTGTGCCAGACCATACTGTCTTGATGACTGTGGCTTTGTAGTATAGTCTGAAGTCAGAAAGATTGATTCCTCCAGCTCCATTCTACTTTTCAAGATTGCTTTGGCTATTCGGGGTCTTTTGTGTTTCCATATGAAGTGTGAAGTTTTTTGTCCTATTTTTGTGACAAATGCCATTGGTAATTTGATAGGGGTCTCGTTGAATCTGTAGATTGCATTCGGTAGTATAATCATTTTTTATTTTAGTAAAAATTCTTTATGTGTTTGATCTTCAAAATTTCTGAGACTAGTGAACATTTTAAACTGGCAAGAGGAAAACTTAATAGTTACAAATAAGTGCAATTAATATAATAAAAACTAAATATTCACGTATTAACAGAATATAGGGCTTCTAGATGTGGATAAACTTAATAAGAAAGCCTTCTAGAAAATATGTGGCAAACTTTTGAAAGCTTATAAAGTAACATAATAGGGCAATGGGAGGGCTAGAGGGAGCTCCTTAGTAGGATAAGAAAAGTTTGTATATGTGGCAGTCAGTTGAAGGAGACTGCAGGCAGATTTGATTGACTTCAGTGATGATTTCAGGCTGAGGAAACTTAATGGCAACTGAGGCTTTTGAGACTGAAGGGAAGAAAAGTGTCAATAAAGTGCCTTGAAAGTCATGCTAAGAAGTTTAGATCTAATGTTTAATAATGGGCACCCACTGCATACTTTTACACAGGGCATCGAAAGAATGACCTGTGCCTGAGAAAAATATTCGGATTCTTGTCAATGAGAGAAGAGCAGGAGCTTAAAGTTTTCATGGAGAGATTAACTTGGTAAAATTGCATGAGAAAACAAGCTGATTTTGATAGGAAAAGCCATAGCTTTTTCAAATTAACTGTAATTATTAATAGATTACTTGAATTTCCAGTGAATGTATGAACAGTTAAACGCTGAAAATAGCCTTGTGACCTGAGTGCCGTAATATATAGAATTTGTCATCTTGCCCCAGAGCCCTGAATTATTATATTTTCTTACACATCAGATATAACAATCCAAAGAATGAGAAAAATGTATCATTTCATTTTTGTCAGAACCAAACTGTCAGAGATACATGATATTTTAAAACATTTTCCAACTCTCAGTTACATTTTCTTATAGTTTTTATGCATTGTCAGTACATAGATTATTGTTGATGTTAACTATTTTGTACTTGTCATAGAAGCATATATTTCAGTTTTACGGGTTGATTAGGCTTATTTTAAAAACTCCCATTTGCATTAATGACTCTTCAGTGGATGTGACTGAGAAAAAAAAATGAATGATTTGAACAGTTGTTTTTCTTCCCACCTAGTCTTTTCTAGCACTGGTGAACCTGTTATCTTATCCTGCTGTTTTTGAGCTGGTTGGCAATCAAAGTCTTCCTAATAAAACAGAATACTCTCTTCGTGAAGTCCCAACAAGTATTATTGTAAGTTATTTTCTTTTAATCTTTCACTTTTACAGTGCTACTTTTTAAGATATGTAGTAAAAATGCAGTGTAACAGAAAAAAAAATGGTACAATAAATCACATTTGAAAACCTATTTGATTTATTTACCTATAAGTGAAAGTGAAGTCACTCAGTCATGTCCAACTCTTTGTGACCCCATGGACTGTAGCCTACCAGGCTTCTCAGTCCATGGAATTTTCCAGGCAAGAAGTGGGTGGAACTGGAGTGGGTTGCCATTTCCTTCTCCAATATAGAATGTTAGCTTCCAAATTATCTGTAAATGGAATCTTTGATCCTGGCTGTTTAAAAATGGTGGCACCTATTGAAATAACAAGGTTAACATGAGTTTGAGTAAGCTCCAGTAGTTAGTGATGGGCAGGGAAGCCTGGCATGCTGCAGTCCATGGGGTTTCAAAGAGTTGGACATGACTGAGTGACTGAACTGAAATGTTTCCCAAATAAGGAAGAGATCCAGCATATATAAAAGTTAGTGTATTAATTATTTTTAGATGACTCATGTTATTAGTCATACGATTATTGCTCCTTCATTGACTAAGATAATTAGGAATAAATTGTATCTAAAGAGTCCAATATGTTTTCTGTTTATATTTTAAATGATCTGTGTATTACTGCCCTATGAGGGCAGTATATGAATATTTATTTAATTTGAAACTTATTTTATATTCATATTTCAAAATGGGTAACTTATTTTAATCATTCAAGTGTATTAAGTTCCTCATCTTTTGTTAAATTTATGAATTAAACACCGATTTGTATTTAAATACAAATTAAATATGTGTATATATGCATTATTAAGGAATCATTTAATTCTGAAATTCTGATCATTGCATTTATCTTTTGGTCAGTTTGTCCAGTGTGTTATTTTTCTTATATCATTTTGACATTTTGAATTCTTCTAATTCTTGTTGACCCTAAACATTTTATTTTTAAGAATTTGCTCTACTTTGGAAATTTTTTGATAATTTATATGAATGAAATACAAATAAAATATTTTTCTCTTTAAACTTTTATATTCTTGAAGTGTCCCACTTTTAGCTTATACTTACTTATATCTTGGCACTTCTTAAGTAGTTTTATAATTAACCATTTATCTGCCTGTCATCCCTATTACAATGTGAGGACCTGAAAGCGAGTAGAATATCTTGGTCATATTTACATTTAGTAACAACTTGATAGTAGATACCCAGTGAATGGTTTTCAAAAGTATTTCTAATATTATTACCTTTATTGAAATCTGTTGTGGAACACAAGTATTATATTAATACAAATGTGCTGTTATTTAATCTTGAGCAACGGCTTTGGTGTTTGTTCTCAAGTTTTTGTAGATGTGCTATAGTGCATAGTCAAAAATACCTGTCCATTTAAGTAAAGGATTTGTCTTTAATATAGTCTTAAAATGATTAACTGCATATAGTTTTGCTAGTCCATCTTCTTAATGGCACTACATTTTAACCCTGTAAATGAATTACTGCTTCCAGTCATCATTTAAACAAGTATAAATTCTTATTAAAAAAGAAAACCTCCCTTGATCTATGTTGTCTATTAGCTATCACCCTATAGTTTTCTTTTTTGTTTGTTTGTCAGAAAGTATCTTGAAAAAATTGCCTATATTTGAATTCTCAACTTCTTTCTCTTGTATCAACTCTAGAAGTCACAGTAATCTGGAGTCTTGCCTAACCAACTACTGAAATTGTTCTGCCAGAAGTCACTGATAAATATGTAATTCCCTAATCTAATGGAACCTCGCCCTCAGTTCAGTTCAGTTAGGTGCTCAGTTGTGTCCGACTCTTTGCGACCCCATGAATTGCAGCACAGCAGGCTCCCTGTCCATCACCAACTCCCAGAGTTCACTCAAACTCATGTCCATTGAGTTGGTGATGCCATCCAGCCATCTCATCCTCTGTTGTCTCCTTCTCCTCCTGCCCCTAATCCCTCCCAGCATCAAGGTCTTTTCCAATGAGTCAACTCTTTGCATGAGGTGGCCAAAGTATTGGAGTTTCAGCTTTAGCATCAGTCCTTCCAAAGAAATCCCAGGGCTGATCTCCTTTAGAATGGACTGGTTGGATCTCCTTGCAGTCCAAGGGACTCTCAAGAGTCTTCTCCAACTCCACAGTTCAAAAGCATCAATTCTTCAGTGCTCAGCTTTCTTCACAGTCCAACTCTCACATCCATACATGACCACTGGAAAAACCATAGCCTTGACTAGACGGACCTTAGTCGGCAAAGTAATGTCTCTGCTTTTGAATATGCTATCTAGATTGGTCATAACTTTCCTTCCCAGGAGTAAGCATCTTTTAATTTCATGGCTGCAATCACCATCTGCAGCCATGATTTTGGAGCCCCCCAAAATAAAGTCTGACACTGTTTCCACTGTTTCCCTATCTATTTCCCATGAAGTGATGGGACCAGATGCCATGATCTTCGTTTTCTGAATGTTAAGCTTTAAGCAAACTTTTTCACTCTCCACTTTCACTTTCATCAAGAGGCTTTTAGTTCCTCTTCACTTTCTGCCATAAGGGTGGTATCATCTGCATATCTGAGGTGATTGATATTTCTCCCAGCAATCTTGATTCCAGCTTGTGCTTCTTCCAGCCTAGCGTTTCTCATGATGTACTCTGCATATAAGCTAAATAACCTTCCCCTATATTTAACTTTATTTACCATCTTGTGGCATTTAGTGGAGTTGATTCATTCCTCCTCATTGTCATTCTTTTCTGTGGCACTAGTTCTAGGTCTCTTACAGCTTCTGTGGTCTCCTTCGTGGACTTCTCGTCTGCTTTCTAATGTCCTTTAGGTTCAGTCAGTTCAGTCACTCAGTTGTGTCTGACTCTTTGACCCCATGGACTGCAGCACATCAGGCTTCCCTGTCCATCACCAACTCCTGGAGCTTGTTCAAAGTCTTGTCTGTCATGCCATCTAACTATCTCATCCTCTGTCATCTTCTCCTCCTGACTGCAATTCTTCCCAGCATCAGGGTCTTCTCCAGTGAGTCAGCTCTTCACATCAGGTGGCCAAAGTATTGGGAGTTTCAGCTTCAGCATCAGTCCTTCCATTGAATATTCAGGACTGATTTCCTTTAGTATTGACTGGTTTGATCTCTTTACAGTCCAAGGGACTCTTAAGAGTCTTCTCCAGCACCACAGTACCACACCTTTAGGTTCATTTCATCCAATCCTGTGGCTTCGGTTCTACATTGACAACTCTGTGAACTGTATCACTTACTTGACTGCCAGATCTATACCCATATTTCTACCAGATGATGGACATTAGGAAAACTCATAGAAATCTTAAATTTAACCATGTCCACAACTAAATATTATGTTTTTGTCTGTCTTAAATCAGTTCCATTTCTTATTTTTCTATCTCAGCATATGGCACTATCATTCACATAGTTGAATGAACTACACACTGGAAAGTCATTTTTGATTCCTCTTTATGGTAATTTTTCACTATTTATAAATTTTTCTCTTCTTCATGACTTGGTCTTATTTACTTTGTTTATATTAAGACTACCTTAGTTTAGACCTTGGTTTCTTATCTAGATTACTCCAGTGATATGTTAACTGTTTTTTCTTCCAGTCTTAGCTCATAAGTTATCCTCACAATGATCCTTTAAAAGTGAAAGTCAGATGCAGTCATTGTGTTTATTTCCTTTTTCCCTTTGTCTCCATACACAACCATGCTCCTTCACATTATCTAATATCTAGTATAGTCTGTATAGAAGTTTCCTCTGTTGTGTCAAAGATGTCTTTGTTTTTTTCAGTTTCTCAAGTCATGATCCAAACAAGGTCCAGATGTTGTATTCAGTCATTATATACTCTTCAGTCATTTTCTAAAACATTTTCCCCTTTTTGTTTCCATGCAGTTAACTTATTGGAGAAACTAGGCTACTTTTGCTATGAGTTGTACTAATTGTATCATTAAGAGATGTGAAATGGTGATTCTATTTGTTGTTTCTTTTTATATTTAACTGAAATTATTTAATAAGGGAATCTGAAATACAGTTCTTTCAGAAATAGCAAAAATATGCAGAGTAATGAATTTGTGTTCTAGTAATCTGTAAAAGGGAGGTTTTATGATGGTTATTATCATAATGAACTTTTGATTTTTACACATGTATTTCAACTCAGTGCAGTCATTATTGCTTTTGATGGTCAAAATATTCTTTCTTTGTCTACTGACTCCTTTTGTTATTTGGTATTTTTCTTTATTGATTTATTTGATAGGATATTCCAGGTTCATTGTATACATTTTCTGGTTTAGGCTTTCTCCTCTTCTTTTTTAAATATCCCTTTGTCTTTTTCTTACAAGAACACTTGTCATTAGATTTAGGGCCTACTTGCTTAAGCCAAGATGATCTTACCTCGATTCTTAGTTACCTCTGCAAAGACCCTTTTTCTCAATAGGGTAACAATCATGGATTTTTGGGATTAGAACATAGACATGCTTTCTCAGGGATAGTTACCATTCAACTCACCACACCGCCAGAATGGCATTTTCATCTACCTCTTGTCTATAGACTAAATGTTTGTATACCCCCAAATTCATTTATTGAAACTTCATTCCCAGTATGATGAGATTTGGAGGTGGCGTCTTTAAGGGGTGAAGTGAAGTGAAGTGAAGTGAAGTGAAGTGAAAAGTCTCTCAGTCATGTCTGCCTCTTTGTGACCCCATAGATTATACAGTCCATGGAATTCTCCAGGCCGGATTACTGGAGTGGGTAGCCATTCCCTTCTCCAGGGGATCTTCCCAACCCAGGGATTCAGCCCAGGTCTCCCACATTGCAGGTGGATTCCTTATCAGCTGAGCCACAGGGGAAGCCCTTTAAGGGGTGAATAGTGCCTAAAAAAAAAAAAAAAGACCCTTGCCCCTTCTGCCATCTGTGGACACAGCAAAAAATGACTGTCTGTGAGCTAGAAAATAGATCCTCATCAGACACAAAATTTGACAACTTGATATTGTACTTCTCTGCCTCCAGAAATGTGAGAAATAAACTTCTGTTGTTTCTAAACCACCCAGTCTATGGAATTTTATTATAGTGTCCAGAATGGACTAAGACATTCCCTTCTTTGACAAAGTACAAGGAAGGACTTTTAATAGACTGAATTTTGCTTATAGATGTTCATGGACTAACTAGTTGCAAGCTACTCCTAATAATGCAAGTATGGAAATATTGGCATTATGTTTTATCTGTTCTTTATCCTTCACTTGGCTCTTTCTTAAGTAAAAGGCATCAAATAGCACAAACACAAGCTTTGGGACAATTTTAAACACAATAGGCACTCAAACATATATTGAGTTATAGGAAATGAATATTCGTCTTTGTTTTTCCAGTGTTGGTTTCATTCTGGCTTACTTGGTCATTTAACGTATTCCCAAGCTAGACAATATGCTTTAAAAAAAAAAAGTACAGAGTTTCTGACTCCTTTTTGCAAGTCCCAAGCCTTACTTGCACTAATTTGTTACTGGAAAGCTACTGCTTATTTTAGGAAACATTGCCTTCTTGACACTCATTTTGCTTAGAAACTGAATTTCTCCATAGGGCAGACTTCTCAGGAGTTTCCTTTTCTTCCCTAAGCGGTGATCCATCAATATAATCCTCTTTGAAGAAGAATTCATTTACTGTAACATTTGTTCTCTGAAAAACGCAATATCATTGATAGATTGCTGCAGTTAGCTTATTGGAAATACATTCTCTATCCTGTATTCTTACAATATCTAATACTTAGATTCAGAGCTAAAACTTTTGAACCATGAAGTGTCAAGAAGTGTTTTGAAACGAGGAGTGTCTAGTTGCGAAGAGTCGGTCAGACACGACTGAGCCACTTCACTTTCACTTTTTACTTTAATGCATTGGAGAAGGAAATGGCGAGCCACTTCAGTGTTCTCGCCTGGAGAATCCTAGGGACGGGGGAGCCTGGTGGGCTGCCGTCTATGGGGTCGCACAGAATCGGACATGACTGAAGCGACTTAGCAGCAGCAGCAGCAGTGAGAAATGGAGTATTTCCTTCTGTATCAGTAAACAAGGATGTCACAGGCATCAGGGATTCTGGGCCTCCAAAGGTGAATTCCTTAACCCTGAGGGCACTCAGGAAGGAGAAAAATACCTTAGTGAGATCAGGCAGCCATTGGGCTCCAGCCACTCCCTGTGGCGAGCACTTAAGAACTCAGGATATGAACTCAGGATACTGGCCCTAGGATAGCTGAGATGCTAATAAAAGGAATGATTTCTGTGAGTCCAGACTCTTGTATCTTTCCATACATAGAAAAGTGCTAATTTCCTTAACTTGGGATATCTAGTTTTCTTTAATTCACAAAGATGTTCAGACTACCTGCCTTTTGTTGCGAACTTCTGTGTAAGCTTACCTGCCTTTTGTTGCAAACTTCTATGTAACCTGACTCACATCCTGACCCACCCGTCTAGAGCAGTTTTCTCAGGGTTTCTTGAGATGTTGCCCCCTGAGCTTAAGTCCTAAAAACTTGCATTGGATACAACGTAACTCTCAACGTTAAGGTTGTGACTATTTTTAAGTCAACACTTGCTAAGAAGCAGACAGCAATGACAGATTCTTAAAGTTAGCAATTCTTTCATTCTTCATTGTTAGGCTGATTGTAAATTCTTGTGCTTATATTATTTACACATTTTTCAGGATATCTGTGGAATGGTAAATGCCTTCCTAAGTGTTCCATGTAAACAGTTTGTAAGTTTATTAAAACTCCTGTATTTACTGTGTCTTGTTTATTATTTTTCAGATGTGATTTTAAGTCCATTATTTCCTCCTTCTTACAGACCTATTTCTTGGCCTCTTAAGTTATTTGATATGTTTGTACTATTATCTACATTGACCTCAGTAAATATGTGACTTTATTTCCTAGTATAACCTTCCTCCTTTTGCCATATTGGTTACAGAAGTATCTTAAATTTAAACTCATGAAATGTAGCAAGTTTGTTGGTCAGGAAAATGAACAATGAGAGAGAAAGGTATTTGTCTATAAATAAATTTCTTAGGCCTAAGCCGAAAGATATGCACAAAAGTCATGCATTATAGAAAGAAAACCTCTTAGAGAATGCTCAAAATTTTGTGTTGGGCTTGTATTTTGTTGTCATTGCTTGGGACAGCTGATGACACCTAGGCATCAAGTTCTCTCTGCATCAGTGATTTTTAAACCTGGTTACCCATTGCAACAACTTGGGGAAGCTTTTACAAGGATGTTAATGACAGAATCCTCCCCTCAGGAATAGTGAGGTAATTGCTCTGGGGTAGGAGAAGGCAATGGCACCCCACTCCAGTACTCTTGCCTGGAAAATCCCATGGATGGAGGAGGCTGGTAGGCTGCAGTCCATGGGGTCGCTAAGAGTCAGACACGATTGAGCTACTTCATTTTCACTCTTCACTTTCATGCATTGGAGAAGGAAATGGCAACCCACTCCAGTGTTCTTGCCTGGAGAATCCCAGGGATGGGGGAGCCTGGTGGGCTGCTGTCTATGGGGTTGCACAGAGTCGGACATGACTGAAGCGACTTAGCAGCCACAGCAGCAGAGCCTGGACAGCTGTTTACTTTTTTATGTTCTATAGGGTCGTGTTCAGGGTTGGAAACCACTGATTTACATGAGAAGACGATATCTATTAACAAAATCTCAAATAGTTCCAGATAAAACTAAATCCACTGTTTATGCTTCACATTTGTAGAATTCAAATTTGTTTTTGAAAGTAGTTTACATTTTTAGCAGTTTAAGCAGTATTTAACTGGTTACAGTAAGCTGCTCACACAGTACCAAAGTGGGTTATAAACTAATGATTCTCCTTTTTGGCTAAACATTTGATTCATTTCAAGAATGTTTACAAGTCTTAATGTCCATATCACACCCAGACCAATTAATTGAGAATCTAGGGGTGAGACTCAGCTATTAATTAAAAAAAAAAAAAATTCCTTTTTTAAATGGCTCTCTACATTCAAATGTAAAGCTCCATACATTTACATGTAAAGCACAAATCTAACTGTTTGTCAATTTGATTTTCTTTAAATGATTTCAGCCAACTACAGTCTAACTCTAAGACTATTTTATAGGATATTACTGACAGACTTATAATTTTGAATTCTGAAGCCAAGATTCGTTCTTTATTCAACTACGAACAATCACACATCTTTGGTCTAAGGTAAGATGCTGAATTTCACTTGGTGTTTTCTGTGTTGTAGAAATAGTTGAGCATATGTTCTATATTTATAATATTTAAAATAATTTTATGATATTTAAATTGTTATAATTTAAATTTTATAATATTTATAATATAATATTTAAAATTATTTTATAATATTTGGAATAATTTTTAAAGCATGTTTAAAGGTAATTTGTCTTCTGTAATATTACAGAGTAAATTATAGTCATTAGATTTTTACATTATAGTCTTTGCTGCATTTAGGTTCTGTATTAGCACTTTTGCTTGATTTATTAGAGGCATTTTGTTTACTATTCAGTTTTCTCAGGAGTCAACTGGGGCTTCCCTGCATTGGTATCATTGTAGCCACACGATCCGGGAAACGAACTCACTCAGAAGGACAATGCAGATAGTGGAGTGCAGTTTAGTACACCTGTGGGCCCAAGTCAGAGTCTCCTCCTAGCTAAGGAAACCAACCGACTTTTGTGAAAACTTTATGTATCTTAAGTGTACTGCTCAAGCCCACATCCCCAAATTCCTTAAACCTAACCTGGAAAATGTTAAAGGGAGATACAATCAGGTCACAGCCATGATTCATAATCAGAAGGGTCAGCTGGTTATACACTGTAGCCTACACCAATGGGTGCCATAAAGATTACAAAGGTGATTGACTACATAGAGGATTATTACATTCTTTTTGGCGACAGGAAATCTTGATATGGAATCTGGTGTTTATCAGTCCCGGAGGCCAGTTTGGCAATAGGTATGTTATTCCCATGGCTCCTAGGCACATGGTCCAAAGCTCACTGAACGTGGAAGATGGAGTTTCCTTCTTTTTCAAGATGGAGGCAGCTCGGCCTGTTCCTTTCCTCCCTCGGTATTGGGTTGAATTCCTGCCAAAATGTGGTCTTTTTAAAAAGAGGCCTAGAAATGGATGATATCTTGCCCAGATTTTGCTCCTCAATATTTATCATACTTTTTAACCCAAGGTTTAAATATTTTCTGGTTGAATTTATACTCCTTAACATTTAAAAGCAGCTGAATTAAAGAAATGTTCACTTTCATAGGTTCATGATTTCCTTTTGACTAGCAAAGTAACTTTTTCAAGTATGGTGGAGGAGTCAGTGAGAATGTTCAACCTGAGAAGAAGGCAATTACTTTTCTAAAATTAGAATTCTCTAATGGTAGCATATAAGTCTTAAACCTTTTTTAAAATTACACTCATTAATAGCTGAGCTTCATTTTTGGACTTTCTAGTTCAAAGAAGGTAGAAAAAAAAGATACAGCTATTAAACTTTTTTGGGTAGTGTGCTGTTTATCTCAAAATGTGTTTTCACATTCAATTTTAATTTTCTGTGAATAGCATCAGATAATCACATAGCAAGCCGTGATGAGGATTTCTGGGGAAATCGTACCAGTAGATCCTCCTTTTGCATAGCAAGTGTTTTTCTGAGTTTTCTAATTGTAGACCATAGATTTTGGCCTCTTCTTATTAATACATTGAATGAATTTTTTTCTGTATATTTTCTTTCTTTTATAAGGTAATATTTTCCTCTGGTATTCTGGCTAAATTTTTAACAGTAGGATTTTAAGTCACATAAAAAGCAATCGAAGAAGTAAAATGCTCCTGAGGATAAAGTATATTGATGTGTGTGTGTGCTTTCTTATAATGTTTAAATGGAGTCATTCTCTCCTACATGAAAAAGATTTACCATTACATTGTTGATGCATGTAATAACCATCAATATATATAGTGGTTAGCAACATGGAGTCAGACTGCCTGCTGTTTACTAGTTGCGTAAAGTGAGATCTCTTGGACTGCAAAAAAGATCCAACCAGTCCATTCTAAAGGAAATCAGTCCTGAATATTCATTGGAAAGACTGATGTTGAAGCTGAAACTCCAATACTTTGGCCACCTGATGTGAAGAGCTGACTCATGTGAAAAGACTCTGATGCTGGGAATGATTGAAGGCAGGAGGAAAAGGGGATGACAGAGGATGAGATAGTTGGATGGCATCATCGACTTGATGGACATAAGTTTGAGTAAACTCCCAGAGCTGGTGATGGGCAGGGAGGCCTCACGTGCTGCAGTCCATGGGGTCGCAGAGTCAGACGTGACTGAATGACTAAACTGGACTGAAAGTGAGATGTCAGTTACCATCTGTAAAATGGAGGATAATTATATATTTCCTCATAGAGTTAACCTGAGACTTACATATGAAAAATTAGAAGGGCATAGCAGCGCTTGACACATAGAAAGCACTATAAAAATGTTAGTAATAGATATAGAGAAGCAGTACTTCAAGTGTTTCTTTATATCTGTCTACTTGCTCTATACTATTTTTTATTTTTACTTAGAAAATAAATTTTAACTTCATTTTTTCAGTATCTCTGTAGTCTTCTAGATGCTGCCAGGTAATATGCTATTTATAATGTCAGCATTCAAACAACTTTTTGAAGAAAAATTCATATTTTAATTTTATGTTCCTTTTAACAAATTTTTCTTTGACAGGAAGTTTATTTCATTGTATTTTAAAGTCCATCCTTATAATAGTTATGTTTTTAAGTTATGCATCTCAAGTTAGTTTATTTTCATTTTTCTACTGATTCTGTCTATCATTGGTCACTGAGGTCCAGTGGTGATAATTTAAGTCATAACTTCAGTTCAGTATTATATAAATCCCATTTCTTTGTATTTGGGATTTTTGCCTGTATCAATTTTTTCTCACTCACACAATTTTTTGGTTTGTTTCTAACTGTACCATTCCCTTCAGTAGATCATCTTAGTAATGTGTTTGATTTCTTCATTTAGCATTGCTTTCTTCCATTCATTTCATTTTTTTCCCTTGCTTCAAAAATCTAGACTAGCATAATGATAAGTTTTATATAATTTCTTTAGGTTTTCCACAGCACTTTGATAAGGCTAATTTGGGGCTTAGGGAAATGTGGATTTATACTTTCAGTAGTATCATATCCTATTTAAGTTTCTGAATTTTTATTTGCCAGGGTCTTCTTATAAGTCTTATATTGTAAATAACTAATATTCAAGAAGGTTGCTTCTTTGATTAGCTCTCCTAACCTCTGTTTCCACATCAACACTGTGCAGACTTGCTTTTATATGTCCCAGTTTATATTGAAATGCAGCAAAACACATGCACAAAGAAACTTCTCTTGATAGCATGTCTCTCTGCCGTTACTGTCCCATTTCTTTTTCTCTTGCAGCAAAACATATCTGCACAAACTGTCCCCGCTTGCTCACTTCTGTTTACTCCTCAGCCCACTTAAGATTTGATATTGCCTTATACAGCTCTGTCAGAACTGTACATCCTGTTCATCTTAAGGTCACTTGCAACTTCTATGCTGATGAATCTAGTGGATTCTATATTCTCATCTTGCTGTAAGCAAGACATTGACATAATGGGACATTTCTTTCTATGTGAGAGTTCTTTGACCTTCTGTGATAGCACATACTCCTATGGCTGCAGTTTCTGCTCCTTTTCATTTTCTAGGCAACCTCTGATTGATAGAATACTCGGGTCTTGGTCCTGAATCCACTTTTTTCCTTTATACTCTACCCCTAGTTCATTCACTTATGCCTTTGCCTTTTAGTACATCTGTATGCCAGTGGATGTCCCAGTTTTTTTTTTTTTTTGTTAGGTTGTCTCATTCTTTATTGTCTGACTCTAAGAAAGAAGATCCCTGCGGGAAAGCCTCTCACGTGTTTCCCCAGGTTTCACTAGTCTCTGTGTCCTCACTCACAGGACAGTTGCTGGATGTCCCAGTTTTTATCCCTAATGTAATCCATTATTCTGAGCTACCAGACAACTCATTGAGTCATCTTAATTTTCTTTGCATTTCAAAAAATAATTTGTCTTTATTATAAAGAAATTAACCAGTGCAGGTAATTAAATATAATAAATGAAATTCCGTCTAACTCTGAAAGTGACATTATCAACATTGAGGAAAATCATTCTAGATGTCTTTCTATGCATATACAGACAGAAGAATAGATATGTGGAAATAGTTTATAAAAATGGAGTCATTGTTTTCATTTAAAATTCAAAATGAATTTCATAAAAAGAAAAAGAAACCCTAGTGAGACAGAAAGAACTGCTGAATTTCAAATAGCTGTCTTTTCACTTGAGAGGTAA
The DNA here is from genome assembly GCF_023091745.1 of Budorcas taxicolor. Classification (NCBI taxonomy): domain Eukaryota; kingdom Metazoa; phylum Chordata; class Mammalia; order Artiodactyla; family Bovidae; genus Budorcas; species Budorcas taxicolor. The sequence continues at coordinate 21,524,434 of NC_068918.1, forward strand.
TTATATCCCCAGCATTTCCTCTAAGGTTAAGAAAAAAGATTATATAAAATATTTCAAGTGGTCTGAGCATTATATCTCACTTTTATAAAGTATTGATTGACTCTCTGCTGTAAAAAAGCTGAGGACATTAATGTTCTCATTGATTTGGCCTCCCAGCTTCCTTGTATTCACCTGTGTTACAAGGATGTACTCCTGCCATTTCCTGACCTACCTTCATGAGTCAAAGACTCTATTTTCCTCTCTACCCAGGAAGGAAATGAAGCTAATCTGGGTTTCTTGTAGTGACCTAAGATGAGTAATACTTTTTATATTTGACTACAGAGTAAGATTAAAAAATTTTTAGTTTTCTCTATTTACTTGGCCAGTTTTTTTTTTTTTTTAACTTGGAAGACGTTCACATTTATATTTACTTTCTCAAATCGCCAGCTGTGCATATGTTGTTGTTGTTGTTCAGTCGCTCAGTCGTGTCCAACTCTGTGACCCCATGGACTGCAGCACACCAGGCTTCCCTATCCTTCACCATCTCCCAGAGTTTGCTCACACTCACGTCCATTGAGTTGGTGATGCCATCCAACCATCTCATCCTCTGTGAGTGGCCTGTATCTCTATGAGGAAAGCATAGCAGCCTCGAGTGACTGTAATACCCAAGGAAGAACTCAGTCTTTGGTCACAGCATTAAGGGTTCCCAGATTTGGTCCCATTTGCCTTCTTTGAAATGACCTAACAACCAGCACTTTTGAACTCTTTGAATACGTTGTTCTGCGCTACATGTAGGAGATGTAATAATGTATGAATATGATGTGATGCTCATTCTCTTTAACCTCGCTACCTAGTGAGAAATTGGATGGTGATAATGAAAAGTGTGAGGTAATTAATGCAGAAAAGAATAGCATCTTTATAAAGCTCTCCATCATCCCATTTTAAATAACTTGACAATTCCAGACTCTTTATGTGGCTTTCAAGGAGCTCCATAACATCTTCACCTTTCCTATGTATATTATTAATATTTTCTACCTTCCTCACCCTGAACTAATGTAGGTTAGATTTAGCTCCATCAAGGACAGTGTTTATTATTGCCTCTATACCTGTTTGTCTTGAATGTTATCTTCACTTCTGCCATCTTTGTTAAAGATGTGGATCATCCTCTTTCAAGGCAAAGCTTTCTCTATGAATTACTTTCTCCTTGACTTATTATAGCATAAAGTGAAAATCGCTCAGTCATGTCTGACTCTTTGCGACCCCATGGACTATACAGTCTATGGAATTCTCCAGGCCAGAATACTGGAGTGGGTAGCCTTTCTCTTCTCCAGGGGATCTTCCCAACCCAGGGATCAAACCCAGTTCTCCCACATTGCAGGCAGATTCTTTACTAGCTGAGCCCCAAAGTAAGCCCTATTATAGCATACTCTGATCTTATAATTTTCCTGGATGTCCACTGCGTTTTTGGTCATTCACAAGGACTTAATTTTATTTTTCTCTCTGACTAAAACTTAAAACTTCCTGAGGGAGTATCATTTTCTTTTACTTTCATGCCACCTCATTGCCCAGTATTTTTTGGTTATTGGGCTAATATTCATTTGCTAACGATTAAGACAGTTGCCTGGAAACTTTTTCAAAGAAGCTGTGCATTTATTATATGCTAGGTGCAAATTATTTTCTTAAACATGTCTTTTAAGGACACTAATTAAGGCACAGTAAGATTTTTATCCTCTATAATTTGAGGTGTAATTGACATAGTTCAGATGATAGTTGTATATATTGTGAATATACTTGTATATATTGTGTATAAATGTGTGAAGTAGACTTTAATACAGAAGTCTACTTAAAATCAGCATGCATGCATAGTTAATAGGAATCATTTTTTTTCTTGTGTTGAGAACTTTTAAGATTTACTGTCTTAGTGACTTTCAAATGTAGTACACGTTCTCCTCACCCATCTTGCCCTTCCGCCGTCCTTTGGCAGTCAGTCTGTTCTCTATGTATGAAGTTTTTTTTTTTTTTTTTAATTCCACATGTAAGTGATCATACAGTATTTGTCTTTCAGACTTACTTCACTTACTATAATTCCCTCAAGGTCCATTCATGTTGCAAATGGAAAGATTTTGTTTTGTATGGCTGAATAATCTCATTATATATATATATATATATATATATATATATATTTTCATTATCCAGTTATACATCAATTGAAATTTAATTGTTTCAGCTCTTGCCTTTTGTAAACAATGCTGCTATGAACTTGGTGGTATATATATCTTTTTGAATTAGTGTTTTCATTTTCTTGGGGTAAAATATCCAGAAGCAAAATTGCTGCATCATATGGTACTTATATTTTTAATTTTTTGAGGAACCTCTGTACTGTATTCTGTGATGTCTGTACCAACTTGTATTTCCACCAACAGTGAACAAGAGTTCCCTTTTCTCCATATCCTAACATTATTTCTTGGTGTTTGGGTAATAGCCATTCTAACAAGTGTGAGGTGATCTCATTGTAGTTTTGATTTGCATTTCCCTGATGATTAGGGAATCTGAGCATCTTTTCATGTACTTATTGGCCATTTGTCTGTTGTCTTTGGGAAAATGTATATTAGACCCTCTGCCCATTTTTAAATTATATTTTTTTGTTTGTTTTTGAGTTGGATGAGTTCTTTATACATTTTGGATTGTATCAAAATGTAGCTGCTCATCAGCTATATGATGTGCAGCTTTTTCTCTCTCATTATATAGGTTGTCTTTCATTCTATTGATTTTCTTAGTTTCATCTGGTCCCACTTGGTTATTTTTGTTCTTGCCTTTTTTTGTTGTCAGATCCCACGAGCAACATGATGTTGTTCAAGGTTTAGCAGTTTTAAGATTTTCTTAACCATCTTTTTGGAGAACGGAATGGCAACCCACTCCAGTATTCTTGCCTGGCGAATCTCACGGACAGAGGAGCCTGGTAGGCTGCGGTCCATGGGGTCGCAAGGAGTCGGACATGACTGAGTGACTAAGCAGCAACCACCTTTAGGCTAGAGGAACGTTATACTCTTCCCTAGACTATTTTATTTCAATATGAAAACTGTATTTTATAGAGAAAAAAGTTAATCATTATTAATATTAATAGTGGTCTTTATCTCAAACTGTAAATTATGTTTTAGTTATTGACTGTAGAATTGCTTATTTTTAACATCTTAAATCTTAGGTAGTCATTCTTAATTATACACATTAAAATTTAATATGGTTAAAAATGTTAATATAGTTCTCCTAAAATCTATTACAATATGTCTTCATTTGAAACTCTAATGTGGCCTATTTGTTAATTTTCTTCAAAATAAAACTCGAGTTTTATTTTGAATCCAAATTTAAAGAACAGCCTTTAAAATTAATCACTTGCTATTTTATTTTATATCAATGAATAGTAAATTTTTTACACAGTATGATGAATAATTTTTTGCATAACTAACTTCTTCATAAAAAGTTTGACCTGGAAGATGACTTGAAGAGGAAAAGTAAAAAATACATATTTGTTTTTCAGTTTAGAAACAGTCTGGTTATCTTGAACATAGGAAAGTGTTAATATTCCATTGCAGCAAACACCAAACTATTTATTCCCAGTGACACAGATGCCAAGTAAACTTAAATCTTATTAACACTGGTAATAAGAAATAATTTTAAAATTCTTTTGTAATCTTTAACATCAAAAATTAGAATATAACCACAAAACTGTCCACATTTTGGATTCTGGATATACACACATGCATGTATCAAAAACATAATTTTATTCTATTAAGTTAATTTAAAGAAGGTAATCTTTAAACATCTCAGGTCAAACAGAAGATTGCAAGAGTGAACATAGATATTTTAAGAATCAATGAGCTAAATGGATCGGAATGGGCAAATTTAATTCAGATGACCCCCGTATCTACTACTGTGGGCAAGAATCCCTAAGAAGAAATGAAGTAGCTCTCATAGTCAACAAAAGAGTCCAAAATGCAGTAATTGGGTGCCATCTCAAAAATGATAGAATGATCTCTGTTCGTTTCCTAGGCAAACCATTCAATATCACAGTAATCTAAGTCTATGCCCCAGCCACTAATGCCCAAGAAACTGAAGTTGAATGGTTCTGTGAAGACCTACAAGACCGTCTAGAACTAACACCAGAAAAAGATGTCCTTTTCATCAAAGGGGACTGGAATGCAAAAGTAGGAAGTCAAGAGATCCTTGTAGTAACAGGCAAGTTTGGCCTTGGAGTACAAAATGAAGCAGGGCAAAAGCTAACAGAGTTTTGCCAAGAGAACGCACTGGTCATAGCAAACACCCACTTCCAGCAATACAAGAGATGACTACACATGGACATCACCAGATGGTCAATACTGAAGTAAGATTGATTATATTCTTTGCAGCCAAAGATGGAGCAGCTCTATACAGTCAGCAAAAACAAGACCAGGAGCTGACTGTGCCTCAGATCATGAACTCTTTGTTGCCAATTGAGACTTAAATTGAAGAAAGTAGGGAAAACCACTAGACCATTCAGATATGACCTAAATCAAATCCCTTATGATTATACAGTAGAAGTGACAAGGAGATTCAAAGAATTAGATCTGATAGAGTGCCTGAAGAACTGTGGACAGAGATTCTAAACATTGTACAGGAGGTGGTGCTCAAAACCATCCACAAGAAAAAGAAATGCAAAAAGGCAAAATGATTGTCTGAGGAGCCCTTACAACTAGTTAAGAAAAGAAGAGAAGTGAAAGACAAAGGAGAAAAGGAAAGATGTATCCGTATGAATGGAGAGTTCCTAAGAATAGCAAGGAGAGAGATAAGAAAGCCTTCCTAAGTGATCAGTGCAAAGAAATAGAGGAAAACAATAGAATGGGAAAGACTAGCAATCTCTTCAAGAAAATTAAAGATACCAAGGGAACATTTCGTGTAAAGATGGGCACAAGAAAGGACAGAAACAGTATGAACCTAACAGAAGCAGACAATATTTAGAAGAGGTGACAAGAGTACACAGAAGTAGGTCTTCATGACCCTAGGTAACTGCGATGGTGTGATGACTCACCTAGAGCCAGATATGCTGGAGTGTGAAGTCAGGTGGGCCTTAGGGAAGCATTACTATGAACAAAGCCAGTGAAGGTGATGGAATTCCAGCTGAGCTATTTCAGATCCTAAAAGGTGATGCTGTGAAATGCTCTACTCAATATGCCAGCAAGTTTGGAAAACTCAGCAGTGGCCACAGAACTGGAAAAGGTCAGTTTTCATTCTAATCCCAAGGAAAGGTAATGCCAGATAATGTTCAAACTCATGTGCACTCATCTCACATGCTAGCAAGTAATGCTCAAAATTCTCTAAGCAAGGCTTCAACAGTACATGAACTGAGAACTTGCAGAATGTCAAGCTGGATTTAGAAAAGGCAGAGGAACCAGAGAGCAAATTGCCAACATCCACTGAATCATAGAAAAAGCAACAGAATCCCAGAAAAAACATGTACTTCTGCTTCATTGACTATGCTAAAGCTTTTAACTGTGTGGATCACAACAAACTGGAAGAGATGGGAATACCAGACCTCCTTACTTGCCCCCTGAAATATCTTTATTCAGGTCAAGAAGCAATAGTTAGAACTGGACATGGAACAATGGACTGGTTCTAAATTGGGAAAGGAGTACGTCAAGGTTGTACATTGTCAGCCTGCTTATTTAACCTCTATGCAGAGTACATCATACAAAATGCCAGACTAGATGAAGCACAAGCTGGAATCAAGATTGCTGGAAGAAATATCAGTAGCCTCACATATGTAGATGACACCACCCTTATGGCAGAAAGCAAAGAGGAACTGAAAGCCTCTTGATGAAAGTGAAAGAGGAGTTTGGAAAAGCTGACTTAAAAGTTAGCATTCAAAAATTGAAGATCATGACATCTGATCCCTTCACTTCTTTGCAAATAGATGGGGAAACAATGAAAACAGTGGGAGACTTTATTTTCTTGGGCTCCAAAATCACTGCAGATTGTGACTGCAGCCATGAAATTAAAAGGTGATTGTTCCTTGGAAGAAAAGCTATGACCACCCTTTACAGCACTTTTAAAAACAGAAAGATTACTTTACCAAAGATGATCCATATAGTCAAAGCTGTGGTTTTTCCAGTAGTCATGTATGGATGTGAGAGTTGGACCATAAAGAAGGCTGAGCACTGAAAAATTGATGCCTCTATCTCTGGTGTTGGAGAAGACTCCTGATAGTCCCTTGGACAATAAGGAGTACAAATAGTCAATCCTAAGGGAAATTAATCCCGAATATTCATTGGCAAGACTGATGCTGAAGATGAAGCTCTGATACTTTGATCAGCCAATGTGAAGAACTGAATCATTTGAAAAGACCCTGATACTGGGTAAGATTGAAGGCAAGAGGAGAAGGGGATGACAGAGGATGAGATTTTTGGATGGCATCACCAACTCGATGGACACACATTTGAGTAAGCTCTGGGAGTTGGGGACAGATAGGGAAGCCTGGCGTACTGCTGTCCACGGAGTCACAGAGTCGGACCTGACTGAGAGACTGAACTGAACAGAAAGAAGACAATCAAATGATATCTAACTAATTAAAATAACCAACTTAGAATTCTCTATCAAAGAGTTCTTGTTTGTATAGAATGATTAGAATATAATGAAAACAATATTCATTATCCTAAGGGAAAACTCATACCTCTTGCAGATAACCACCACTAGTCTCTTCATGCCTATAGTTCCTTTGATTGAAAATTCTTTTTGAACAATAGGCTTATTGTTTTTAATCTGCCTTTTTTACTTATTTTAAATTATTCTCTCATATCTAGAAATATTCATCTATACCATAATTTTAAAGGGATGAATAATATTCCAGTGCCTATCCCAGCTTTCTGTTTGTTTATAAATGTAGCTTTTAAAGAATTTGCATCTTTATAAATATCTCATTCCATATTTATTTCTTAAAACTATTCTTTAGAAATGGGCTTGCTTAGTTTATGTTTACTGACTATGCCAAAGCCTTTGACTGTGGAGCAATAAACTGTGGAACATTCTGAAAGAGATGGGAATACCAGACCACCTGACCTGCCTCTTGAGAAACCTGTATGCAGGTCAGGAAGCAACAGTTACAAGTGGACATGAAACAACAGAGTGGTTCCAAATAGGAAAAGGAGTACATCAAGGCCATATATTGTCACTCTGCTTATTTAACTTATATGCAGAGTACATCATGAGAAACGCTGGGCTGGAAGAAGCACAAGCTGGAATCAAGATTGCTGGGAGAAATATCAATAACCTCAGATATGCGGATGATACCACTCTTATGGCAAAGTGAAGAGGAACTAAAAAGCCTCTTGATGAAAGTGAAAGAGGAGAGTGAAAAAGTTGGCGTAAAGCTCAACATTCAGAAAACGAAGATCATGGCATCCAGTCCCATCACTTCATGGCAAATAGGTTGGTAAACAGTGGAAACAGTGTCAGACTTTATTTTTGGGGGCTCCAAAATCACTGCAGATGGTGATTGCAGCAATGAAGTTAAAAGATGCTTACTCCTTGGAAGGAAAGTTATGACCAACCTAGACAGCATATTAAAAAGCAGAGACATTATTTTGTCAGCAAAGGTCCATCTAGTCAAGGCTATGGTTTTTCCAGTGGTCATGTATGGATGTGAGAGTTGGACTATAAAGAAAGCTGAGCGCCGAAGAATTGATGCTTTTGAACTGTGGTGTTGGAGAAGACTCTTGAGAGTCCCTTGGACTACAAGGAGATACAACCAGTCCATCCAAAAAGAGATCAGTCCTGGGTGTTCATTGGAAGGACTGATGTTGAAGCTGAAACTCCAATACTTTGGCCACCTCATGTGAAGAGCTAACTCATTTGAAAAGACCCTGATGCTGGGAAAGATTGAAGGCAGGAAGAGAAGGGAACGACAGAGGATGAGATGGTTGGATGGCATCACTGACTCAATGGGCATGAGTATGGGTAAACTCCGCGAGCTGATGATGGACAGGGAGGCCTGGCATGCTGCGGTTCATGGGGTAACAAAGAGTCAGACGCCGCTAAGCAACTGAACTAAACTGAGTTCAAGTTTAGGCATATTTCCTACCTTATGTATTTCTATATGCCCTCTTCCTATGACTCATTTTGCCTGACCTCTCTGTACCATTTTATATTCTTCCAAACTTTGACAGTTTCCTTTCATTTGGTTTTTTCATTGAGAAAATAGTTACTGAATTCCTACTAAGTGCTGCACTGCTATATATGGTCTGTTTGGGAGAATTGTATGGCGTTTGTCTCTTTATTTCTGGAGTCCTTTTTATGAGTCATTTTTGATGACTTTTACTCTTTTACTACCTACCTTTCTGACTGAATTCTAGAGTATGTCTTTGGTCCTTTACGCATTTTTTAAATTATTATTATTTTTATTTTCTACAGTGGTTTCAATTTTCACTTCTTTACTAGCTAACCTTGTATCTTTCTATCTATCCTCTATGCTATCTCTTGACCATATGTCCAGATTTTATTGACCATTTTGATATGCACACACAAGTTTGGGCTTCCCCAGTGACTCAGCTGGTAAAGAATCTGCCTGCAGTGCAGTAGACCCTGGTTCGATTCTTGGGTCAGGGAGTTCCCCTGAAGAAGGGATAGGCTGCTAATTCCATTTTTCTTGGGCTTCCCTGGTGACTCAGATGGTGAAGAATCTGCCTGCAATGTGATCCCTGGGTTGGGAAGATCCCCTGCAGGAGGGCATGGCAACCCACTCCGGTATTCCTGCCTGGAGAATCCCCATAGACAAAGGAGCCTGGTGGTCTATAGTGCATAGGGTCTCAAAGAGTCAGACACAACTGAGCAACTAAGCACAGCACAGCACACCACACAAGTTCAGCAAACTTGTTATATTCCAAAGCTATACTCTGTGTGTACTTAGGGAAATCCAAACTAACTGCCAGCTTCAGGAGATCCCAGAGCAATTTCTGAAACGATGATGTGAATTTGGTACGTAGCTCAAATGAGGAGGCTTTCCACAGCCCCTGCTCACTCTTTTTGCTGTTCACTAGTTTTATGGGCAAACTGACCTTGCCCCCTTTTTTATTCTTCATAAACAGTTATAGGTATATCAGAATCGTTAAGCTCCAGATTTGTACGTGTGGTTAGTGTGCTTGTAATTCATGTCTCATTGTTGGGTTTGATCAAATGGCAGAGAACTGGGTATTGCATATTTACTAGCTAGTTTGTGCGTACTAATCAGAAGGAAATCTTCTGTATTGGATTTTTGTATTGTTTGGTTAAGTAAAATATACATGATGCATTTGATTAAAGTTGATAGAAGTGAAACTTCTGTAATTTATGGTGATGCATTTTTGAAAATAGTTAAAATGTTATTAGAAATGTGTTTCAGTGTATTCAAGGAAGAAAATCTAGGGAAAAAATGGCAGGGTGAAGAGAAGAGGCGTGTGACTCCTGGCATGAGGAAAGCAATGAACATTTTTGGACTTCATTCAAATAGAGATGATAGCTAAGAGTATACTGCCCAGAACCATTCTGGTAGCCTGGACAAGTGCCCATTTGCTTACGTTAATGATACGATGGTAATGATTAAACAGTGATGTACAAAGAATGTGATAATTAAGAATAGGGAATTATTCTGGTGTTGAGATTTGATTTAGGTTATTAGCAAATTCAGGGGGGAATAGACTATGTTCAAAATACATCCAAAACCTACTGAAAAGGTTAGGCCCACATTTGAGGCCATTTTATTCCTTGAAACAGTTCAAATAAACATTCATATTAAGGAGACACTGATTTTCACTTCCAGAAATGAATTGAAATTCAGAATGTTTGGTTGGATTTTAAAAATAAATTTCTCTATACCATGCATTATAGACACACATTCTTTTAAACTTACGAATATTATAATGGGTATTAACTTGGCATTATCCAGGCTCAAGTGCCACAGTTTCTGATTTGAAATTCTAAAATTCTACGAATTTAGTTGCTATCTGCATCTAATATTAACCTCAGGTGATGAGATTTTTTTGTAGTCTTTATTTAGCCTGCCTAATTTGAATATCAATATATTTTGCCAAAGAAATATTAATATGCTTGATTATGAGGTATTGCTCCAGACTCCATGTATACTATTTTGTTGCTAAATGCATAAAAATTTAAATTCTTGGTCCTAAGGTTTATGGATACGGAATTATAGACCTTTACATCATAACTTTGCAATTTTTAAGTCACTGAAGTTTAAGGAGAGGGAGATTTTTGGGAAAGAAAAATTATATAATGTGTAGTATTTGAAAATCCAACTTTTCAGTGATGTAAGATACCCATTTCCACACTAGGTTGGGAGGCTCCCTTTGTATCTGAGGCAAAACAGTGTATCTTCCATGTTCAGAGCAGGGCTTATGGCTCAGCTGCTCTCATTATCCCAACTCATTTAGGGCAAATGGGCTTTCCTTGAGTCAGCCCTCACAGGGGAACCTCACAGGGGCTCACAGCATGACTAACGTGAGCTGGTTCACCTCACAGCTTGATCACATTGTTAGTGAAAACAATCTGGCCTAGTTATCTTTGGTTATAACTAGATTATGGTAGTTATGCTTATTGATACAGTTTCAAGGATATATTGATATCTCCTGACAATATGATTTGACAGTATTGAATCTGCTGGGTTAAAGCTCAAGTGACAGAATTTCTACCTCAAGTTTTAGACCTTATTCTAGCCTTTAGGTCACCTAAAGTTGAGAGTTAGGGATTACTTGATATGAATCAGAGAAGCATACCCAAATATTGTAGGGGTTGTTGCTAAAATTCACAGAGTCATGCATTATGTCACTTCTTTGGTGGTAAATAGTGTAAAATTTAATAATACATCATGTATATTGCATGTGATATCTTGACATTTTAGGCCACTAGAACTCAGAAACTTCACTGAGATGGCCATGAGTTTTTGGATATTTCTCTCTGGCATACCTACTCTTAGCTAGAACATGTAGAAGACAAGCTGTCCTTTTCACAACGTATCATCAGTAGAGTAGTTTTTCATGATAATTTGAGGGATGATAGGACTAAATTTTGATAAAATGAAGGATGTGTTACTGTCCATGTTCAATGAAAGCAAGCTGCTCTTGCTTTTCACATTAGCCATATTAGCAGTATCTTACCCACTCCAGTGTTCTTGCCTGTAGAATCCCAGGGATGGTGGAGCCTGGTGGGCTGCCATCTCTGGGGTTGCACAGGGTCGGACACGACTGAAGTGACTTAGCAGCAGCAGCAGTAGTATCTTACCATTGAGAGGGCTTCCCTTGTGGCTCTGCTGGTAAAGAATCTGCCTGCAATGGTGGAGACCTGGGTTCGATCCCTGGGTTGGGAAGATCCCCTGGAAAAGGGAAAGGCTACTCGCTCCAGTATTCTAGCCTGGAGAATTCCATGGGCTCTATAGTCCATGGGATCACAAAGAGTCGGACACAACCAAGTGACTTTTACTTACCAGTGAGAGATTTTGTTAATTCACTCGTGTAAAGAGGCTTTATCTTGATTATGCCTTTTGTTACATATAATGAACAGATACACAAAGGCAAGAAGCATGCCCTCTGAGCAATGCTGTATAAAGTGTCTAATAGAGATAGGGGCTTAGTCTTCAGCGCCTGAGGTAAGATGAGAAAGATGTTATTAGATATCATCAATAAACCTGACTCAAACAAGGCAATAGATTTGATTATCCCCACAGCTGTACAAATGCTTTCATGGAATTACTGCAAGGGCTGAATCCTTCCCCACTTTAAATAATTGTGTTACGCCTCCAAAAGCTTTGCTATAGGCAAACAAACTCTTATGTCTCACTGCCTTCAACCAGCAACACCATATCCCTGGGATACTAGACTGTTTGGGTTCCTGGGAACTGCAAGACTATAATAATGTGGGTAATATTTGCACATTGTTTAGAACTGTAGGAAATAGAGAATGAACAGCTAAGGTCTGTGATTACTGTCTGTCTTTTGGTGTATAGAAACTTCTCTTATTTTGATAAAAGTAACCTATAATGCCTAAGTAACAACCTAAGGGAGTTTGTGTCTGGAGTAGTTAGAATCAATCTACTTCTAACTGTATTCTGAGAGAGACACATACATATACATGGACACTTCTGAAATTTCTTCTGTGAAACTGTTAATATCTTTACATTAACTTTTTTATTGCTACTTTATCTGTTTATAAAAGATTGAAAATATACCATTAAAACATTTATCTAGTTTACTCTTGAATGTGGATTCATCTTGGATAATTGTTGATTTTCTTTGAAATACCTCTTGATATAACCAACTTTATGTGTGAAATAAGTAGCATTTTTTTTCTTAACTTTGGGAAATATGGGTTGGAGTCAACAAAAATTAAGCTGCACGATTTGTTATTTGCAAGCCTAATAATATGTAAGTTTTGAGACATGTTTTTCTGATCACTTTTTAAAAATTAACGGATATGAAATTTGCCCACTCCAATTCACTTTGTAAACCTAGCTTTAATGTCATGGTTAGCCTAAAAAGATGGTCTTACTCAAGTGACTTTTTCTTCCGTGTTTACTGTAGCTGCTAGCTTATACAGATATGCTGATGTAATTAATGAGCCCATTAAGATCTGTTTATTAGATGATTACATGATTGAGTATTAAATGGCACTTGTTGTCAAGGCTTTATGCATGATTATTAAAGCATACATTCTTTTATTGATATTTTTAATTTGTTCATATTACATATATGTTTATACTTCACATGAATAAAATGCTATACTTTTTCACATTATCCACTCTAGCATAACGTAAGTTTTTAAATGAAATATTAAAAATACAAATACTACATAAAACATGAGCTTAACAAGGTATTGTAAATTAAATGTCTACATAAAATCCCAGTCAACTAAATAAAGAAAACTTACTAGTACTATGCATTTGTTGATCATGACTGCCTCCCTTCTTGCTAACGGGTAAACATTATTCTGACTTCTATGCTATTTACTACTTTGACTTATTTTTATTTTTTACTCCTTATTTTTGTATTTCCAAAAAATACACTTTAATTTTGTTGCTTTTTGTTCTTTATTTTAGTTTTAGCATAGACTATATCCTGTCACATCTGACGTCTTATTTGTAGCATTATATTTCTAAGGTCAATGCTCGTTGCTATATAATATGCCATTAGCAGATGTAGACTGTATTTTGTTCATATATTATGCTACTACCAGACTTTTGGGGTATTTACAGTTCTTTAGTTTTAGCTGTCATAAACAACTTGATCCACATGGAACATATAGATACATATCTCTGTGTACATACATATACATAATTCTTTTGTGTTACAGAAAAGATATCTAAATATTTAAAGAGATTTCTGAACTTCCTGTTCTATTCAGTTAGATTTTTGTTCATCTTTATGCAAATATTGCATTGTTTTAATTACTATAGCTTTATAATATGTTACAGTAATTATAGGATGATTCCTTCTACTTTGTTGTTTTTCAAACATCTTGGCTACTTTTAGTCCTTTTCTTCCCATGTAAAGTTTAATATCACCTTGTCACACAAATCAACCCATTGGGATTTTAATTATCATTGGATTGAATCTTTAGATCAATAGTGAGTGAACTGGCATCTTTATAATGAGTTTCCAATCTGTAAACATGGCATATATCTCCATTTAAGTATTCTTTAATTACTCTCATTAGAACATTGGGTTTTTTCCATAGGTCTTATATGTATTTTGTTAATATCTGTAGCCTTATGTTCCTTGGTATATACTACAGTGCATGGCAGTATCTCCCAGTCCTTTAAGAGCATGGACTCTGGAACAACATTGCCAGAATGATTTTAGACAAGATTCGTTACTCTTGATGCTTCCATTTCCTCATATGTGAAATGGAGACAGTAACTATACCTTCCTCAGAATTACTGTGAGACTAAATATGTCACATAAATCTAGAACTGGTAGTGAGAGTCGCTCAGTCATGTCTGACTCTTTGAAACCCCATGGACCTATACAGTGTATGGAATTCTCCAGGCCAGAATACTGGAGTGGGTAGCCTTTCCCTTCTCCAGGGGATCTTCCCAACCCAGGGATAGTACCCAGGTCTCCCTCATTGCAGACAGAATTCTTTACCAGCTGAGCGACCAGGAAAGCCCAAGCATCTGATAAATGTCTGAGATTGTATAGATGTACAAATTATTAATTCATTTAATTATTCTGTTTTAAATGCTTTTAGCTTGTTAGTGGAGGCATTTTGTTGAACTCTAACCAGAAGCTTTGTAGCTTAAAATAACACACATTTATCTCAGTTTCTGTCAAGGTACACCCTAGCTTGGTCCTTTTGCATAGTCTCATAAGGCTGGAAACAAGGTGTCAGATGGGGCTGTGATCTCATTTGAAGCTCAAGTAGGAAACGGTCTGTTTCTAAACTTATAGGTTGTTGACAGAATGTAGTTCCATGATTTTAGCACAGTGGGTCTAGTTGTCTTGCTGCTTAGAGGCCAGAAGCCCTTGCAGCTTGCCAGTGTAAGTGTACCATCAGTTCTTCCTTGTCACTTGTTTTTCCCCAACATAGCTGCTTGCTTCTTCAAAGCCAACAGAAGAAAGAGACACTCTACCAAGAATGGCATCAGTTCAGTTCAGTTCAGTTCAGTCGCTCAGTCGTGTCCAAATCTGCGACAGCATGAATCATAGCATGCCAGGCCTCCCTGTCCATCACCAACTCCCGGAGTTCACTCAGACTCGCGTCCATTGAGTCCGTGATGCCATCCAGCCATCTCATCCTCGGTCGTCCCCTTCTCCTCCTGCCCCCAATCCCTCCCAGCATCAAAGTCTTCTCCAATGAGTCAACTCTTCGCATGAGGTGGCCAAAGTACTGGAGTTTCAGCTTAAGCATCATTCCTTCCAAAGAAATCTCAGGGTTGATCTCCTTTAGAAAGGACATGTTGGATCTCCTTGCAGTCCAAGGGACTCTCAAGAGTCTTCTCCAACACCACAGTTCAAAAGCATCAGTTCTTCGGCTCTCAGCCTTCTTCACAGTCCAACTCTCACATCCATACATAACCACAGGAAAAACCATAGCCTTGACTAGACGGACCTTAGTCGGCAAAGTAATGTCTCTGCTTTTGAATATGCTGTCTAGGTTGGTCATAACTTTTCTTCCAAGGAGTAAGTGTCTTTTAATTTCATGGCTGCAGTCACCATCTGCAGTGGTTTTGGAGCCCCCCAAAATAAAGTCTGACACTGTTTCCCATTTCCCCATCTATTTTCCATGAAGTGATGGGACTGGATGCCATGATCTTAGTTTTCTGAGTGTTGAGCTTTAAGGCAACTTTTTCGCTCTCCTCTTTCACTTTCATCAAGAGGCTCTTTAGTTCCTTTTCACTTTCTGCCATAAGGGTGGTGTCATCTGCATATCTGAGGTGATTGATATTTCTCCCGGCAATCTTGATTCCAGCTTGTTTTTTCCAGCCCAGCGTTTCTCATGATGTACTCTGCATATAAGTTAAATAAGCAGGGTGACAATGTACAGCCTTCACATACTCCTTTTCCTATTTGGAACCAGTCTGTTGTTCCATGTCCAGTTCTAACTGTTGCTTCCTGGCCTGCATACAGATTTCTCAAGAGGCAGGTTAGGTGGTCTGGTATTCCCATTTCTTTCAGAATTTTCCACAGTTGATTGTGATCCACACAGTCAAAGGCTTTGGCATAGTCAATAAAGCAGAAATAGATGTTCTTCTGGAACTCTCTTGCTTTTTCCATGATCCAGCGGATGTTGGCAATTTAATCTCTGGTTCCTCTGCCTTTTCTAAAACCAGCTTGAATATCTGGAAGTTCACAAAGTTCACGTATTGCTGAAGCCTGGCTTGGAGAATTTTGAGCATTACTTTACTAGCGTGTCAGATGAGTGCAGTTGTGCGGTAGTTTGAGCATTGTTTGGCATTGCCTTTCTTTGGGATTGGAATGAAAACTGACCTTTTCCAGTCCTGTGGCCTCTGCTAAGTTTTCCAAATTTGCTGGCATATTGAGTGCAGCACTTTCACAGCATCATCTTTCAGGATTTGAAATAGCTCAACTGGAATTCCATCACCTCCACTAGCTTTGTTCATAGTGATGCTTTCTAAGGCCCACTTGACTTCACATTCCAGGATGTCTGGCTCTAGATGAGTGATCGCACCATCGTGATTATCCGGGTCGTGAAGATCCTTTTTGTACAGTTCTTCTGTGTATTCTTGCCATCTCTTCTTAATATCTTCTCCTTCTGTTAGGTCCATACCATTTCTGTCCTTTATTGAGCCCATCTTTGCATGAAATGTTCCCTTGGTATCTCTAATTTTCTTGAAGAGATCTCTAGTCTTTCCCATTCTTTTCTTTTCCTCTATTTCTTTGCATTGAAGAAGGCTTTCTTATATCTTCTTGCTATTCTTTGAAACTCTGCATTCAGATGCTTATATCTTTCCTTTTCTCCTTTGCTTTTCGCTTCTCTTCTTTTCACAGCTATTTGTAAGGCTTCCCCAGACAGCCATTTTGCTTTTTTGCATTTCTTTTCCATGGGAATGGTCTTGATCCCTGTCTCCTGCACAATGCCACAAACTTCATTCCATAGTTCATCAGGCACTCTATCTATCAGATCTAGGCCCTTAAATCTATTACTCACTTCCACTGTATAATCATAAGGGATTTGATTTAGGTCATACCTGGATGGTCTAGCGGTTTTCCCTGTTTTCTTCAATTTCAGTCTGAATTTGGTAATAAGGAGTTCATGATCTGAGCCACAGTCAGCTCCTGGTCTTGTGTTTGCTGACTGTATAGAGCTTCTCCATCTTTTGCTGCAGAGAATATAATCAATCTGATTTCAGTGTTGACCATCTGGTGATGTCCATGTGTAGAGCCTTCTCTTGTGTTGTTGGAAGAGGGTGTTTGCTATGACCAGTGCATTTTCTTGGCAAAACTCTATTAGTCTTTGCCCTGCTTCATTCTGTATTCCAAGGCCAAATTTGCCTCTTACTCCAGGTATTTCTTGACTTCCTACTTTTTCATTCCAGTCCCCTATAATGAAAAGGACATCTTTTTTGGCTGTTAGTTCTAAAAGGTCTTGTAGGTCTTCATAGAACCGTTTAATTTCAGCTTCTTCAGCGTTACTGGTTGGGGATAAGAATGGCATAAGTAATCTCAGTTCTGTACTTACCAAGTTCCTCATATTATCAGAATAAGAATGACATAGTCTTATGTAATCACATTCAGGTAATTCCATCTGTCCAATCACCTTTAACTACTCTGACTAGAAGCGAGACACAGATCCTGCATACATTTTAAAGAAGAAAATCACACAAAGACATAGGTACCAGGAGGGTGGGCTCATAAGGACTACCCTAAATGTCTACCTGCCACAGAGCCATTTTTTTTTCTAATAAATAGGTCCTCTATGACAATACCCTGTTTTAAGCTAGTGCCTTATCTAAATTATCACTATATCTTTTTCTACACTGGTACCTCTGCTTCTGTCCCTGCCTAATTTTGGCCTGTTCTGTATGCAGCAGTCAGAGTGATCCCAGTAAAATGCAAATCAAGTAATCTCAGTTCTGTACTTACCAAGTTCCTCATATTATCAGGATAAGGCAAGACTTCAGTGGAATTTATGTGTCACCAAAGTAAGGTACAGACTTCCTACAGTGACCTGAGAGTCCTGTATGATCTTGACCCCTAATTTTACTCTAACCTCATCTCCGAATACTTCTCCTTTGCTTTTTCCCCTTCAGCTACATTGGCTTCCTTGTGCTCAGTTGCTCAGTCATTTCCGACTCTTTGTGGCCCATGGGCTGTAGCCGGCCAGGCTCCTCTGCCCATGGAATTTTCCAGGGAAGAACCCCTGGAGTGGGGAGCCACTTCCTACTCCAGGGGATCTTCGCAACCCAGGGGTTGAACTCGCGTCTTGTGCATCTCCTGCTTTGGCAGGCAGATTCTTTACCTCTAGCGCCACACTGACTCCTTTCCTGTTCTTCAAACAGGCAGGTGTACTCTCACCTTTAGTCGCTAGCTCAAGCTATTTGCTGTCTTAGAGCAGTTTTTCCTCAGATAGCTCCATGGGTTGTTTCTTTATTTCTTTTAGGTCTGTACCCAGTGTCACCTTGTCCAAAGTACCTTATTTTAAATTGGGTACAGTGATCCATCCCTACTGCTCTCTTGTTACAACTCCTTACTCATTTCCCTGTTTTAGTTGTATCCGTGCTGTGTTTTAAGTTTGCATTTTGTTCCTTGTTCCCCTCTTCTAGTATTTTGGCATTCCGTAAGGACTGGGATTTTTGTCTATTTGTGTTTGTTAAGGTATCTTCAGCACTTAAAGCAGTAGTAGGCACTTAGTAGGTATTTAGCCAGTATTTCTTAAAATTAAGTAAATTGAATTTTATATCATGGGGATGAGTAGTCTCCAAATAAACAGTTTTATCATCTTCTGATAATGAACAGCATTATTTCTTTTCAGGTAACATTCTTTTTCTCATCTTTTTTGCATTGGCTTAAACTTCTAAAACAATGCTAAATAATGGACAGTTTTGCTTTTCTTCTTACCTCAGTGGGAATGCTTTTCCCCTTTATACTTTCAGCTCTTGCATTGAAATGAATTTGTCTCCTTAAAGAAATAACCTTTTATTTAAATTTAATTAACATTTTTTGGAAAATATGGAGTAGACTGTGAATGTTGAATCTTAAATCAAGGTGCTTTTAGGCATCTGGTCAGATGATTATTTGATTATTTTCTATTACATATGGATGCCATGAATTACCTCAGGAGATGTTTTAACATTAAACTAGCCTTTTCTTCCTGGAATGAACTGTAATTTGATCACCGTATGCTGTTCTTTTAATTTATTGCTGGATCAAATTTGTGAAACTCTCCATTATTCCTAGTATTTGATTTTAAAAGTAAGATTTTAAAAGTCTTACCTCATTTGTGAAAATTTCTATTTGTTGCTGCTGCTGCTGCTGCTAAGTCGCTTCAGTCATGTCTGACTCTGTGCAACCCCATAGACGGCAGCCCACCAGGCTCCCCTGTCCCTGGGATTCTCCAGGCAAGAACACTGGAGTGGGTTGCCATTTCCTTCTCTGAAAGTTTCTATTTACTCATTCTCTAATGAGAATTCAGTCCAAGCATGCATTTGCTTTCACAGATACTCTAACTCACCTTGGATCATCTTATTGTTCATCTAGATTCTATGGACTCCTCCTTTTAAATCATAAACTAGAACATGCTGAGGTTGTTTTCACTACCCGTTCACTGATTTAATAGCCTGAAGAAAGTAGAAAGGTTAATAGATGCACCCTAAATCTTTATAGCTTAAAGCTTTATTACTTAGTTTCCCACAACTTGATTCTTATTTTTCTAACAAAACATCTAGAGTTATCCTTAGTATTTTTCTTATTTTTGCTCCAAATATTCAGTCTATCAGGAAATTATATCTGCCCCTGACATATTTTAAATTCCTCTATATATTTGCATCTGTTTGTATTTTCTTTTGTTTATTCATGTCATTACTACAGGTTAAAAATGATCACAGTTTTGTAATGTGTGTTAATATCTGATTTTAGACCTCCTCCCAGTGTGGTTTCGTTGTCCTGCTGGTGTTGAATGTTGCTATGGATATGTCTGAGAACAGCTTGATTCCCTGCCCCCAGCCCCACCTCTCTTAGTGACTCTTCCTGGATACCCCAATGGTCTTTCTCTAAATGTAATAGCTTCACTAGGCTCTGTCTCAGTGTTAACTCTTCTGATTTCAGTTTACTTATGGACATGCTGTCACTTTATATACTTAGATTCGTGGTGATTTTTTCTTGGAAAGAATTTGACTAGTATCTCTAAAGGTGTGTCCTGTTTGGTTATTTTGGTTTTCTCTTCAAACAATAATTTAAACTCTTTGTTTTCATTATATTTTTCGTACTTTTCTGTTCCCTATAGCATTTATTCTGTTTTTAGCAGCATCTATCATTTTTTGCTATTTGTAGTTGTGCTTTAATTCCTACGACACTTTCATTTCTTCTGCTTCTTTCCTTAGTTCTGCCAGTTCATGTTTTATTTTTTCTGGTTGTTTTGCTGCTTCTTCCCTGTGCTTATACAGCTCTACTTTGTGCAAAGAACTTGCTGGACACTATTGCTTTACATTAAATGTTTTAAATAAAGAGATAATTGATGTATAATATTCTGTAAGTTATACAGCCTGTTGATCTGATACATTTTATTTAACTTAAAAATTACAGACAATTTTTTGGTCATAGTTTTCAAGTTATAATGACAGCTCTCTGTGTGTATATGTATGTGTGTGTTTGTGTTTGCCATCTGCTCATCCTGTTATTTCATCCTTTTTCTTGGAGCACCTTTGGATGCATCCTGTGATATTTCTTTTTGGAGGGATGTGAGTTTTTTCATCAGCTATTATTGGAAGCTTGTGTTGAAGAGAAATTACGGTCATATTCCCAATTAGTTGAGCTCTTCGTGTGGGCCTCAGTTTAGGGATTTCTGTATGTGTATGTCCCTGCTAATCTCAATATGGAGGGTAGTCAGCTTTAACTATTAATAATTGTCTCTATAACCTATAACCAGTAACTAATAATTGATTTGTCTGTGACTCCACCTTCTACCTGTTTGTTTTATTATAGGAACCATAAAAGGACCAGAGATTTTCCTGCTTCTGTCTCATGAATTCTGTTTCCATTGTTGCAAACAGAGGATTAGGTTTTTCATCTGAGTATACTCATTTTTTTTAATGTTTTTATGAATTTGGGGAGGAAATTAACCTTTTTATTTTTCATTGGCAGCCATGATGTCCTTTCTTAGTTTCTTTCCTCCCATAGTCATCTTTGCCCAAGTTTGAGTGCCCTTGACTGTCCTTCAGCTCATTTTGTAGCTAAATATTTTTATAATCTTTTCTTTCCTTCTCAATGCTTGAGGTTATTTTTAGACTTAGAGAAGGGAAATACCAATTTATACTACCATCTTTAAACTAGAAGTCTAAGTAGTTTTTTTTGTTTCTTTTATCTAGCACAAATTTTTTTTTATAAACTAAATATGAAACATTATCTAAATTGATGATAGTAGATTTTCTCTTAGTTTTATATGCATTTGGTCATTTTCACTAAGTTCTGGGGAGTGATATTGAATTGTTCTTAAATGCATCCATCAGATATTTTTCTGCAGATGCTATCGAATAGGTAAAGCATGTGATTGCACCAAAATGGAAAAACTATAAAAGATGTACTGTGAGAAATATTTTCCCTTAGTCTGTCAGATTACACCTGCACCCCATCTAACAGTTATTGCCAGTTTCATTCTGTTCTTGGAGAGAAATTCTATGTAAAAACAAATATATATTTACATGTATATTAAATGTTTCTCAATTTTTGTTCAAATGCTATCACTGTACACATTTTGTGCCTCTCCTTTTTTATTTAACATACCTTGGAGATGATTCCTGTGTTACTCAAAAATACACTTTTACAGTTTTTGGTTGAATCAGGAGTCAAGACAGAATCTTCAGATTTCTTTTATTTTTCTTTTTAATTTATAACTTCCTTTACACCCTCTTTTTTAAGTGAACCTTCATTTTCTTTTCTTTTTTTCCTGAAGAAATACATAATGTGCAGAAGTCTCCAAATTCTAGCTTTGGGTTGACTCTTTTTCCCTTGGGTGTCTTTTTACCATATTTCTCTGAGCCTTATATTTCCTATAAACTGATAATGAGATATCTTGGATTGGTTAGTTTCAGGTTCAGCTTTCTTGGCAAGAATATTTCATAGACGGTGCACTGTACATCCTCTTGCATCACAATAGGAGCCATGTGATTTCTATGTTTAGTGATGTTAAGATAGATCAATGTGTTTAGGTGTTTTCAGCTCTATCTGACCATTATAAAGTTAGCCATTGACATTTCACCTGGTGAACATTTCCTGTATTGATAGCAAAAAAATTCTGTCATTCCTTCTATATTTAATTTGGTGTAAAGTGATGGCAATCTGTAGTTTTTACAGGTTTGCTAATGTTCCCTATTTTTTTTAAGAGCGCTGTCTTTTTTAATAGTTTTATTTATTTATTTATGGCTGTGCTGGTCTTGGTTGCTACTTGGGCTTTTCTCTAGTCGCAGCAAGTGAGGGTGCTCTCTAGTTGCTGTGCATGGGCTTCTCCTTGTGGTGGCGTCTCTTGCTGTGGAGCATGGGCTCTAGAGGGAGTGGGCTTCAGTAGTTGTAGCCCACAGGCTCTGTAGTTGTGGAGTATGGGCTTAGTTGCTCCACGGCATGTGAAATCTTCCCAGGTTAGTGATTGAGTCATGTCTTTCTCATTGGCAGGGTGAATTCTTTACTGCTGAGCCACCAGGGAAGACCCCTTAATTTTTAAATTATTAGTTGAGAAGATTCCTAGATTTAAATCAATTTTTAACATAGATTAGAAATTACCCATGGTCCTTAAATAGTATTTCAATAAGAAAGTCTTTTGAAGTCAGTTATTTAAAATATATGTGAAATAACTGCCTAATTTTACTTACAAAATTTGTGTTTCCATGTATAGGTGTTTGAGACACCAAGAGACTCTCTAAACTTTTAGGATGTATTTTAGAATATCTGTTTTTATTGTTCCTTTTTATGTAGGTTGTTAAGTGTGGTATGCTGTGATCTAGACACTCTTCTTCTGTTGGAGGCTCAGTATCAAGTATCTGAAATGTTACTAAATGCTCAAGAAGAAAATACCGTAGAAACCTCTGAAAGTCACAGGTAAAAAAAAAAAAAATTACTAAGACAGAATAATAGCTTTCTTTACAGATATTCTGTTAAGACAGTAATTTTGGTACAGTTTACTTCATGTTTTCCATTATTTGAATTCAGTAGATTTAAATAAGAGTAAAAAGCAATTAAATCATAAATGTCAGTTAAAAAGATTGTTAAAATGACGTTTTTGGAAATGGCTTTCAGAGTACTACTTTCTAAGTTTCTGTTTAGTTTTTTATGTTTTAGTTATATATATTAATACTGACTTTATTAAGTTGTGTCACCTTTAAATTCAGACTGCATGAGAAAGATGACCCGCTAAACAAAATATCTGATTTTTGTGTCTCTTATAGAGGCAATTTTTACTTCCTTTTCTTAATTATGTTAGTTCACAGTCATAAATTCTGATTATTATGAAACAATGTTATGGTAATATCTTCAAAACTTCTTTCTACTAAAATGTCATACTTGACATTACCTTGAATTGTTTGACATATGCTGGATACACATTCAATAGCTGGCATTATTTTTGTGTCCGTAATTTTAA
This sequence comes from Budorcas taxicolor, assembly GCF_023091745.1. Lineage (NCBI taxonomy): Eukaryota > Metazoa > Chordata > Mammalia > Artiodactyla > Bovidae > Budorcas > Budorcas taxicolor. The sequence goes on from NC_068918.1 coordinate 21,547,729, forward strand.
AAAAAGTGTTGCTCCACCCTAGCTAGGCCTTGGAAAAATAGTATAGATCAGGCTATATTGCTGAATACTCTAGTTTTGATATAGAGGATAGTATTAACAGCTGCTCTAGTGACTCAGATGGTAAAGCACCTGTCTGCAATGCAGGAGACCCAGGTTCGATCCCTGGGTTGGGAAGATGCCCGGGAGAAGAAAATGACAGCCCACTCCAGTAATCTTGCCTAGAAAATCCCATAGACAGAGGAGCCTGGTAGGCTACAGTCCATGGGGTCACAAAGAGTCAGACAGGACTGAGCGACTTCACTTCACTTCATTAACAGCTACAGGAAGTGTGGAGGATGCAACATTTAGAATTTGAAATAGGATACTTGGCCTAGAACTTAAGCAGAAAGCAAAGAGAAACTAAAGAGCTTCTTGATGATGGTGAAAGAGGAGAATGAAAAAGCTGGTGTAAAACTCAGCATTCAGAAAACTAAGATCATGGCATCCTGTCCCATCAGTTCATCGCAAAAAGAAAGGGGAAAAGTGAAAACAATGATAGGTTTTCTTTTCTTGGACTCCAAAATCACTGTGAACAATGACTGCAGCCATGAAATTCAACGACGCTTGCTCCTTGGAAGGAAAGCTGTGACAATCCTAGGTGGTGTATTAGAAAGCAAAAACATCACTTTGCCAGCAAAGAGCTGTACAGTCAAAGCTATAGTTTTTTCTGCAATCATGTACAGATGTGAGAGTTGGACCATAAAGAAGTTTGACTGCCAAAGAATTGATGCTTTTGAACTGTGGTGCTAGAAAAGACTCTTGAGAGTCCCTCGGACTGCAGGGAGATGAAAACAGTCAATCCTAAAGGAAATCAACCTGAAAATTCATTGAAAAGACTGATGCTGAAGCTGAAGCTCCAATGTTTTGGCCACCTGATGCGAAGAGCTGATTCACTGGAAAGGACCCTGATGCTAGGAAAGATTGAAGGCAAAACGAGAAGGGAACAGTGGAGAATGAGATGGTTAGATATCATCACTGACTTGATGGACATGAATTTAAGTAAACTCTGAAACTTAGTGGAGGACAGAGGAGCCTGGGGTGCTATATAGTCCGTGGGGACACAAAAAGTCAGACACGACTTAGCAACTGAGTAACAACAACTAGAACTGAAGGGAACATTGACTAAAAATGTGCTAAAGTTGTTGTGGAAGTAATGCCTGTCTTCATGTTATTTCTTTTTGACATATAGCATTTGTCAAGAAAATATTCTTCATAACATTCTTTGCTCCATAGGTTGGAAAGCTGTAAGATAAAGGTGAATTTATCTCTCTCCTTTCTATAGAAACTGTATTGCTTTTTTCCTTATGCATTGTACTGACATGCTCTTAAAATTAAATCATATTTAATTAAGGCAGTAATAATTGGTATGTTTATTTTTCAGGGAGTTTATAATTGATAGCTTATCAGTAGAGAGAAATCATGTTCTTGTTAGAATAAATCTTATTGGTGGGCCAATGGAAAGAATTTTGCCTCCAAGGTTACTGGAGAAGGTAAGTGGAGTAAATGGAGGGGAGAATGTTTTTCAAATGTATTTTGAAGCAAGGTAGCCAACTCAAATGACAGTTAGGATACAAGTAAACAGTTCCTAATGAAAACAGTATTTTTCATGACAAGATGTCACAAGTGGTAGTTTGTGTTGCAGAATAGGATATTATTTTATAAAAAACTTGTCATTTTCCTTGTGTGTCTTTGAATTTTTTTCACTTTAAAAATCTTTCTCCCTCATGATACTTAATTTTTTTTAATGTATACATATATATATATATTTTTTAAATTTTTATTTTTACTTTATTTTACTTTACAGTACTGTATTGGTTTTGTGAAGTGAAGTGAAGTTGCTCAGTCGTGTCCAACTCTTTGTGACCCCATTGACTGTAGCCTACCAGGCTCCTCTGTCCATGGAATTTTCCAGGCAAAGTACTGGAGTAGATTGCCATTTCCTTCTCCAGGAGATCTTCCCGACCCAGGGATTGAACCCAGGTCTCCCGCATTGTAGACAGACACTTTACCATCTGAGCCACATGACTAATTTTGTTGAATTTCATTGGCAATATTGAGTACCTCTTTTTTCATCAGAATCCATAGAGTTTGGTTTTCTCTGGAAGGGTTTTTTGTTGTTGTTATACAAAGTGCACTTGTTTTAACTCTTCGCACCAAGAATAGTGAGGTCGAAATGATTACGGTGCAAGAGAAATAGCTTTGTGAGCAAGCTGATTATAGAATTATCATATTTCAGTATTTAATGTTTCTGTATTTCATTTTAGTTAGTAGTATCCATTAGAATATTGAATTATAAGATCGCTTTTGGTTAGTTATATTACAACTCTAGAATTTGTGAAACAAGAGCCAATTTAAATGTCACTTCAAAAAGTCTTAAAATTTGATATTAAACTACTTCCTAAAGTCATCTGTTTGGCTTCTTTTTTAGGGTGATGAACCATATCCTTGGCCAATGTTTTCATCATACCCTTTACCAAACTGCTATTTGTCAGACTGTGTTACAAGAAGTACTGATCTAAAACAAGGTAAAGTGTTTATCATCAAGTGCCATGTTTTAGTGCTTGTTTTTTTTATACTTTGAAAAAAAGACATAAAGTAATTTGAAGACGTTAATACTGTTTTTCTTTCAGTTTGTACATGTGGATAGATTTATGTCTATTCCTTTGTAAGCTTTCCTTATTTCACATATTCTTTACTAAACTAATATTTATATGATGCTGAATAATTCTTATCAGAACCTTTTGTGTTTGTTTTAAAAGGGGAATTAGTGATTTTCGATGAATTAATTCTAGATATGTAGAAGTAGCCTGCCAGGCTTCTCTGTCCCTGCACATTCTCCAAGCAAGAATACTGGAGTGGGTTGCCATGCCCTCCTGAAAACTTTATTCAACAGATTAATTTTTTTTTATACTTGTGCTACATGTAAGTCCTGTGTGTTCGAGACTTGAAATAGAAATGTTATATAAATGTAGTAAAACAAAAAAATTTTAAATGTCAGCTATTCATGACCTTTTAGAGAACACAGTCAAGTAATTAGAGAATTGTATAGTATTACAGTGTGACCAACCTAGATAGCATATTCAAAAGCAGAGACATTACTTTGTCAACAAAGGTCCATCTAGTCAAGGCTATGGTTTATCCAGTAGTCATGTATGGATGTGGGAGTTGGACTGTGAAGAAAGCTGAGCGCCGAAGAATTGATGCTTTTGAACTGTGATGCTGGAGAAGACTCTTGAAGTCCCTTGGACTGCAAGGAGATCCAACCAGTCCTTCCTAAAGTAGACCAGTCCTGGGTGTTCTTTGGAAGGAATGATGCTAAAGCTGAAGCTCCAGTACTTTGGCCACCTCATGCAAAGAGTTGACTCACTGGGAAAACTCTGATGCTGGGAAGGATTGGGGGCAGGAGGAGAAGGGGGCGACAGAGGATGAGATGGCTGGATGGCATCACCGACTCGATGGACATGGGTTTGAGTGAATTCCGGGAGATGGTGATGGACAGGGAGGCCTGGTGTGCTGCAATTCATGGGGTCGCAAAGAGTCAGACACGGCTGAGCGACTGAACTGACTGAACTGACAGTGTGATAGGAACTAAGTAGAAAATGTAGCATGCTAGGATAGTTCATAAAGCAGATGCTCTTCCAAAGAACATTAAGTTTAATGTAAGACATGAAGTAGGTATTTTCTGGGTATTAAAAAAGCATTTTTGACAGGAACCAGCAGTGAGACTAAAAGGAGAAAATTGAATTAAGTATAAGTAGTTCAAGGATATGTGAGATATGATATGTGAGGACAAGCGTGACCAGAGATAAGACTTAGACAGGTAAGCCAAGTTTAATCATAAGGCCTAGGTACCTCAAGTTCAAGTATTTAGACCTTATCATAAGAGCAATTAAAAAATCAAGCAGTTTTTAGACTTGCGAATTCTAAGATGAAATATGAAGATATTAAACCATTAATTTGAGAAGTTAACTCTTGATATCAACATGATCTTTGCATTACCATCAAATTTGCATTGGAAAAAAATAACATATATAATTGATTTCACTGGGTTAGATTCCACAGTTATTATTGACAAGTAAGACATTTTTCTTCTTTCAAAAAACCATTTACCTTTCCCTCAATTAATAGAGGCCATCAACTGATAAACATTTTTATTTCTATCCAGTGTTCAATACATACACTATGTGCCTCACAGTTGCACAGAGGCAAAAGTTCTATTTTTTTTTTTCTCTTTATCTAGAGGTTAGGGAAAGAGAACACGAGGGCATTTTAAAAGCTTTTAATATCGTCTTCTACAATTTTGCCTGTGTGTTTTTCTATTTGACCTAATTCAGAGATGTGGAGTTAAGATTAAGTATTTTTTAAGAAGAGACCCTTGAAAGAATATCATTTTGGACTCTTCACACTGACTTGCATCTCTCAGTGAACCCAATCTTTGCTCTTATGTTTTTCTATGCTACTTTCAGTCTTTTAGCCAGTCTTAAGTATTCTGACATTCTTTCTTCAGGTTTCATCATTTATTCATCTACTCATTCCTGTATTCAGCATGTCTTGTGAGTGCTGATTATCAGTTACTTCACTGAGCCCTGGAGATAAGATGAGGTGTTAAGACATGGTCTATTCTCCCTGCTCCAACCCTTCAACCCTTTTCCTTGTCTCGAAATAACATTGCTATCTTTGCTAAGTTTCACTTGGATACAAATATATCTTTTCTTTTGAACAGCAAATTGACTCGTTATCAATCTTATTTTGTGCCTGCCATATTGGATAATTTGTTTCTTCAAATTAGTTTGATAAAAAATATGCTTTATTTGAAACTGATCAAGGCAGACAAATCAGAAAATAAGATTAAATTGATAGTTCCCTGAGAAGCTCAGAGGAGTATAACTTTATTCCCTGTTCTACTCTTGTAAGTGATTTAGAAGAGGGAGTAATAATAGCTTCTCTTTCTAGCCCAGAAGATCACTTGAGAATGGTTATTAACCTCTAGTGAGCCCATAGTGCTTCCAGGCAGCCACACGGTGTGTCCCCAGTTCAGTGTACTCTCCTAGATGACTTATTTTCAAATCTTCTCATAAATTGACCCTTCCTCACCTCTTCCCAATCTTTCCTATCAGATAACTGTTTTCCCTTTTTTTTTCCCCCCAAACTGAGGAAATAGAAGCTATCAGCTTCCATATACTCCTGATACATATTGGCTGACTCAGCTACATCTGTACCAGTTTAGGTTTTGCATTAGTATGAATGAAACTGCAAATATTACTTAAACAGGCCAGGTTCTTCAGTTGTGCAATACATTCCATCCTCTTTCTCAGCAAAGATATTGCTTCTAACAGTTCTCCCTTTTTCCTTATTGCTTTTTCATGGGATTATGGGATTAGGGGATGGGAGCTTGGTAGAGCTCTCCACTGTAGCTTTTCCATAAGCCAACCAGCATGCTATTAGTTTTTCCATATTTAAAATATCTTCTTTTGAACTTGCTTTCCTCTCTCTACAATTCCATTTCTGTCCTCCCACTGCAAAATTCCTTCAAGGAATTGTCTAATCTTAGTATTGTAGTTGCAATGGAATCCCGCTCCAGTACTCTTGCCTGGAAAATCCCATGGATGGAGGAGCCTGGTAGGCTGCAGTCCATGGGGTCGCTCGGAGTCGGACACGACTGAGTGACTTCACTTTCACTTTTCACTTTCATGCATTGGAGAAGGCAATGGCAACCCACTCCAGTGTTCTTGCCTGGAGAATCCCAGGGACAGGGAGCCTGATGGGCTGCCATCTCTGGGGTCGCACAGAGTCGGACACAACTGAAGCGACTTAGCAGCAGCAGCAGTGTTGTAGTTATTCTCTTTCTGTGTTCTCTTGAATTCTCTTGAAAGCTAATCAGGCTTTCACCTCAGCCATTCTACCAGGGTTAAATCAGTGGGTCAGATCTCAGTACTCATCCTGTTACACTTAGCATTATCACTTAACATGTTTGATGCCTCTGCTTTTTGAAACATTTTCTTATTTGGCTTTCAGAAAGTACGTTATCTGATTATTCTCCCTACCCCCTTGAATTTCTGGCAAATTCTTCATCTTTGTCAGATCTTTCAGGTCTCTCCAACCTCTAAACTCTGGAGTGCACCTCAGTTCTCAGTTGTCTTTTTTTGTGAGTGAGTGTATTCTTTTGGGGATTTCATCTAGTATTATGACTAAAATACTGTCCAGTATACACAGATTTATATCTTTAACCTGTGTCTCTAGTTGACTCTGTACTCATATCTGTTTACTTGATACCTTTGGTAGGGTGGTTAGTAAATATATCAAATTTAACAACTCTGAGATAAACTTCTGATACTCTTTCAAAGTCTATTCCTTTGGTAAGTAAGTAAGTAAGTAAGTGAAGTCGCTCAGTTGTGTCCAGCTCTTTGCGACCCCATGGACTGTAGCCTACCAGGCTCCTCTGTCCATGGGATTTTCCAGGCAAGAGTACTGGAGTGGGTTGCCATTTCCTTCTCCAGGGGATCTTCCCAACCCAGGGATCAAACCTGGGTCTCCTGCACTGCAGGCAGACGCTTTACCCTCTGAGCCACCAGGGAAGAAATGACAACTTTTTGCTTCCATTTCTTTAGGCAGTAAAGTTGAAGACTTTTTATTGACTCTTTTTCTCTTCATAACCTGCATCTGTGAGTGAGTGAAATCGCTCAGTCGTGTCTGACTCTTTGCAACCTCAGGGACTGTAGCCCTCCAGGATCCTCCATCCATGGGATTTTCCAGAATATCCATGGGATATTTCCATCCACGGGAATATCCAAAATCCTCCATCCATGGGAATTTCCAAAATATCCATGGGATATTTCCAAGAATACTGGAATGGGTTGTCATTTCCTTCTGCAGGGGATCTTCCTGACCCAGGATCAAACTCAAGTCTCCCACATTGCAGGCAGACCCTTTACTGGCTGAGCCATTTCTGTTGCAGATGCTCTTGGTTCTCCATACCTCAGACAAAACCACTCTTCTCTCATCCACTACTCACTGTCTTCTCTCACTGTACTGTGTTAGTAACCTGTTCAGTTTGTTAACACAGCAGCAAGAGTAATGCTCTTGAAATGTGGTTGGATTATTTTTACTCCTCTAACTGAAACCCTCTAATGACTTCCCTATAATCTACAAGGCCCAATTTCTGTCACATGTCCTATTTTAGTTTAATACAATTTCAGGTCTCTTTATTTAATTTCATATTTTCCTACCATACTGGGCAGCAACTTCTAGTTACCTTTCTGTTAGTGCCTAGAACCCAAGTGTTTGAATAAGATATTTTTCTCAATTTTACAGCAAATTTTAATACTTCCTACTAATGGTGGTCCTGACATTACTGTGATTCTGATAAGCAGGAGAGAATGATCTAGCCAGTCAGTGGATAGCCCAAGAGGTACCACAGGAAGGGATTTTACATAGATACATTTTGAGTCAAATATGAATCATACTTATGTCATTCTGATATTGCAGATGTTTCACTGACCCTATACTTATAGAAGAACAGCAGATAATGTGAGAGGAAATCAGAAGCATGTCCAAATTTCCATGGTACCTAAAGGAGTATACTGATGATGTCCCTGTAACCTCTGTGAGAATAATGGAGCCAGACATATTTTTAGCAGATACAAAACTAAATTGAAAGTGATGTTCCTCGTTAAACACTGTTCAATAAGTTGAACATAAATTATGCATTTAAGCTAGTAATTATGCATTTAAGCTGTTTAAGCTAGTAATAGCTGTTTTAAAGGCAAGAGTTCATATACTTGACATTTTGCTGTTTCAATTTGCAGGTAATGATTCACTGATTCTGATAGGTGTTGTTTTAGTCGTTTGCAATGCAGTATTCTGAGATATCATTTCATTGTTGTGGAAAAAAATCACTTTAGTTGTGTGCACATGCTGGCATTCACCTAATTTGTCTCTCAACGTTTAGATTTATCCTCTTTGCTACAGTTAGCATTTCCTCATCTGTTAAATTGCCTCTTGTTAGTTCCTTGGCATCAGTGTTAGCAATTAGACAATTTATTTTCATTCGTAAATAAGAATCTTGAGGCACCATTTGGTTTAGTTACTTTTCTTTGTACACATTTTTAAGGTCACCATATTAAAATGTAAAAGCCTTTAAAAAACTGATAATTATTATTTATGTACATATGTCACATATGTCGATAATCATAAATCAACTAACATGAAAATTTTTCTTCTAAATTATCATCTCTCTGTTATCTGAGAGTTGAGAAAAGTAGGAAAAAATGTGTTAGTACAGTAACTTATCGTTCCTGTGTAGAAGATAAGAAAGAGGGAAGGAGAGTTGGAGAAAAGAGTTGCACAGTGGTTAAAACCAAATGCCAGTTAGCATGTCAGTGAACTGCTAGAGATTAACTCATAATTCCTTTCCTATATGAAACAGAAAGACTGAGACACCCAAGGAAAAGGTCAGTTTTCATTCCAATCCCACAGAAAGGCAATGCCAAACAATGCTCAAACCAGCGCACAATTGCATTCATCTCACACGCTAGTAAAGTAATGCTCAAAATTCTCCAAGCTAGGCTTCAGCAATACATGAACCGTGAACTTCAAGATGTTCAAGCTGGTTTTAGAAAAGGCAGAGGAACCAGAGATCAAATTGCCAACATCCACTGGATCATCAAAAAAGCAAGAGAATTCCAGAAAAACATGTATTTCTGCTTTATTGACTATGCCAAAGCCTTTGACTGTGTGGATCACAATCAACTGTGGAAAATTCTGAAAGAGATGGGAATACCAGACCACCTGACCTGCCTCTTGAGAAATCTGTATGCAGGTCAGGAAGCAACAGTTAGAACTGGACATGGAACAACAGACTGGTTCCAAATAGGAAAAGGAATACGTCAAGGCTGTATATTGTCACCCTGCTTATTTAACTTCTATGCAGGGCACATCATGAGAAACGCTGGGCTGGAAGAAGCACAAGCTGGAATCAAGATTGCCGGGAGAAATATCAATCACCTCAGATATGCAGATGACACCACCCTTATGGCAGAAAGTGAAGAGGAACTAAAAAGCCTCTTGAAAGTGAAAGTGGAGAGTGAAAAAGTTGGTTTAAAGCTCAACATTCAGAAAACGAAGATCATGGCATCTGGTCCCATCACTTCATGGGAAATAGATGGGGCAACAGTGGAACCAATGTCAGACTTTATTTTGGGGGGCTCCAAAATCATTGCAGATGGTGATTGCAGCCATGAAATTAAAAGACACTTACTCCTTGGAAGGAAAGTTACGACCAACCTAGATAGCATATTCAAAAGCAGAGACATTACTTTGTCAACAAAGGTCGGTCTAGTCAAGGGTATGGTTTTTCCAGTAGTCATGTATGGATGTGAGAGTTGGACTGTGAAGAAAGCTAAGCGCTGAAGAATTGATGCTTTTGAACTGTGGTGTTGGAGAAGACTCTTGAGAGTCCCTTGAACTGCAAGGAGATCCAACCAGTCCATCCTAAAGTAGACCAATCCTGGGTGTTCTTTGGAAGGACTGATGCTGAGGCTGAAACTCCAATAATTTGGCCACCTCATGCGAAGAGTTGACTCATTGGAAAAGACCCTGATGCTGGGAAGGATTGGGGGCAGGAGGAGAAGGGGACGACCAAGGATGAGATGGCTGGATGGCATCACCGACTCAATGCACATGAGTTTGGGTGGACTTTGGGAGTTGGTGATTGACAGGGAGGCCTGGTGTGCTGCGATTCATGGGGTTGCAAAGAGTTGGACACAACTGAGTGACTGAACTGAACTGAAGCTAAAACAGGTTTCCCAGGAGTTACTAATTACATCACTAATCAGTGAGTGTGCTCCTCAGTGTTCCATTTTGGTGTATTCAGGATGGGGACTTCTTTCTTTTAGGAGGAAGGGAAATTCAGTACTTCTATACTGAGAAATAAAAATGCCTTGAGTTGGATAGCACACTCTGGTCACTGATAAAACATAACTTAATAAAATGAGAAATAAGCTCTTCTTACTTCCGTTTCTAGCATCTTCCGTTCACTTTATTTTTTATTTTATAAAGTTTATTCAGGCTGAATTATAAAAAAACAGCAATCTAATTCATGCCTATATCCTATCTACCTTATTACTGTAGAATTTCCATCTTTATCAAGAAATCACTCAGAAATACATTTACTTTGTTGGGGCTGGTATCTTCAAAGTAGAAAGTATGTTGTTTTGTCATTGCCTTTATGTCTCTCATATCCCTAACAGGGCCAGCAGAAGCACAGCATTGATTCACAAGGTCTTTGATGGCCAGGCTGCTGACAGTGATTGCTTTTATTTTATCTTAGAAATTCAAATGGCTATTCATTGAAAGCCTCAAACATATTAGTAACTCCTGATGCAAGTAAACTTACGAATGTTCTGAGGTAAAAATGAGCCTAAGAGAAAAAGGAGAATGGGATGACTTATAATAGCAACTACATTTTAATAAAAGAATGAAAGTTGCCAAATTAACAAATGAGTAGGTTGGATTGCTTTTATTCCTAGTCTGATAAATTATGTAAGATTTTAGGATTACTGCTCTTCCTCTAATCAACCAAAAATAGAATCCCATGAGAAAAACAAAGTGCTTTGAAAAATAATATGTACTACATAAAGTGTAATGCAGCGTGATGACAGGTATTGTTTGTTCTGATTTTGAAAGTCTTTGTATTATGTCTTGCCCATATAGTTAGTCTATAAATATTTTTGGTGATGAATTCTCCTTTTTTATCAAATATTTATCTAGGGTTTTGTGTCAAGTTAGGCACTTTCTCACTTTTTTTTCTTTCTGTATTGTTTCTTCCCTTGGAATTAAAATTTATTTTCTGCAGATAAAATGTAAATGGCTTTTGTTTGGCATCATCCTGTTAACTGAGAGAATAGGAAAATATGATTATGGTTCCTTGCCAATGTCATAAATCTTGAACTGTAGTTGTTGAGATACTTAGTTTAAAAATCAGAATAAGTGTTTTCTTTTGAATGGTAAAACTCTTCATGTACTTCTTGCATGTTTGAAACAAACATCAATGGCAACTAGCAGAAATAAATCACCTGCTAGTTTAGGTGCAAGTGATAAGGGAGAACTAATTGCTCATTTTTTAAAAAACTCTTCACTGATACCTCCTATAGTACATGCTTAATTATCACATATTAAAATGAAAAGTGATATGATAATTCTAAAGTAAAGTATAATCTGTATTAATCATATGTTTAAGAACTCAACAGTTCAAACCAAATAAAGACAGTGTTATAATTTAGATACTCTCACATTTAAAAATGTAGGGAGAACTAATATAGAGAATTAAAGCATCTTTTCAGTTACTTCTTTGAGACTACTCCAGAGTCTTTCCTTAAATATTGTAAATATTAAAAATAAAGTGGCATAACTGTATTAATCTACATGGAAGAAGAAAAGCAGAAACACAAATTGGAAGCAAATGTTTCACAAATAAGATTCGGTCTAATAGATGGGTGACTTTCCAAATTAAGCCTAGAAATCTGTTGCAAGTTAATTTATTAAATCTTCCATTTCTTTTGTTTCTTTTATAGCAGCTGTTTATGATATTCTGTATAAAATGGGAATTCAGAAAGAAGTATTAAAAGTTTTTTGCATAGATTTTCTTTGCCTTTATATTGAGCTTACATTTTTCTTGTCCTTGAAATGGAGGTTCTTTATTTTTACATTTTCTGTGATAATAAGTATAATCTTTCCTTCTATATAGTAATCTTTTGAGAAACCAATTATACAATATCATCAAGTATGAAAAGATTATAGTACTTACGATAACAAAGAATTTCAGGATTTAGATATGAACTATTATCAGTTGTAATTGAATTTTGTAAACATGAAACTTGATGTTTCCTATTTTCCTCAGTAGTAGCAAGTAGTAAGTGGGTTGGGTAAAAAGTGCTTATTGCCAGAGAGAACTGTCCTGTGCATTGTAAGATTTTTTTTTAGCAGCTTTCATGATCTCTGTTCACTAGATACCCATAGAAGTCTCTATTTGCACCCACCCCTCCCAGCCAGGAATGTCTGTAGACATTAGTGAAATACAGGGAGCAAAACTTAGCCCATTTGAGAACTATAGCTGTAGATTTGCTTTTGCATTCTAGCACTTCATACAGATAGACTCACATAAGATACTTTGTTTGTGCTTGATTTCTTTAAGCATAATGAGTTCAAGATTCATCTAGTTTGTTATATGTACCATTTGTGTGTACCATTTTACTCAGGAGGATTCCAGTATAGATTAACTACAGTTTGATTTAATATCACTTTTTGTTTATGTTTTCTTAAAATTCTTAAAAACAACTGCATTAAAATTTTTACCTGGTAAAAGGTAAAGGTCCTTTCTGTGTCTTTATATTAATTGATTCAATTACTGGTTAGTAATTTTTAATTGAATATTCAGCATTATTAATTTTACATAGTTAAGGGCTAGATTTTGTTTTCTTTAAAGAGTAATGGACATTTTGGGCCGTGCAGTCAAGTTACTTGTGAAATCAGTTTGATCATTCGGGGCTTTCATTTTTTTTGTTAGGGTGAGTGTAAAGCTGCCTTTGTGTGTGTGTGCTTAGTAGCTCAGTCGTATCTGACTATGTGTGACCCCGTGGACTGTAGCCCACCAGGCTTCTCTGCTCATGGAATTCTCCAGGCGAGAATACTGGAGTGGGTTGCCATTTCCTACTCTGGGGGATCTTCCCAGCCCAAAGATTGAACCCACGTCTCCTGCATTGGCAAACAGATTCTTTACCAGTGCAACACCTGGGAAGCCCCGTGTCTTTACTTTAAGGCTAATTTAACTCTTTTACTAAGGTTTGACTTTTTTGGCCTGTGGAACTATGAGGAGGACTCTTCATAGTCTTTCTGTAACTTGGACATCTCCTCACTGTATACTCTGAGAATTGTTCATGTTCTCTGCCCAGGTTTGTGGAGCTTCACTCTTCATCTGCACAGCCAATTCTTTGCAACCACCTTGACAAAAACTTACACAGATTTCTGGAGTTCTTTCTTTGTTCTTCCTCTTCCACAAATTTTAGTCTCCTCAGTCTCTCTGCAGTTTGACTTCTGTCTCTTTAACTCAGTGCCCCACTTCCTACATAATGATGTTGAAAGTAATTCTAGAAAAATCCAGGGCCCAGTTTTAAAGGTACCTTGTTCATTTCCCTTTTCTCAGACATGACAGTCCTATACTGCCTATTGTTGACCAGTGTCTGAAAACAGTGTTTTGATATATTTTAACCATTTCTTGAGTTATTTATGGCAGGAAGGCAAGTATATTTCCAGTTTCTCCATCATGACCAGAAGCAAAACTAAGGTTTTTAAATTTTTTATGTGACGATAAAGAAATTTTGGTAAACATTAAATTTTATGTATTGTCCAGGTTTGTTCTACTCCCCAAATCACTGATTTAGAATTGTTGTGTTCCTATGATACCATTCCTGTAATTCCATTTCTCCTTGCCTCATTCACCATGCCCAGGGGCTTTTGCTAGAGTAAATTTATTGGTCTCTCTCTGGACTTCCTCACTTATTATGCATTAAGTTAGTAAGGAAAACTGTTTGTTAGGTGAATTTTGGAGAAGGAGTGAAAAATCTTGGATTAGACTACTTAAAGGCTGTATTTCCAAGTTAGCCTATCTTTTCATTAATTTTTATTTAAACCAGTGTTTTTTTTTTTTTCAGTTAGCATTATACTCATAGCTTTCCTAACAAGAGCAATAGGAGAGACCTTTGGTTGTCTCATCACTGTCTATGATTGAATATATTTTTTTCAGTGCAGGGGAGAGATTTGTTAAGTCCATGTGGCAGGAGATCAAGTTAAGGTGCTTAATTTAACTGTTATGGTACAGTTATATTTTGAACCCTGATATTTTGAACTCCATTTATCTCCTATCTACTTCTCATTTGATTCCAGCTTTGGAGGGAGGGAATAAAGGAATTGTTTTCCTCAAGCTTGTTAACATTACAGATACAAATTTTCAGTACACATATCAAATCACTAAATATTATTAGCTGTGATATATGCACATTGAAGAGCACACATTCCCACTGAGAGCTGGGGGAAACCATGACCAGAGGTTATGAGGATATAAAGTTATCTCTCTAGGAGTCTTCTAGGCACTCTCTCTCCAGCCCAGCATTTGTTAATTGCCTCAAATCAAATTTCCAGGCACTAAATTGGGACTTTTAGCCTTTCTCCCAGTTGGTAGATTCAGATGCATACCACATTTACTGCTTCAGGACTGTTTACAGTCTAGTGGCTGTGCTCTTTTCCTTGGAAGGAGAGGCAAGAGCAAAATAGAATAGCAAATGTGAAAGGAAAGAGACAGGAGAGCAAAAAGAGGGTGTGAGCAGGAGGGAAGAAGAGAAGATAACAGGATTTTTAAATAGCAAGTAATTTACAGAACTTTATGGGCATTTTTGCCTTAAGGGATGGTGGTGGTTATAAAAGACAGGGTCACACATGGATAGAAAGAATTGACACAGAAAGAAACAAAGATGAAAAACAAACTGCTTTTGTCTTTTCAGTCATGTACCACTAGTGATTTTTTATAGAAGTATAACTGACTCTTACAGTATTATATCAGTTTCAGGTGTACAACATAGTGCTTCAATATTTTCATAGATTATACTCCATATAGGACTTCCCTGGTGGCTCAGACGGTAAAGCATCCGTCTACGATGCTTGAGACCCAGGTTCAATCCCTGGGTCGGGAAGATATCCTGGAGACATATAAAGTTTTTTATATAAGATCTTGACTGCATTCTCTGTGCTATAATTATATCCTTGTATCTTGCTTTATACTTATGGAGTGGGGGTAGATAGGTAGAGGGGATTAAGAGGTACAAATAATTAGTGATTCTTAGTAGGTTCTAGATAGTTTGTTCTTAGGGAATAAATGATGTAGATATTCTAAATGGAAACTATAAAAATTCCATTTAATGCTGTTCAGTTGTCTTTTACCTAACTTATATCAAGTTATTTAACATTAATATCAAGCATTTAACATTAATACTCTGCTGTTAATAATATAATTTCTAACAAAATTATCAGCTATGATATTTCTTATTTAAAAGTTTTGAGTTTTTATTAAAAATAATAATTTTCTTCTTTGACTAAATCAGTTTCATTTTTCTCTAGCTATTGCCTCTGATTGAGGCCATTTATGGAATATTATAGGATCATTTTGCTCTTGATATTTAAAGAGAATATGTTAGATTACTACTAAGTATCAGAATTATACATTCTTCCAACAGAACAGTTCTTTCTGATTTATATGTATATTTATGAGTGTGCATATATTTGATACATTTGTATACTCATGTGCATGCATGCTAAATTACTTCAGTCATGTCCGACTCTTTGCAACCCCGTGTGCTGTAGCCCACCAAGCTCCTCTGTCCATGGGATTCTCCAGGCAAGAACACTGGAGTGGGCTGCCATTTCCTTCTCCAGGAGGTCTTCCCAACCAAGGGATCGAACCCACGTCTCTTTATGTCTCCTGCATTTGCAGGTGGGTTTGCCACCAGTGCCACCTGGGAAGCCCCTTGTATATTTATGTTTGTACAAAAGAATATTTCTGTAGTTTTGATATGAGAAGGCTTTTCTGGTGACCTAATTGTCAAATGTGGAAATAGTTACATGAATTATGATTTATACAATCAGTCATATAATTTTGTACATGATAACCATGAGGATTAAGTGAGGATATGTAGCTGCTTTTTTAGGGCTAAATAAAACCAGTGTAGAGCATTGGAATGATATGTATTAATATATCTTGATTATACTCAGTTGTATTCCTGTCTTTTTATGCACAAATATGCACACATATAAGTTTCATGAGAGCCAGTGACCTTGTCTGTCTAGAGTGTTATAGCCACATAGGAATTCCATACATGTTTATTGAATGTATTTTTCCAAAAATTAGATGGAAAAATAAAATAGTTTAGTATGGTAAAAAGTTTAACTTTTTTTAATTCCTAAAAATAAGGACTTACTTTCTTTATTATAACTGTATTCATTTCAAAGGACCAGGAGTTGGTTGAAGTCCTCTTTATTATTAAGTTGACTACTGATATTTTCTTGGTGGAATTCATTTTGTTCCAAACCATGTCTTTGGGCAGAAGCAATCAGGCCTTTGACTTTATATGTGGAAAATGTTCTTGTTCCTCTTTCCTCAAAATCTCCTTCAAGGAAAGCGGTAAAGTGTATGAGTTCATGTGACTGTCTATCCCCCCACCCTCTGCTCTTCTACAAAGAAACTTGTTTTTCCTCCTCCCCTTTACTCATACATATATGTGTGAGTAAATAGTATATATGCTTATATGTATATGTACTTGTATATCCTTTCTAAATGACACCCAAATCTTCAATATATTTATAGATGTTTTCTAATGCAAAATCTGATGGGAATACAATTAAAATGGAAGATGGAAAAATCTCATGAGAATAAAACGAAAAGATAAAGTTAATATTGCCGTATTCATAAAATTGCTAAGAAAGAAGAAAAATTATATTTTAGCAATAGGTGCTCTTTTACCAGGACTTACCAGGTAACTCAGTGGTAAAAGAACTCATCTGCCAGTGCAAGAGACATAGGAGACATTGGTTCCATCCCTGGGTCAGGAAGATCCCCTGGAGGAGGCAATGTCAACTTGTTCCAGTATTCTTGCTTGGAGAATCCCATGGACAGAGGAGCCTGGTGGGCTGCAGTCTGAAGGGTTACAAAGAGTTGGGCTGAGCACGTGCATGCCTGCTTTTTTAGCATGATTCATTTTCAGCCTAGTTTTTCTTTTCTTTTACCAAAAAGAGGAAATAAATAACTGACTAAAGATTTTCTACATTTATGCTTTCTTTTTGCTTTAAAGAAATGAATAAAACTGGACCTGAATGTAGATGAAGAATTAGTATAATGTTTACATCAGTCTCTGTAGTGAAATCTTAAGGTCCTCACTGTGTATTAAATCAAATACTCAGTAATGAATAATATTTGTGTAAGAAAGAGTAATGGTTATAAATCAGTCCATTTTATGAGTTTTTGATTAACATGGTGATAGCAGTTTGATGGTGTAAGATATAATTACAGAAAAATGTCTGTTTCCTTTTGAAACCCATATAAAATACTTTTTCTGGAACTTATAACTGTTTACATTATTAACATTAATACTTGTTTTTCAGTGTATCTAGCATGTTTTGATAAAATAATATAACAAGACATCTTTCTTATTAGACAATGATCTTGGCAAACTTTTATTGTGCTTCAAAATGTCTGATAAACAAACTGCATGGATAGAAAACTGCCGAAGACAATTCTGCAAAATAATGAAGGCCAAACCTGATGTAATCAGTGGAAGTGGTGAGTATTTTTTTAATTTTTGTGGAGTTTTTCTGGCTTGAAAAGTTTATTAACAGAAACTGTGGTTTCCTGAAGATTAATACTGGCATATCTAGAATACATAACGTTAATTCCAGAAGTTCATTGCCTTCTGGGAAATTTGTGATCCTAGAGAGCAGAAATTAAAATTTGAGAAACTGCAGATTTTTTTTTTTTTTTGATACTGTCTCAGAGGTCTTGTTAAGCTAAATCTACCTTGCCTAGGTAATAGTTTGCTTGATTTCACCAGCTTTCACCTGACTATACTATACTGTTTTGGAACTTTATTGAATGTTTTGACATACTCTGAAACTCTACCACATCTAGCCAAATAAATTTAGTGACTCCTAAGGAAATTTGTTGGGCGGTGTGGGGGGAGGGGTGGGGAGGAAGGTGGGACAGCTATGTTTTCTAGACCAGTAAGCAAATTGTTTTATACTCAGATATTTATGTGTGTGCTTGGTTTCGTAAACTCATCTTGTTTTAATTAACATTATCTTGAAAAAGATACTCCAAGAAATAAGTTTTAATGTCAGTATAAGCTAGATTTCTTGAGAGCTGTAATTTAAAAATAATTGTTCTGTTTATCAGTCATGCTTTATGGTTCTTATGTTTGTATCAGTTGCTATAAAATTAAAAATGGGAAATAAAAATTAGTTTATATTTTGTTGGAGAAATTATATTTTTAGGGCAAGAAAATCAAACATTTTTTTCCAAAATTTTAGTGTAAAATGAGCAGTTCAACTGTTTTAGACCCTCCCAAAGACCTTAAAAATGGCTATTAGAAATATATATATATATGTTTATCTCTGGTTGCATAACAGAAAATACTTAAAATAGGTTTTGCAGATGCCAAAAGGTACAGAACAAAATGAGAAAACAGCACCTTGGTATATTATTTAAACACAGTAACTAAAGCTGCTGTTTTCTCATTTTGTTCTGTACCTTTTGGCATTTGCAAAACCTATTTTAAGTATTTCTTGTTATGCAACCAGAGATAAACATATATGTATATATAATAGCCATTTTTACGGTCTTTGGGAGGGTCTAAAAGAGTTGAACTGCTCATTTTACACTAAAATTTTGGAGAATAATCGCACTCATCTCACACAGTAGTAAAGTAATGCTTAAAATTCTCCAAGCCAGGCTTCAGCAATATGTGAACCGTGAACTTCCAGATATTCAAGCTGGTTTTAGAAAAGGCAGAGGAACCAGAGATCAAATTGCCAACATCCTCTGGATCATCGAAAAAGCAAGAGAGTTCCAGAAGAACATCTATTTCTGCTTTATTGACTATGCCAAAGCCTTTGACTGTGTGGATCACAATCAACTGTGGAAAATTCTGAAAGAGATGGGAATACCAGACCACCTGACCTGCCTCTTGAGAAACCTATATGCAGGTTGGGAAGCAACAGTTAAAACTGGACATAGAACAACAGACTGGTTCCAAATAGGAAAAGGAGTACATCAAGGCTGTATATTGTCACCCTGCTTATTTAGCGTTTTATGCAGAGTACACCACCCTTGTGGCAGAAAGTGAGGAAGAACTAAAGAGCCTCTTGATGAAAGTGAAAGAGGAGAGCGAAAAAGTTGGCTTAAAGCTCAACATTCAGAAAACTAAGGTCATGGCATCTGCTCCCATCACTTCACGGCAAATAGATGGAGAAACAACGGAAACGGTGACCAGCTTGATTTTTGGGGGCTCCAAAATCACTGCAGATGGTGACTGCAGCCATGAAATTAAAAGACGCTTGCTCCTTGGAAGGAAAGTTATGACCAACCTAGACAGCATATTAAAAAGCAGAGACATTACTTTGTCAACAAAGATCCATCTAGTCAAGGCTATGGTTTTTCCAGTAATCATGTATGGATGTGAGAGTTGGACTGTGAAGAAAGCTGAGCGCTGAAGAATTGATGCTTTTGAACTGTGGTGTTGGAGAAGACTCTTGAGAGTCCCTTGGACTGCAAGGAGATGCAACCAGTCCATCCTAAAGGAGATCAGTCCTGGGTGTTCATTGGAGGGACTGATGCTGAAGCTGAAACTCCAATACTTCGTCCACCTGATAAGAAGAGCTTACTCATTTGAAAAGACCCTGATGCTGGGAAAGATTGAGGGCAGGAGGAGAAGGGGACGACAGAGGATGAGATGGTTGGATGGCATCACCGACTCGATGGACATGGATTTGGGTGGACTCCAGGAGTTGGTGATGAACAGGGAGGCCTGGCGTGCTGCAGTCCATAGGGTTTCAGAGTCGGATATGATTGAGCAACTGAACTGAAAGGTGTAGTTTTCTGAGTTTCTTTGTTACAGGGATAGACTATTCACAACTCCGAAACAGGAGAAAGGAGCAGAACATTATCATTAAAGCCGTGTTCTATTTGGAATCTTGGGGCGCTTCCCACAAGTCTTGGTCTCAGTTATACATTACTCTGATACTGTGTCCATCATTAGATTTTGAGCTACTTTTAAAAATAGATCGTAACCTCTCTGCCCAGCAAGGTCTACTTGGTTACACAAAATTCAGTTACTCTTCATAGCAACTTTATAAGATAATCTGCATTTTATGGATAAGGAAACAAAGGCCTGGAAATTTTAGGTAATGAGCTCAGTACACAGTCTTAGATCCAAGAAGTTAACCCAACAATCTGACACCGAAACCATGCTCAGGATCAGTTTGTAGTAGTAAACTGCACTTTCTCTTTAACACCTAATGTTTTGCACATGGGAGGTAAGCATTTATGAAATAAACCCAGGTGAGCATAATACTGGTGAGATAGAAGATGAAAAATATTTTTAATATCTCCAATCTCATAGCTTAGTTTTCCTTTTATTAAGCTAAAACTTGAACTATTTTGGGGGGTAAGCTCAAGGGAAGAACACTAAACAAATACATGCTTTTGTAAGGCAAGCATGCCTATTTATTTGTTTATTTGTTTATGTTCATGCACATGTACAGACTGACTCTATAATCTGATTCAATTTGGGTTTTAAATATAAGCAATCTACAGTTATCAAGAACCAAAGGTTTTTGAATTATCATTACTTCCGCTGCAATTTCTCCCCAAAATCTCTATATAAAACCCTGCAGTGCACAATAAATACCATGTACCTCCATTAGTATTTTTCATGATTATGATAATGAGTAAATGAATGTCTTAAATTCTCTATAAATTATATACTCTGAATCCAAAAGGAGGTAGACAAAGGAAATTCACTTAACAAGAACTTAATGAGAACCTACTTGTTGACTCCCTGTCCTGCTCCCTGCTATGGGCAGCTACTCTCCTTTTGTAGGTAATGATAAGGAAGGAGAGAGCAAACAGTCAGTAGTCTTTCCAAATTGATTTAAACCCAAGTCGTCTAGACAGCTATCAGAAGAGAGATATTCCGGCTTTCTCCAGCTTGGGCTCCTGCTGTTTCCAGAGTTTTCTTTCCAGGATTTCAGCTTATAAGAATAAATGAGACCATGTAGATGTACAATCACATGATATTCCTGCACTTTCTTGTAATGAGTCATTGGGAGAAGCAATACATTATATGACCTAAGACCCATAGGCTGAAGTTAATTTTTTAAAACGTAAGTCACATTTTTTCTTTTTCGTAACCTTAGTTTTGTTCTGTATGTACCTTCTACCCCACCGCCAGCTATTCTGAGACCTTTTTCCTAACATAGAACTAATTACATGTTCCCTGAACTTCTATAAATTTCATTCATTTTCATGTGTTTATAATCTCTGCAGGATAAGATTATCACTAAATTATTCTTAGCCCCAAAGAGTTAATACCTAGCATGCTATTTTCTTTTGTCAGTTCACTCAATACCATATTGTATAGAATTTCCATGTCAATAAATGTATTTACACAAAGTAATTTTAAAGTCTGCTCATTTATCTCTGGATCTGATTCCTATAACACTTTCCTTTTTCCCAGCCAGTTATGATTTCCAATATACAATAAGGAGACAAAAATCTTTGATAATTTATGTTATCTGATAATATCAAAGTGCTAGTAAATCAGCTTAAAAAAAAATGAGAGACATACAGGTTTAGCACAGACTGCTCTAGGCAGAAAGAGAGATATTAAGGCACCAAAGGAAACATAAGAGGTGCTATGATGGAAGCCTGAGACCTGAAAGGAGGATCACTAATGGCGCCTAAAGGGACAAAAGCATCAATTCTGGTTTTTTTCCACTCACTTTATGCTGTGAGCACCATCATATATCGTTATTGGGCTAGCCTTAGTGGTATTCTTCTAGTGGTATCTACCCGTCATGTGATTCTGTTACCAAAGCTCCTTTTTTTTAGACCCTCTTCTTGACAATTAATCAAAGGGAAGAGGAATTCAGCACAGTTTCTAATCTATCACCTTCTGAATCCTGAACTTCAGCTGTACTGGTATACTCAAAGAATACTCATAATTGCTACGTACCCATGGACTTTAGGGCACCCCTGGTGGCTCAGATGGTAAAACGTCTGCCTGCAGTGCGGGAGACCCAGGTTCAACCCCTGGATTGGGAAGATCACCTGGAGAAGGAAATGGCAACCCCCTCCAGTACTGTTTCTTGGAAAATTCCATGGACGGAGGAGCCTGGTAGGCTGCAGTCCATGGGGTTGCAAAGAGTTGGACACGACTGAGCAACTTCACCTACTTACTTACTTACTTACATGGACTTCAAATCGACCTGTCTTGTATCTGCTTCTGGCTGTAAAGCAGCTGTACTTGATGCATCAGATAATTTTCTAAGATTCAATATTCATGGTGAATAATATAAGAATAAAGCATGATTTGAAATTGGCTGAGGATTTTTTTTAAATTGTGTGTGGTGGTCTAATTTATATGGCAGAACTTACATCCAGCCTGTAAGGGGTCTAAATATTCATAATGGGAAAGAAAAGAGATGATATCTACTTTTGAAAGATGGAGTAGATGATCTTTCCCTTTTCTCTCCTACTATGTACATCTGAGATTTGTGGACATAATCCTATGTTTCATATGTGACTCTGGATTGAAAAGACAAACTGACTAGGGACCTTGGGATCCAAGGAACAAAGATGACATTTCTTGGGTTTTGTTTTTGCCTCATTTATCCTAGGCTGAGTGATGAAGAATATCAATGGATGCAAGGGAAAAAATGAGGACTGGGCAATAAAAGCCTGCCCCTTCTAACCAAATGACCAGGATAAGGGCAGTCTACCAAGACAAAACTTGTAGAAAGTGAGCACTTTAATCTAGCCAGACACCACTGTAGAAGTCTTGCAAACAAGACTTGGGTTGCAGCCTGCACTTCTATTCTCACCTGACAGTGATGAGACACCCTGCCTCTCCCTGATAGGTGGTGTCAGGGAGACCTAAGTAGAGAGTCAGGACTTTCACCATCACCCGGTGCTAAAGAGGCCACAAACTCTACTTCCCTCCACCCATGTATCTGTTTCACACATGAGAGGTGTGGTATATTCTGAATAATCAAGTGTTCAAGCAACAAACATCTGGTGGTTGTATGCAGGATAACGATCAGGAAAAAACTGAGCACATAGTGTGATTTCCTTGTGATCTGAGGATGTGCCAGCAGTGATAAAAAATAAAAGAATTAAAGAGTGAATCCTGGAGAAACCATGCATATTTACAAACACTGAACTTTTTGGAACCAGCTGCTGTTGTGATGGCAATGCCAAGGGAAGATACACTTATCCCTGAGCAATCTGCCTTTGGTTTTTCCACAGCAGTAAAACCCAGGTCCTCTTTTGTCATACAGATATCATAAACTTTGGTTTTATAGTCTACTGATGTCATAGTCCAACCCTAGGGACTGAGTATAATTAAAAGGAGATGGTTTCTAATTTAAAATCCTTTATAGAGATTCCAAGTCTGTCATTCAAAATAAAAATCCACCTAAAACAATATTCAACAGTTTACTTTCTAGATAGCAATATCCTGGAGTTAATGTACTCTTAAAAGTTAAGAAATGTTTTATGTGAATTAATTTCCTGGAGTCTCAGATAATGGAATTTCTAGTGAACTGACAGGTAGTGAGTTGTGCTGATAGCCATGTTAGTAATTATGCAGTTTTGTTGTTGTCATTGTTAGAGAGATGGTGCCAATAAATTGTAACTGTGGGTTCAACTACCACATGTGAATTGGTTTTTAACATTGTTTCATGACTGTAGTTTATCTCTCAAAATATTTGGAAATACATAGTGCTGTTTGGATTGCTGGGCAAAACAAATATATTGGAATCAATAGAAATTATGAACTTTCTCTGGTTGATTCAGTGATGTCATCTTTATATGGGATGCATAAATTACTTCATAAGCCTCCAATATATTATGATCTAATAGCATAATTTCATATTTCAGAATCAGTAGTATGCCTTGTAAAGTCTGAAGTTAGCCTGGTGACTCAAGTTTCAAATGTTTTATTGTTTTAGCGCCTTCACAGATGTGTGTTTTCTCTTCACTGACATGTTTCTAACTGTCTGATGGCTGAACCTGATCCTGTTCACTGCTTTCCTCATGCCAGCAGTCACACACTTCTCTTCACCTGATTTCTGAAAAATTATAATCTCAAGAGACAGCATTTTGTGACTTACAAACGAACACGTAGAAGTTGAAAGCTCTCACTGAAAGGCTATTATTTACATATAGGTTCATAGAAAAGAAACCACTTGAAAGATTTCTCCAAAAGTGGGAGTATTTGTGCTTATGTGTGTGAAGATAGAACCAATCTATAAATAATCTACAATACTAGTGTTCTTTCTGATCCTTAACTATTGCATTTTCATGTTTAAATATTTAAATATTTCAACTTGAAATCAATATGAATAGAGTTCCACAAATTAAAAAAAAAATTTATTTTTATCTAGAGATGTTGCTTAAGCTGTATCATGAGATGTAGCTTGTTAGACCTGTAGTTGTTGGAAAGCATATGTTATCCCTCTTTGACTTTACATTTCTGGCATGTTGAACACTAACTTTTCCTCATGAATTATATCTTAAAATGCTGTTAGATGTGATAAAGGGTGCATTCAGTTAACATGTGTCACAGTCAATATCCTGAATATAACCAGGGCACAAGTTTTAAAAGTGACTAGAACTTACTTGCCCTAATTACAAGCATATCAGTTACTCTTCAGATACATTAATTTCCAGCAAAAATAATTCTAAATTGCATATTCATTATAATTCACTTGGTTATATCCATTTTGGCAGTAATATATGCAAATATTTGTATACTGTTACATTGACAGGCATCTTTTTTTCAACTTTTCTTTGAATTAATAAACTTTTAGAGCAATTTTAGATTCAAAGCAAAATAGAGCAGGAAATACAGAAAGTTCTCGCATATTCTCTCCTTACACATTTAAAACCTCCCCAACTAACAACATCTCATACCAGAGTGGTATACTTGTCACAACTGATGAAACTACATTGACATGTCATTATCATCCAGAGTCCATAGTTTACATTAGGGTTCACTCTTGATGTTTCACATTCTATGAATTTTGACAGATGTCATAATGATGACATGTATCCACCACTGTAGTGTCTTACAAAAGAGTTTCACTGCCCTAGAAATTCTCTGCTCTACCTATTCATCCCTCCCTCTTTACAGCTCCTGCCTATCTTAGCTTTGATCTGTTTACCCTGAACAGATAACGTCTGTTGTCAAGTAGATAAAACATATAAAATGTGCTTTTGAAAGGGATGTGAGCTATGCATTGATTCTGGTCTTGAAGTTCATGTGATGTTTTTTCTGCAGGTATGAATAATGATGGTAAGATATTGTAGCCTAATTTGTGATAATTTTTTTCTGAATTGAAATCATTTAGAAAATTCTGAAGTAATCCTTAGAGGATCTAAAGATAACAGATGGTCCTTTTCCAGTTTCACATTGAATAGGTTTGCAGTGAAGCTATTTAAAATTTAATTTACGTTGGAAAGATTGTTGTGAATATTAAAACGATATGTTTTGAATTGGCTCCCCTCAAGAGCGTAATTGTGAAGAAGTTCTAATGACTTTTACCTGCTGGTCTGTGACTTAAAGATACAGTATCATGTATGATTCTTGACCTTTAATATCCTAATTATTCTCTTGTTTATTACAGCTTTAGTAGAATTACTTGAAAAATTTGTACTTCATCTTTCTGAAAGCCCATCTGAATGCTACTTCCCTTCAGTGGAATATACAGGTACAATTTAAACATTTTGAATTTTGGAAAGTGCTTGGTATGCAAATAGATAATGTTTCATAGACAAGTGTAATTCGATGCAAATATACACAAGGTTTTCCATTCTTAAAATCTCTCACTTTGGGTTATATACATTCCAGATATCTTCTCGTCTTTTCTGTGCAAATATCTCGGTTTCCTTGTTACTTTCTAGCTTTGTTGTTGTTGTTAACTCTTTTTTTTTTTTTTTCCTTCTGCTACCCATTGAAATTTGTTTTTCCTTATGGCGGTATCTTCCATTCTTCCGCTTTTATCCACTGTCTCATAGTGATCTCATCTGTTTATACTATTTTATTTTGCATACCTTATATATTGATGACTTCTAAGTTTATCTCTTCTACTCAAATATCTATAAGCTTCATTCTCATATTTCCAGATGCTTGATAGGTAAACATCACCTGAATGTGCTAAAGAACCCTCAGGCTCAAAATGTCCAACAAGAGCATTACTTTATCATACCTCATTGAGATACTTCCTCCACCTACACTATTTTGGTGGGCATCTAAACCAGCTTCCCGCCTAGTCAGCAAACCATATTCTATGTTCTTAATATATTTCAAATTTATCCCCTTACCTCTCTCTCTCCTCTTCTTTATGTTAGTTTAAGCCACTGTTACTTTTTGTCTAGGTTATTGCAACATTGTCTTTACCTCATTTTTCTAATTGGAGTCTCATTTTTTTTTTCAGAAGTATTCTTTATGTTGCTTTCAGAATGATATAGGAAGTGTAAATCTGACCTGTTCATTCGTCTACCTTTTAGAAGTTTACCATTGACCACTGCATACAGTTTAAGATTCTTATGACACCCAAGGCCTTAGGTTACTATTCTTCTTTCTTCTCTAGCATCATCCCCTTTTCTCCATGCCTCATTTGTTTTTCAAAACACTAAACTATTAGCAGCATTGCCAGCCTCACCCTCTCTTCTCCAGATACACATTCATTTATTCAGCAAATTGATATTTTCCTCTACTATATAATAGAAGCGCTCAAAGCACTTGGACACATCAGTGAACAAAAGAGAGAAAAAAAAGTCTTGCCTTGATAGAGTTTACCTTTTTATTGGGAGATAGACAGTAGATAAGTAAAACATCCAGTATGTCAAGTGGTATGGTGGTAAGTGAGAAATACACAGCAGGGAAGGGATCTACGAAGTGCTGGTTGCTGTTGGAGGTTCCAATGTTAAATAGTGTTTGGACCAGCAGAAGTTGGCAGCAAGATATATGAATGTTTTCAGAGAAAGAAAATTCCAGCAATTAACTAGGAAGGAGACTGGTATAGCTCAAAGAGAGTAAGGGGGACAATTTTTGGTGTTGAAGTTAAGAGAGGATGATATGTGGATGGAAGGCAGATGGGTGCACACTGCATGGCTTGTGGGATCTTAGATCCCTGACCAGGCGCTGAATCTGCGCCCTCGACAATGAAAGCACAGTCTTGACCACTGGACTTCTGGGGAAGTCCCTGATAGAGGGATTTTAAAGTTATTGCAGAATCTTGAACATAGGAGTGACATCCTCAGATTTACATTTTTAAAATATCACTGTGGCTGCTGTATTGGGAAAAGACTGAAGTACAAGCAAGATGAGTTAGGAGGCTATTGAAAAGATAATGATGAAAATTGGCAATGGCTTGGATGGGGATGCCAATGGAGCTGGTCAAAAGTATTTGGATTCTAGCTCAGACAGTAAAGCGTACACTTGCAATTCAGGAGACCCAGGTTCAATCCCTGGATCAGGAAGATCCCATGGAGAAGGAAATGGCAACCTACTCCAGTATTGCCTGGATAATCCCATGGACAGAGGAGCCTGGTGGGCTACATTCCATGGGTTGAAAACAGTCAGACATGACTGAGTGACTAACACACACACACACACATGGATTCTAGGTATATTTTGGAAATAGGACCAACAGAATAGGCTAACAGACAGAAGATAGAATGAGAAAGAGGGGAGTCAAAGACCTAAGTTACAGATCTGAGCCACTGAAAGGGTGGATTATCAAACACTGAGATAGAGAAGAATGCATGAAGAATAAGGTTCAGAGAGGAGATTAGGAGCTTGCTTTTATGTTATATTTTGAATACTTGTTACACATTTAAGGACATGCTCTGTACATGTTGGCTGTTTGAATCTGGAATTTAGGGGGAAGGTGTGGGTTGAAAATACCAATCACTAAATCTTCAGCTTACTGTATAAAACTAATACACATCTCTTTGTCCTGTTTTTCTCGTATTCTGACTTAATGTCTAATCCTTCATGTGGCAGCACACTCCTATAGGGTAGTTTCTGTGTCTTACCGATCTTGTCCTCTGCACCTAGAGTAACAATGTTAATAATTGTTTGACCAAAAAGGAAAGAATGGAATGAAGGATAAGAGCTTTGTATACTGTGTCAGTGAATTTAATTTACTCTATTGCCTATTAAAAATGAGAACGTTTAAGATTTCGGACCAGAAGCTTTACTTGATTCATCTGTTCTTTAGGATGATTAATTTAGTAACTATGTAAAGGATGAGGTAGAGGGAAGAACTGAACTTTCCCAGAGGTGACTATCCAGTAGGTGAAGACACTGTGAAGAAAGCGGAGAGGTAGCCTAGATTCACAGTAATAGACCATCATGGGATATTGCCCCTCTTCCTCATAAGACTAACATGACTTTTCTGTTTGCTGAAGAAACCATCCTTCAAACATGCATTTACTCAAGTTAGACATAATGTTTCAAATCTCCATAGAAAGAAAGAAAATTTTAAAGATATATTCTCAGTCTGGGTTACTTATTTTTTTAACTCTATGATTCATCACTGCCCGAACATATCCAGTGCATTCGTATCATTGAACCTGTTGTGCTCCTAGTGTTCATTCTGGATAAACTTCTTTCTTCCTCATGACATCCATGCGATAATGTCCAACTACTGTAAAGCTGCAGCTAGAATATCACCAGCCCTCTTTCTCCCAATCATAAGTCCCTCCTCTGTGCTCCTATTGCATTCATCTTAAACTACCAATTTGATATTTATCACATTGTGCTTTCCTGATGGCTGCACCTGCAATGCAGGAGACCGGATTTACTCCCTGGGTTGGAGAGATCCCATGGAGAGGGAAATGGCAACCCACTCCAGTATTCTTGCCTGGAGAATCCCATGGACAGAGGAGCCCAGTGGGCTACAGTCCATGGAGTAGCAAAAAGCCGGACACGACTAAACAACTGAACACACGTATGGCTAATTTAAAGTATTTCATTAGTCTCAAATGCCTCTTTATCTTTAATACAGCTTTTGAGATATTTTGTTAGATTAATTATCCATACCATTAAATAACATCTATGTTCACACAGTACATCTGTATAACAATTCTAAATCTGTTGTGATTTACAAGTACACATATATGTAATTAAATCATAGTGACATCTAATGCAGATTTGGGAAAGGGATAAAAGTGATCATAAGAAAATGAAAGCAAAGAAATGAGAGGAAAACACAAGGTAGAATAAAACAGAAATTAAGGTAGATGAAGAGAATTGATAACTTGCTTCCTGCTTGTGAGTGGAATTGTGAGTGGAATAATGCACCGAGGCATCTGATGTGCATTATATTGTTCAACCCTGGAACTACCCTTGAACAATGTGATTTTGAACTGTGGAGGTTCAGCATGCAGATTTTTTTTTCCAATAAATACCTACTACAGTACCACCAAATCCATGGTTTGCTGAATCCATTGATGTAGAGCTGAGGCTATGGAAGGCCAATTATAAAGTTATACTTGAATTTTTACCTGCTGCATGGGGTTGGCACCCTAACCCTTGCATTGTTCAAGGATCAGCTGTATTCTGTGAGAGCAGGTGTATAATCATCACATTTAAAAATCGGGAAACTGAGATTCAGAGGGAAGAAATTAGGACTAATGAAGAAAATTCTGAAGAAAACTGTCTGTGAAGAAATTACAACTTTATGGACAAACCTGAAAAAGTATGTGAAAAAACATACAGGGATTAATGATCAAGTCTATAAGAGAGGAAATAAGTAAGAAGTGGTAATCATCGAAATTTGAATGGCCAGAGGGGCTATCTTCAGTAATATAATCTTCAAATTCTACAGCTCTCTTTGGTACATTGTTCTATTGGGTTATATGTTCTGTAGATAATCTAAAATTAACATTATGTTGTATATGTTATCTAAATATTCAACAAGGCTGATTGCTCAGTGTGCATGCATTTACTACCCTCTGTTATATTTCTGAATTATGATGAGGAGATCTCAGACGTTGGCTTTACTGAATGTATTATCTAGGCAGTTGTTGTTGTTTAGTCACTAAGTTATGTCCAACTCTCTGTGACCCCATGGACTGTAACCCACCAGTCTCCTCTGTCCTTGAGATTTCCCAGGCAAGAATACTGGAGTGGGTTGCCATTTCCTGCTCCAGGGGATCTTCCTGACCCAGGGATGGAACCTGTGTCTCCTGCATTGCAGGCAGATTCTTTACCACTGAGCTACTGGGGGAGCCTGTTATCTAGGCAGATAAACCCTGAATGTGAATTTAAATTCTTAAGAGGCTCCAGGTAAACAACTATCCAGTGGTGTTTCAGAGAATGAATGAAAATAAAGTGGCTTCCTGTTGATTGATTACTATTTATTATTATGACATGTGCTAAGTTTGTTGCTAGTATTGTTTTCTTCTCATGGCTTTAGATATCCCCGTCCTTTATCATTAATTTTTTGGCGAGTGAAACAATGGTTTGCAATCACAAAATTTTACTCTATTTACTTTAAGTAAACAAAAACCATGTTTTGATATAAAAGATGTTTCAAAGCAGTCGCTAGATAGATATATTTAGTGTTTTTTCATGTTTCTTGAAATGAGAAATTGATTGGCTTTTAAAAAATGACAGCTTGCTAAACCCTAAGGCAGCTGAAATTAGAATAACACAGTCATCCATCTGTTGTTAGCTCCCTCAGGATTTCAATCCATTATAAAATTTGCAAATCTGGAAAAATCAAATTAGTTTGGCTGTTTATCCCCTTAAAGAAAGAGGAGAGAACAAACAGATAAAAGTTCTGCACATTTGCAGTTTGTAACTCCACACAGGTGCCTTTCTAAGTCCTAACAGACGTTAACTATTTGTCAGCTCATTTTCCTGAAACGTGTTGGAGATTTTTCCTTCTATAATTGCTTCTTTAAAATGATAAATTAAGTAATCCTTTCAGGGTGGTAAATATTTCAATTTTATCCTTTTTCTCTTTATGTTAAACAAAATTTTGGAAAAATATCAGGGAACTTTGCATTGTTTCACCTTTCCATTATTAAAATATTTTAAAATTTATTATATACAGTTAAATATCCATTATACTTTTGATATTCAGCAAATATGCTCTTTTCTGTCTTAATTTTATGGAGGATATTTGTGAGTATGCTAGATAATCACAAGGAGGTATATAATATGAATGACCCTGTCCGCAAGGAGGGGGGAAATAGAGCATGTATCTAAAATGATGTATTGAATTTAATTTGCAGCACATGGTAAATAGAAAGTAAAGAAATGGAAAACTGACATTTCTCAGCTGGCTGCTTTGTTTCAGGCAATGTACTAGAACGATTAGGTTAGCTTTTTGAGTTGAGATTTTGTCAAATGAGGGATCGTGTGGTAATGCCATAGGTATTCAGTGGAGAGTGATCGGTGTTAACTAATATCATAGTGGAAAATTAAAGGAAAAAACAATGATAGAACTGCCTCCTGGGCTATGACAGCTGAAAGAAATAGGAAAGGGAAAGAGTCTTGCAGGCAAGGGCAATTGTGTAATCAATGACATGGAAAAGAATAACACTTTTTTCCAAATAATGCTGACTATATTAGTCGGGCTTTCCTGGTAGCTCAGTGGTAAAGAATCTGCCTGCAGTGCAGGAGCCACAGGAGACACTGGTTCAGTCCCTGGGTGGGGAAGATCCCCTGGAGGAGAGCATGGCAATCCACTCCAGTATTCTCGCCTGGAGAATCCCCATGGACAGAGGAGCCTGGTCGTCTACAGTCCATGGGGTCGCAAAGAGTCGGACATGACTGAAGTGATTTAACACACGTAAGTTAGGAGACTGAGATACTTACACTAGCTTACTGGTCATAAGGAATTAAATTTTATGGCAGTAAAAACTGAATAAAATGGATAGATAGCAACCCTATATTTAAAAAGAAGGTACAGAACCTTCAGGCTTATTTTGGGTAAGGAAGAAGGCAGGAGGAAATGAACTGGTTGGCTTCTTTAGAAGTAAAAGTTTTCTGGCTCTGCTACTGATAAAGCAGGGCTTTCAGGAGAGTCAGTAAACAGTCGCACTGTAACAGCTCTTCTAATACTGTATTTGTCATCCAGTGGAGATATGCTTTACTCTTCTGAAAATTTGTTTGCTGCTGTTGCTGCTAAGTCGCTTCAGTCATGTCTGACTCCGTGTCACCCCATAGATGGCAGCCCACCAGGCTCCTCTGGCCTTGGGATTCTCCAGGCAAGAATACTGGAGTGGGTTGCCATTTCCTTCTCCAGTGCATGCATGCATGTTAAGTCGTTTCACTTGTATCCAACTCTGTGTGACCCTATGGACAGCAGCCCACCAGGCTCCTCTGTCCTCGGGATTCTCTAGGCAAGAATATTGCAGTGGGTTGCCATTTCCTTCTCCAGAAAATTTTAGTTTCTCACTATTAGCCAAGTGCCAGCAAAACAGATTTAATTTCTTCTACTCCTGCTCTGTGCTAGCTTTCTATATTAAAAGTAGAACAGTATGTATTACCACAATGAGTAATTTCAGTCAACATTAAGTTAATTTTTTCAACTCATTTTGTTCTGAGATTATTATATTTGTAATTAAAATGATTGGTTATTATAAATAGTTAATGCTGAGAATGAATTAGGCATTGATGAGTAAGTAGGGTAAGTCTGATGCTATAGGTGTCATTGGTTGATTGACCTTTATTCAGTAACTTACTTTGTTATGCTTCGCAGTGACTCTGGGGAATGGGAGTTATATTATCTTTTTGTTTCCTGATTTCAATATACAGGAAAAAAGATGTTAAATTCATATCTATTTGCATCTCCACCTTGCATCTTGTTTGATATGTAAAGCACAGTTTTTGTTGTTCACTGGATGTTTGTTCATTTATTCATTCAACTCCTCATTCATCCTCTTGGTGTTTATTAAGCAGTGTATCACTTATTGCCATGTATCGCACACTATTATCCACATTTCAGTAAAGCACTGGTTGCCAGCAGTGTATCAGGGTCCCCTGAATACATCTATTTTTATAACTGAATTTCAGTTAATCATTTTGCTCCATTTTATTTCTGAAGATTTTAATTCCTGCTTCATAAATCGTATTTAGTCCAAGTTAAGTGTAACAAAAGATTTTTCACTCAACTTTTGTGGTCCAAGATCCATTTCTGCCTGTCAGGTTGTCATGCTGTATGTCAAATACAAATTAAAATTGAAGCTTCTTTTTAGATATATACCCATAAACCATTTTCTGACCGACACCCTACTAAAAGAAACATTCAGTGGAATTTTATTCACTCTGAAGTCACCTAAATCTTTATCATCCTAGTAATTTTTTGAGTGGATATGTGATGTTTGTTTTGGTATACTTAATAGGTCATATATTCTCCTTTAAAAATCTTTTTGGAGATTTAACTGGTACCTTCTTTAAAATAAAATTTGTGCAGCAAGCTATGACTATCCAATTGAAACTATCTCTAAAGCTCTGTTTAACTTCTTTAAGTGTGGATTTCAACTCAGTGCATAGAAGTAAACTGTAGAGGTCCATCTAAACTGTAGCTATCACTATGAAATTTAGCAACATTGCTAAGACTGTATTGTAAACAAAATAAGTACAAGTCAGATGTAGCTTATCAAAAAATTAACAGACACTTATTTTTTAAAATTGTTATTTATTTTTGTCCAAGGGACTCTGAAGAGTCTTCTCCAACACAACAGTTCAAAAGCATCAATTCTTCGGTGCTCAGCTTTCTTCACAGTCCAACTCTCACATCAATACATGACCACTGGAAAAACCATAGCCTTGACTAGACGGACCTTTGTTGGCAGAGTAATGTCTCTGCTTTTGAATGTGCTATCTAGGTTGGTCTTAACTTTCCTTTCAAGGAGTAAGCATCTTTTAATT
This sequence comes from Budorcas taxicolor, assembly GCF_023091745.1. Lineage (NCBI taxonomy): Eukaryota > Metazoa > Chordata > Mammalia > Artiodactyla > Bovidae > Budorcas > Budorcas taxicolor. Next base: position 21,581,538 of record NC_068918.1, read on the forward strand.
TCAAGCCTGCAGTCACCATCTGCAGTGATTTTGGAGCCCAAAAAAAGCCTGCCACTGTTTACACTGTTTCCCCATGTATTTCGCATGAAGTGATGGGACCAGATGCCATGATCTTAGTTTTCAGAATGTTGAGCTTTAAGGCAACTTTTTTCACTCTCCTCTTTCACTTTCATCAAGAAGCTTTTTAGTTCCTTTCCACTTTGTGCCATAAGGGTGGTGTCATCTGCATGTCTAAGGTTATTGATATTTCTCCTGGCAATCTTGATTGCCGTTTCTCATGATGTACGCTGCATATAAGTCAAATAAGCAGGGTGACAATATACAGCCTTGACGTACTATCTTTCCTATTTGGAAGCAGTCTGTTGTTCCATGTCCAGTTCTAACTGTTGCTTCCTGACCTGCATGTAGGTTTCTCAATAGGCAGATCAGGTGGTCTGGTATTCCCATCTCTTTCAGAATTTTCCACAGTTTATTGTGATCCACACAGTCAAAGGCTTTGACATAGTCAATAAAGCAGAAATAAATGTTTTTCTGGAACTCTCTTGCTTTTTCGATGATTCAACAGATGTTGGCAATTTGATCTCTGGTTCCTCTGCTTTTTCTAAAGCCAACTTAAACATCTGGAAGTTCACGATTCATGTATTGCTGAAGCCTGGCTTGGGGCATAGCCCTATAATTAATGCAGAGCATTCTTGGTGAATACGATCATCATTCTAGTTTCAAAAACCTGTAGAAAACATTGAGTAGTCTTCCTTGCTCAACCTCTTGCTAGGAGAAGTGCAGAAGTGGTATCCTTCTTCTCTAGATGCAGAGGTTCATCTTCCAGCACCATAATGGTTATAAGTAGCAAGGGATTCTTAGCTATATAAACTGTAGCTTAATTGCTATCATTATGAAATTTAGCAATATTGCTAAGACTATACTCTGGTCAAAATAAGTATAAGTCAGATGTATCTTATCAAGAAATTAACAAACACTTATTTTTTTAAATTGTTATTTTTGTTTAAGAAATTACCCCTCTAGGCTAGGTAGTTGACCAACCAGTCTGGTTTGCCCAGGACAGTGAGAGGTTCCTAAGGGCTTGAGACTTTAACTACTAAGTCCATGCAAGTCCTTGCCAAACTAGAAGTAGGTTACCTTTACCAGGAGTGCAGAAAGATGAATTATTATTGCTTTAAAGAGTAGATAGTCAATAACAGTGATATTTAATTTATTTGTACCTATCTCTCTACCTGTCTACCCATATTTTAAAATTCAGTTTGAATGCCACTTCTTCCTAATCTCTTCCTCTTATGAATTCACGTAATTCTTCACCTGTATCATTTTTGTTCCACTTTGCACTTTAAAACATCTTTATCTGAATTTTCTATATACAGATTTTATCTCTGACACTGCATGGAAAGTTCTGTTAGGTCATGATGTATGATTTATCTTTTACCCCTTATAGATTCTAGCATGGTGCTCCACACCTACTTTATAAGAAGGGATTTATTAAAACTATGTAATAAATTCATGAGTGAAGTAGGTGTGTTGTTAATATGAGATATACCAGTGTGTAATAGGAAAAAAAAAAAAAACCTGCCAATGCAGAATTCAGAAAACCTAGATCTGTCACTAGGTAAATTTGTGATTCCTGGCAGTTCCCTTATTTATATGTGTGAGAGTGTGTGTGTGTGTGTGCACACATGTGTGTACACACTACAGTTTTGTCGGCCCAAAACTGAAAGTTTCAGCTAGACCCTCCTTGCTATATAGTGATACTATTGACTCTAGTTTTTATTTGGTCATCCAGTGTTGTCAAAGACCAGTCCAAACTTTCAGCCTATCCTGTAGTCAGTCCTCTGTACTGTATACCCCCTTTTTCACTTTTGGAAGATGACCACAATTTGTACTCTATCAAGAATATCTGTATGCAGGAATAAACTTGTTCAGTCCACCTTTGTAAATTGCTGTACATTTTAAGTAGAATAATACCAATTATTCCTTGTTGACACTGACCATTTAAATATTTAAGATGTAAACAGCCATACTTACCTATATTTGTAATTCAGAATCTTATATATGCATTGCTTGATAAAAATACAATATTCTAGACCATTTTTGTGTTATGACTTTTGTGTTTGGAGAACTAAGTAAAAGTAGATTGCTTGAAAATTATGATTATTTGTTTTGTATTTAATATATTTTTAAATGCTATTTTATAGGCCAAAAAAACTATTTTGTAAAAGGTTTCCTGTTAATTTTTTTGAAAAATGTAACTGACAGCTCTTACAAGAACAGGATTCATCAGTGTGTTTTGAAGATTCACATTAAAATATGTAAAAATATTGCTTTCATCAATGTTCAATTAAAATGTGATTATTATGCAGACTTTTATACATTTTTATAACCCAGTGTTCTATTGTTTTTAGCTACTGATGCAAATGTGAAGAATGAAAATCTTTCATCTGTGCAACAGCTTGGCATTAAAATGACTGTCAGGTATATTATAGGGAAATATTTCCCTGTGCATTTCTAGAATTTGTTTTTATCTAGCTAATATGTGCTTAATAGTATTTAAGTTAACAATCAACTATTTTGTATAGTTTAAATACAGAGTTTATCATTCAGAAAATGATAACTTTGTTTTGAGGATATTGGCACATGGTTAAATTACCCTTGCAGGTAAATCACTTATGGTTCATTATTATTTCAGAGGCTAATTACAGCATATTTAAGTCTCTATGATGATCAGGTTTTTTCCAAAGAAATATTTTAAGTATCAGCACATTGGTAGCACAGTCATACCACTTGCTAAACTATGATTAATTTTTATTTTCAGGCTATAACTATAGTTAATGATTATAAAAGTATCTTAATAATAGATGCATAAGTAAAAGCAGAATAAATGAATTATAGTAGTTTGAATTTTTCATGCTCAAATTACAATTTTCAAAAGAAATGGACAAGCTAAACAGACTGGGTGTTAAGGTATGAGTCCTTCATTATTAAATGGGGATCTTGACAGGCCCATTCTATCTGTTCTGTTGGATCATCTTCAGAATTAAGTATAAAGAAGATGCATGTGAAAGTTTTTAAAAAAGACTGTAGATTGATAGCATTATAATAAAAACTATGATAGTGATTCTAGCACATCCACCTATATCACATAGGGTATATATCCCACTGGTTATGTTTTGTGACCCTATACCTGCCTTTTATACTGTAATGACCTATTTCCATTCTAAAATGGAATCCATAGATAATATGAGCAAGCTAGTCACATATTTTTTTTTAATTCAGCATGATGTCTTATTGTTAAGACATAAACAGAAAGTGATTTATAATGAAATGTTTGTGTACAGCTACACTACGAGACATAGCTGGCACCTATGAATCACTGTAGCTGTGGGGCAGCTACAAATGGAGGTGGATTTTATTTTGGTGTTTCAAATATTACAAGAGGGTTGCCACTAACAAAGTGACTTTGCAAAATGATGAAAAGTCTTAGGAAGGCTTCAGGCAAAGCGAAGGAACTCTTTCCCTAACTTACACTTGGTTTCGTTCAGTGTATGATAAATAAGACTAATATATTATGGTTTTATATGAAGCACAATTAGTTTTAGATAATTATAAATAAATTTTTTATCTATACAAATAATAGGTAGGGCATTTATAAGTTGTTACCGTGCAGGGCTGACTGTCCCATGTCTAACCTCCTGACACTCACTCATCAAGTATCAGTGGTCCTCCAGTCACTGTGGCAAACGAAAACACTCCCATAAACTTCCAAAACAGTGCCATGCTCATGTAGAATCACTGGACTAAATGAACCCTAAAATTGCTTCTAGACTTAGCATTCTGTCAAGCTAGCCTGTCAGCATTCCATGTTATAGATTAAATTCAAGAAAAAAAGTGCTTATATTCTACTACTCATCTATAGTATCCATGTTTTATTCTTTCATTACTACTTCATTTTCCTTTAAAGTTACTGTATTTATCAGGTGAATACTGCAAATTCTGATATATCATAATTATCAGGTACATATATTAGGTGTTATTCTTTTATGAGTGCTGTGTATAATAGTTATGCCAAAAGTAGAAATTTGAAAACTTAAAACTATGAGATCTCAAGAGAACTACAGTTTGATGAATTTTTAAAAATGAATTTACTATGCAAGGCCTGACATTTTTCATTTTGTATGTTTTCTGGACATTTAATTTAGATATGGCAAGTTCCTCAGCCTGTTAAAAGATGGTGCAGAAAATGATCTAACCATGGTTTTAAAGCATTGTGAGAGATTCCTGAAACAGCAGCAAGCTTCTATAAAATCTCCTCTTCATATCCTTTCTAAATGACTGACAGTACTTTGACTCTCTTCATATGCCTTTCAGAATTTTTGGACGGAATACTTTAAAACTTTTGTAGGAAAATAATACTTTAACCTATATTAGTGATTTGCTATATCTTTATAGTATTTTATTCTATTATTTTAAATAGATACTTTATTATATTGAGTAGTAATGATTAAATTCAACCTTATTAGTTAAATCTTGAATAATTAGTTATTAGAACGTATTTTCAGGTGTATATAGAGAAGATTTAAAATAGGTTTCAGTTCAGCTCAATTCAGTCGCTCAGTCATGTGCGACTCTTTGCAACCCCATGAATCGCAGCACGCCAGGCCTCCCTGTCCATCACCAACTCCCGGAGTTCACTCAGACTCATGTCCATCGAGTCAGTGATGCCGTCCAGCCATCTCACCCTCTGTCATCCCCTTCTCCTCCTGCCCCCAATCCCTCCCAGCATCAGGGTCTTTTCCAATGAGTCAACTCTTCGCATGAGGTGGCCAAAGTACTGGAGTTTCAGCTTCAGCATCATTCCTTCCAAAGAAATCCCAGGGCTGATCCCCTTCAGAATGGACTGGCTGGATCTCCTTGCAGTCCAAGGGACTCTCAAGAGTCTTCTCCAACACCACAGTTCAAAAGCATCAATTCTTCAGCGCTCAGCTTTCTTCACAGTCCAACTCTCACATCCATACATGACCACTGGAAAAACCATAGCCTTGACTAGATGGATCTTTGCTGACAAAGTAATGTCTCTGCTTTTTAATGTGCTGTCTAGGTTGGTCATAACTTTCCTTCCAAGGAGTAAGCGTCTTCTAATTTCATGGCTGCAGTCACCATCTGCAATGATTATGGAGCCCAAAAAAATAAAGTCTGACACTGGTTCCACTGTTGCCCCATCTATGTCCCATGAAGTGATGGGACCAGATGCCATGATCTTCGTTTTCTGAATGTTGAGCTTTACTGAATTTTAAAAATATGTGGACTTTCAAAATACTTGATTATGCTAATAATTTGACAGATAACCTAATCTAGAGAAAGGATGGTACTGTTGTGTTAATGACTTGAACAGTGTGTTTCCACAAAGCGTATAGTTTTTTCCTCTAGTCACTGGTGATTTTGGCCTCCCCTGGACGTGTCAGCAAATAGTATATTAAAATAGTTACTGTGCAAGTAGTTTTTTTTATTAATAAAGTTTAATTTTAGACTCTGCTTGCCAATGTAGGAGGCACAGGAGATGCAGGTTTGATCCCTGGGTTGGGAAGATCTGCTGGAAAAGTAAATGGCAAAAGAGGAGCCTGGCAGGCTACAGTCCATGGGGTGGCAAAGAGTCAGACACAACTGAGCATGCACACAGGCGTTTACATCAGTAGCTTATAAGCTGGTTGAAGACAAAATGAGGGCTAAGTATCGTTAATATCTTTGTTGATAGAAATTCTGGAAATGGATATTTATGGAGTTCTAATATTTCACCATGTAAGATAAAACATTATAACAGTTCCTTAACCGTGCTTTTCAGTCTGCTTGCAGAGGAATTACACTAGCCATGACTGGTTTGTATCTTCTTTGTTCATAATAATGTTGGGGGACAAAGACAAAACATTCCGATTTCTTCAGCAGTTCTCCAGGCTTCTGACTTCAGCTTTCCTTTGGTTGCCAAGACTACATATTTCTGTAAGACTTCTCAGTCTGTTTTATAAGAATGTTTTAAATTTTAAGGAAAATCCTCTTTAGATTCAATAGGATCTTATTATTTTATTTGTAAAGTGTGTTATATACTCTGTATTCATTTTCTATCTGAACGCAGTTTTGAGTGAATTGTTTTGAAGATACACATTTGGTATTTTCTTAAATAATTGCTGTCTTACCTAATGATAACTGAATGAAGGATTAATAATAAGTGCATTATTAAATTTTAAACTTGTCATTTAATTGGAAAATTCCATATATAAATAGAAAACCTTTGAATGGATATTTTTATTGTTACTTTGTTATAATCTCTGGTTAAATTATAGTATAAGAAAATAATATGTTAGTTGAAATTTTATCCATATTGTATAGAGGAAAAGCATACTAATTTTCTATACATTTTGCCAATCTATGATGAGTTTTAAGATATTATAGTGTATTTTTTATTTAAAGATATTACTAGCTCTATGGGAACCAAGTTTAGTTTAGAGGGAAGTGTATTCCTAATTTATTCATGATTCTGCATTTTGCTTTACTTACTTACTGCATTTAAGACCTCCAACTTGGGGAAAGTGTCCATTATAAGCCATGCTAGTGCTTTTCATGACAGACTGAACTTGGACAGCAGAGTCACACAGTACCCAAGAATAAGTTGTTAAGGGGACTAGAGAGTATCGATGTCAAGTTAAATGAAAGCATTTATTACATGTTCTTAAAATAAGTATTTGTGATAAAGAAAATAAAAACAGAGCACCAAGGAATACATTAAATGTTAAAATTTTATAATTTATGTCTGAAATAGCTATATGCAATTCCTGAATAAGACTTTCTCCTGCTTGTAATTAACTGTAACTAGAAATTTGCACATAAAAGGAGGAACCAAAGACAAAAGAGTATGTACTAGCTTTTCTCCAGTCAGTGGAACTGTTTTCCTTCTGTTAACCAGAATTTGGACAATGCTTTAAATTGTACATGAAGATTTAGAATATCTTAAAATGCTCATCAAAAGAGTTCTTACCTTACGTTTGTAAATGAGAGAAAAAATTTTAAGTCCATCATACACTTTCTTGTCAAGTATTTTGAAAAGATACCTACATGCCACTAGTTTTAAGTATTCTACTTTAGTGTTCAGATTGTGACCCTGCCAGACATCACCAGGGTACTGCTTTTAACTATAATTTTATAAAGTTGCATTTCTGCTTTGACACTTTAAACCTTTTTTCTGACACATTATTTTACTTTTAACACAAGTGAGTTGCTCTATTAGCATTTCTTCCCCTAAAACTGAAATCAGGCAGTACTCTAATTGCTTTGAGTTTATTAGATTAACCATTTTGATAGCATCATTTGATATGTAATATAGATCTGTGAATGGAATGGAGTGACATTACTCAAGGGTTTTAGAATGAATGCAATGTAAAGCTTTATACCTTTCTGTTAATGCAGCTATAACATCAGTGAAGACTCATGCAGTGCCTTCTATAGTATCATTTTTTTCTTTTCTTTTTTTTTTTTTTTACTTTATTTTACTTTACAATACTGTATAGGTTTTGCCATACATTGACATGAATCCAGCACGGGTGTATATGCGTTCCCAAACATGAACCCCCCTCCCACCTCCCTCCCCATAACATCTCTCTGGGTCATCACCATGTACCAGTCCCAAGCATGCTGTATCCTGCGTCAGACATAGACTGGTGATTCGATTCTTACATGATAGTATACATGTTACAATGCCATTCTCCCAAATCATCCCACCCTCTCCCTCTCCCTCAGAGTCCAAAAGTCCGTTATACACATCTGTGTCTTTTTTGCTGTCTTGCATACAAGGTCGTCATTGCCATCTTTCTAAATTCCATATATATGTGTTAGTATACTGTACTGGTGTTTTTCTTTCTCGCTTACTTCACTCTGTATAATCGGCTCCAGTTTCATCCATCTCATCAGAACTGATTCAAATGTATTCTTTTTAATGGCTGAGTAATACTCCATTGTGTATATATACCACAGCTTTCTTATCCATTCTTCTGCTGATGGACATCGAGGTTGTTTCCATGTCCTGGCTATTATAAACAGTGCTGCGATGAACATTGGGGTAGATGTGTCTCTTTCAATTCTGGTTTCCTCGGTGTGTATGCCCAGCAGTGGGATTGCTGGGTCATAAGGTGGTTCTATTTGCAATTTTTTAAGGAATCTCCACACTGTTCTCCAAAGTGGCTGTACTAGTTTGCATTCCCACCAACAGTGTAGGAGGGTTCCCTTTTCTCCACACCCTCTCCAGCATTTATTGCTTGCAGATTTTTGGATCGCAGCCATTCTGACTGGTGTGAAGTGGTACCTCATTGTGGTTTTGATTTGCATTTCTCTAATAATGAGTGATGTTGAGCATCTTTTCATGTGTTTGTTAGCCATCCGTATGTCTTCTTTGGAGAAATGTCTATTTAGTTCTTTGGCCCATTTTTTGATTGGGTCATTTATTTTTCTGGAATTGAGCTGCAGGAGTTGCTTGTATATTTTTGAGATTAATTGTTTTGTCAGTTGCTTCATTTGCTATTATTTTCTCCCATTCAGAAGGCTGTCTTTTCACCTCGCTTATATTTTCCTTTGTTGTGCAGAAGCTTTTAATTTTAATTAGATCCCATTTGTTTATTTTTGCTTTTATTTCCAGAATTCTGGGAGGTGGATCACAGAGGATCCTGCTGTGATTTATGTCGGAGAGTGTTTTGCCTATATTCTCCTCTAGGAGTTTTATAGTTTCCGGTCTTACATTTAGATCTTTAATCCATTTTGAGTTTATTTTTGTGTGCAGTGTTAGAAAGTGATCTAGTTTCATTCTTTTACAAGTGGTTGACCAGTTTTCCCAGCACCACTTGTTAAAGAGATTGTCTTTACTCCATTGTATATTCTTGCCTCCTTTGTCAAAGATAAGGTGTCCATATGTGTGTGGATTTATCTCTGGGCTTTCTGTTTTGTTCCATTGATCTATATTTCTGTCTTTGTGCCAGTACCATACTGTCTTGATGACTATGGCTTTGTAGTAGAGCCTGAAGTCAGGCAAGTTGATTCCTCCAGTTCCATTCTTCTTTCTCAAGATTGCTTTGGCTATTCAAGGTTTTTTGTATTTCCATACAAATCTTGAAATTATTTGTTCTAGTTCTGTGAAAAATACGGCTGGTAGCTTGATAGGGATTGCATTGAATTTGTAAATTGCTTTGGGTAGTATCCTCATTTTCACTATATTGATTCTTCCGATTCATGAACATGGTATATTTCTCCATCTATTAGTGTCCTCTTTGATTTCTTTCACCAGTGTTTTATAGTTTTCTATGTATAGGTCTTTAGTTTCTTTAGGTAGGTATATTCCTAAGTATTTTATTCTTTTCGTTGCAATGGTGAATGGAATTGTTTCCTTAATTTCTTTTTCTACTTTCTTATTATTAGTGTGTAGGAATGCAAGGGATTTCTGTGTGTTGATTTTATATCCTGCAACTTTACTATATTCATTGATGAGCTCTAGTCATTTTCTGGTGGAGTCTTTAGGGTTTTCTATGTAGAGGATCATGTCATCTGCAAACAGTGAGAGTTTTACTTCTTCTTTTCCAATTTGGATTCCTTTTATTTCTTTTTCTGCTCTGATTGCTGTGGCCAAAACTTCCAGAACTATGTTGAACAGTAGTGGTGAAAGTGGGCTCCCTTGTCTTGTTCCTGACTTTAGGGGAAATGCTTTCAATTTTTCACCATTGAGGATAATGTTTGCTGTGGGTTTGTCATATACAGCTTTTATTATGTTGAGGTATGTTCCTTCTATTCCTGCTTTCTGGAGAGTTTTTATCATAAATGGATGTTGAATTTTGTCAAAGGCCTTCTCTGCATCTATTGAGATAATCATATGGCTTTTATTTTTCAATTTGTTAATGTGGTGAATTACATTGATTGATTTGCAGATATTGAAGAATCCTTGCATCCCTGGGATAAAGCCCACTTGGTCATGGTGTATGATCTTTTTAATGTGTTGTTCGATTCTGATTGCTAGAATTTTGTTGAGGATTTTTGCATCTATGTTCATCAGTGATATTGGCCTGTAGTTTTCTTTTTTTGCAGTATCTTTGTCAGGTTTTGGTATTAGGGTGATGATGGCCTCATAGAATGAGTTTGGAAGTTTACCTTCCTCTGCAATTTTCTGGAAGAGTTTGAGTAGGATAGGTGTTAGCTCTTCTCGAAATTTTTGGTAGAATTCAGCTGTGAAGCCGTCTGGACCTGGGCTTTTGTTTGCTGGAAGATTTCTGATTACAGTTTCAATTTCCATGCTTGTGATGGGCCTGTTAAGATTTTCTATTTCTTCCTGGTTCAGTTTTGGAAAATTGTACTTTTCTAAGAATGTGTCCATTTCTTCCATGTTGTCCATTTTATTGGCATATAACTGCTGATAGTAGTCTCTTATGATCCTTTGTATTTCTGTGTTGTCTGTTGTGATCTCTCCATTTTCATTTCTAATTTTATTGATTTGATTTTTCTCTCTTTGCTTCTTGATGAGTCTGGCTAATGGTTTGTCAATTTTATTTATCCTTTCAAAGAACCAGCTTTTGGCTTTGTTGATTTTTGCTATGGTCTCTTTTGTTTCTTTTGCATTTATTTCTGCCCTAATTTTTAAGATTTCTTTCCTTCTACTAACTCTGGGGTTCTCCAGTTCTTCCTTTTCTAGTTGCTTTAGTTGTAGAGTTAGGTTATTTATTTGACTTTTTTCTTGTTTCTTGAGGTATGCCTGTATTGCTATGAACTTTCCTCTTAGCACTGCTTTTACAGTGTCCCACAGGTTTTGGGTTGTTGTGTTTTCATTTTCATTAGTTTCTATGCATATTTTGATTTCTTTTTTGATTTCTTCTGTGATTTGTTGGTTATTCAGAAGTGTGTTGTTCAACCTCCATATGTTGGAATTTTTAGTAGTTTTTCTCCTGTAATTGAGATCTAATCTTAATGCATTATGGTCAGAAAAGGTGCTTGGAATGATTTCAATTTTTTTGAATTTATCAAGTTTAGATTTATGGCCCAGAATGTGATGTAGGAATTTGATGAGCTCCTATTGCTTAATGTTCCCTGAATTCAGGAGTTCTCTGATGTTTTCAGGCTTTGGACTTAAGCCTCCTGCTTCTGGTGTTCAGTTTTATTTTTACAGTAGCCTCTAGACTTCTCCATCTATACAGCACAGATGATAAAACATCTAGGTTAAAGATGAAAAGTTTCTCCACATTGAGGGACACCCAGAGAGGTTCACTGAGTTACAAGGAGAAGAGAAGAGGGAGGGGGTAGTTAGAGGTGACTGGAATGAGATGCGGTGAGATCAGAAGAGGAGCGAGCAAGCTAGCCAGTGGTCACTCCCTAATGTGCATTCCATAGTCTGGACCGCTCAGAGGTATTTACGGAGTTATACAGGGAAGAGGAGAGGGAGGAAGTAGACAGAGGTGGCCAGGAAGATAAGAGAGAGGAATGAGAAGGAGAGAGACAAATCCTGCCAGTAACCAGTTCCTTAGGTGTTCTCCACCGTCTGGAACACACAGAGATTCACAGAGTTGGATAGAGAAGAGATGGGGGAGAAAAGAGACAGAGGCCACCTGGTGGAGAAAAAGGAGAGTCCAAAGGAGGAGAGAGTGGTCAAGCCAGTAATCTCGCTCTCAGGTAAAATTGGGTAGTGAAGTTTGGGTTTTTAAATGTACAAAATTGACAACAAAAACCAAAGAGCAAAGATTAAAAATCTAGAGTAGAGGTTGGATTTTCACAAATACAATATTAAAGAAAAGAAGCAGAAGGAAAAAAGAAAAGAAAAGAAAAAAAAAAAGCCACAAGATTAAAAAAACAAAAACAAAAAAACCACCAATAACCACCCAAAGACTATATATGGTGTTTGCCTTAAAAAAAAAAAAAAGTCTTTTTTTTTTTTGAATAGTAATAATAGGTTATAGAAATAAAAATTAGAGGAGAAATAGAAGACTTAACTATTAAAAAAAAGTTAGGAAAAAAAAGAAAAAAAGGAAAAAAAAAAAGGAATGATTTTAAAAATAGTAAAAATATATCTGGCCCTTCTCTGATGTTGTGGTCAGTGTGGGGTCACTTCCAAGGCGGTTCCCTCTGTTTAATTTCTTTATGCTGGTTTTTTAGGCTCACTAGTTCAGTTGCGCTGTGGGGAGGGGGGATGCTGCAAACAAATAGCACTGTCATGTGCACACAGTGTCTCAGCCCCGCTGGACCTGTCCCTTCTCGTGGCGTACAAACTGCTCTGGCTCTACGATGCTCAGCCGGGAACCGTCTGAGGCCGGCCCTAGGCTGCGTGCACTTCCCCGGTCTAAGCCGCTCAGGTTCGGCGCTCAGGTAGCCCTCAGAGGCACAGATTCGGTTGGGACTGCGTTTTGTGCCCTTCCCGGGTCCGAGTAGCTCAGGAGTTTGGCGAGCGCGATCGCTGTGACTTGTCGCCTTTTCTGCCTCTGCTGCTCAGTTTTTTGGGTGGACCGCTGGCGCCCCTTGTGAGGCAGATGGTGACTGTCCAGCACCCCCAGAAGTCTTAGCAAAGAAGCCTGTTTGCAGTTTGGTAAGTAAAGTCTCTCCAGGTCTGCAATTGCCCCTTTCCAGCCCTTACGGCTCTGGCTGCCTGTCCCCGGCGGGGGATGGTCTGCAGCCGGCTTTTTCCGTTCCGTCCTTTGTTCTGTGCTCGGTCCTGGCGGCGTCTTATGTTCGAGCTTTTCGCATTGTAGCTATCCCACAGTCTGGTTTGCTAGCCCAAGTTAGATCGTTCTGGTTGCACGTGGGGCGTTCCTGCCCGATTCTTACAAAGCACTGCAGTCTGCGCCTCTCGCGCTTCCCTGCCCTGCCCCCACGTCCTAATGGCGGATGCAGGCGTCTGTGCTGCTTTTCCGCTGGGGGAGTTACTGTTGGGCTTGTAATCTCTTGGTTTTAATTATTTATTTATTTTCCCCTTCCTGTTATGTTGCCCTCTGTGTTTCCAAGGCTCGCCACAGACTCGGCAGGGAGAGTGTTTCCTGGTGTTTGGAAACCTCTCTTCTTAAAATTCCCTTCCCGGGACAGACTTCCCTTCCCGGGATGGAGCTCCCTCCCCACCTCCTTTGTCTCCTTTTTCGTCTTTTATATTTTTTCCTACCTGTTTTTGAAGACAATGGTCTGCTTTTCTGGTTGCCTGATGTCCTCTGCCAGCCTACAGAAGTTGTTTTGTGGAGTTTGTTCAGCGTTGAAATGTTCTTTTGAGGAATTTGTGAGGGAGAAAGTGGTCTTCCTGTCCTATTCCTCTGCCATCTTAGGACCACCCTCTTTTCTTTTCAACTATAGATAAACCAAGTTGAATATTTTATTACCAGTAGTTTTTTTTACTGTCTTTGTAAAGCAGATAACATTCTGCTAACATTGCTCTTTCAGGATTCTGTCTAGAACTGTTAGCTAAGTGCAGTTACTAATGTCTGTATAATCACCACTCCATAGTTTAAATGTTTTTTATTTAAACTTTTAATTTAATCTTTTGGATTGGGTTTTTTGTTTTTGTTTTTGTTTTTGCTGTGTCATTTTACTTGTTAGTGCATGCGATAGATGACTTAATATATTACTTTAAAAGTGGCCCTTTTCTATTATATTTGTTCCATTGGTTCTAAGCATTACATTGATACTTTCTATGCAGGTTGACAAGATATACAAATCTGCATTTGCCAAAAGACATGTTAAAGACACTTTATCTTTAGCCATTAATAGCACAGACTTTTCCACCATCTTTAGCACAATACCATGTTAATGTAATTAACCTCAAAAAAGCTTCAGCCTGTTTGCCCTGAACCCCATTCCCTTGTTCTATTTTTTTTTTCCTTTTGTTCCATGGCCTGTATTGATTCCAAATATGCTCCTTAATTTATGTATTTATTTATTACTTACACACTTAAATGTAATCTCTCTGGGGCAAGGTTTTGTCCACTGACATGCTCACCATAATTATTCAGTAAATATGCTGAATGTATGAATTAATATTTAGATAGATATGTATAAAATTCATACTTTAATTGAAGAAAGTAGGGAAAACTACTAGGTCATTCAAGTCCCTTATGATTATACAGTTGAAGTAACAAATAGATTCAAGGGATTACATCTGATAGAGTGCCTGAAGAACTATGGACAGAGGTTCATAACATTGTACAGGAAATAATGACCAAACCATCCCCAAGAGAAAGAAATGCAATAAGGCAAAATGGTTGTCTGAGGAGGCCTTAAAAATCACTAAGAAAAGAAGTGAAAGACAAAGGAGAAAAGAAAAGATATACCCATTTGAATGGAGAGTTCCAAAGAATAGCAAGGAGAGATAAGAAAGCCTTCCTCAGCAATCAGTGCAAAGAAATAGAGGAAACAATAGAATGGGAAAAGACTAGAGATCTCCTTAAGAAAATGAGAGATACCAAGGGAACATTTCATGCCAAGATGAGCCCAGGAAATGGCACGAATGGTATGGACCTAACAGAAGCAGAAGATATTAAGAGGTGGCGAAAATACACAGAAGAACTGTACAAAAAAGATCTTATTGACCTGAATAAACATGATGGTGTGATCACTCACCTAGAGCCAGACATTTGGAGTGTGAAGTCAAGTGAGTCTTTAGAAGCATTACTGCATACAAAGCCAGTAGAGGTGATGGAATTCCATATGAGCTATTTTAAACCCTAAAAGATGATTCTGTTAAAGTGCTGCATTCAATATGCCAGCAAATTTTAAAAAATTCAGCAATGGCCACAGGACTGGAGAAGGTCAGTTTTCATTCCAGTCCCAAAGGAAGGCAATGCCAAAGAATGCTCAAACTGCCGTACAGTTGTGCTCATTTCACATGCTAGCAGGGTAATGCTCAAAATCCTTCAAGCTAGGCTTCATCAATATGTGAACTGATAAATTCCAGATGTAAAGGTAGATTTAGAAAAGGCAGAGGAACCAGAGATCAAATTGCCCACATCCATTGGATTATAGAAAAAGTAAGGGAATTCCAGAAAAACATCTCCTTCTGCTTCATTGACAGTGCTAAAGCCTTTGACTTTGTGAATCACAACAAACTGGAAAATTCTTAAAGAGATGGGAATACCAGACCACTTTACCTGTCTCAAGAAACCTGTATGCAAGTCAGGAAGCAATGGAATAATGAACTGGTTCAAAATTGGAAAAGGGGTATCTCAAGGCTGTATAATGTCACCTTGCTTATTTAACCTATATGCAGAGTACATCATGCGAAATTCCAGGCTGAATGAAACACAAGCTGGAATCAAGATTGCTGGGAGAAATATCAATAACCTCAGGTATACCACCCTAATTGCACAAAGCGAAGAGGAATTAAAGAGCCTTTTGATGAAAGTGAAACAGGAGAGTGAAAAAGCTGGCTTAAAACTCAGCATTCAAAAAACTAAGATCATGGCATCCAGTCCCATCACTTTATAGCAAATAGATGGGTAAAATGTAGAAATAGTGACAGACTCTTTTTCCTTGTGCTCAAAAATCACTGCAGATGGTGACTGCAGCCATGAAATTAAAAGACGCTTGCTCCTTGGAAAAAAAGCTATAATCAACCTATGAAAGTGAAAGTGAAAGTGAAAAGTGAAGTCGCTCCATCATGTCTGACTCCTTGTGACCCCATGGACTGTAGCTGACCATGGGATTCTCCAGGCAAGAGTACTGGAGTGGGTTGCCATTTCCTTCTCCAATAATCAACCTATACAGCATATTAAAAGGCAGAGACATCATTTTGCCAACAAAGATCTGCCTAGTCAAAACTGGTTTTTCCAGTAGTTATGTACATATGTGAGGATTGAACCACAAAGAAGGCTGAGCACTGAAAATTGATGTTTTTGAACTGGTGCTGGAGGACTTTTGAGAGTCCCTTGGACTGCAAGAAGATCAAATCAATCCTGAAGGAAATCAACCCTGAATATTCATTGGAAGGACTGATGCTGAAACTTCAATACTTTGGCCACCTGATGAGCTGACTGATTGAAAAAGGCCCTCATACTGGGAAAGACTGAGGGCAAGAGAAAAAGGGAGCAGCAGAGGAGGAGATGGTTGGATGGCATCACTGGACATGAATTTCATCAATGGACATGAATTTGAGCAAGCTCCGGGAGTTGGTTTTGGACAGGAAAGCCTGCTGTGCTGCAGTCCATGTGTGTGTGTATGCAGTAAATCACTTCAGTTGTGTCCAGCTCTTCGCAGTCCATGGGTAAAAGAGTAAGGTAGGACTGAGTGACTGAACAATAGCAATAAATGTAAAAGACAGTAGGCTTTTGTTACTTTAGAAAATGTATTTAAGAGAGTTCCCGTACATTCTTAAAAGTGTTATAAACAAATTGCATCAAAAAGATTTTAAAATTTGGCTTAGGAGAAACAATATAGGAAATAATGAAATATTAAAGTTTTCAAAAATTTATAAACTCTATTACTGTGAGATAAAAATAATTTGAAAAAAAATGTGTCCTTAAGCCATTTAGACAAGAAGAACCCTTTAATGTACTGATATAGTTGAACTATCTTCCAATTTTGTCTTTAAGAAAATTCTTCATGAATGATAAAATCATTCTTTATGGAATTTCATCAAGAATCAGTTTGACTAATTGTTAACATCAAAGCTGTTAATAAATATAGATTAAGAAAGATCAAGAAATCAGTTATTTCCATGGAGGAATACCTAATCTCAAATAATAATTATAATAAAAATAGCAATCATGTATGCCTTCTCTGTTAGTTGAAAGATGAGAAAGGATAACAAATTAAATTCAAATAAAAACAAGTATTTTAATTCACTTAGAAACAAAACTTCCTTGATGATAAATCAGGATAAAGTTGCATTCTAATTAACTAGAGTAGTTCTACAAGAAAGTATCATGGAATAGGATAGTCACTTTATATTCATTTAATTATTTTACATAGATAAGTGTGTGAATATCTGATTCTTCCTTTTCATAAAATAAATTAATAATAATCCAACACAGGAGATTTAAAGTTAAAAATTCTAATAGCATTGAAATGTTCATTTAGATTTAAATGTTATAATCATCAGCATGTCATGGCACACTTGTAACCTATTTGCAAGGGATTAACAGTAGTAAGTCCTGTAACCAGTCACTTACTGGGAAGAGGATAAGCATTAAAGTCCTTTCCCCTTCATATATGTGACTTTGAATCTTAGAAGATTCCTTTTTCCTATGTGTGGTTCTCTTTTTTCCTGAGAGGAGAAATATTGTTTTTTAGAATTAATTGAATCAAAAAGGGAGCTCCGAGTTTTCTGTTCAGGCCTCTGCATGGTGTGTGTCTTGCACATGCTTCACAGAGTCACTGCAGCAATGCCAATAAAATATGGCCTGTTCTCTGCCTACAGATCCCTAGAGTGGAGGACGGGATTGGATTGGATTGGATTGGATCAGTTTGGATGGGTTTGGAAAGTTTGTCTTTATATTAGCATCTTTCTATTTAATATCCATAAGTTTTCCTTAGTGTTAGGAATAAAATGAGTCATCAAAACTACCTGTAGTGAAAGAAAAAAAACTAAGACTGCATACTATGTTTTTCTTTAAGCACATATCTTTCATTTTTAATCATCAAAAAGAAATGGCATAACATGAACACATGGGTTTATATCATGCCAGTTTTAGTATATCCCAAACCAAAAGTTTTACTGATAACTTTTTCCATGATATTAGGCTAGTTTATATGTTACTTAGGTGATCTGTTAAATGATGTGATCCTGTATGTGTTCTGCTTAATTCTATGTTCTGAATTTTCTTTAGAGTTACCTTTTATTGAGTTACCATCCTTTTCAAGAGTTGTGACTAACCAAAATATATCAGAACACTAGAAGTATAACAAATATAATTTATGATTTGATGATTCAGAAAATTCTTTGTTATATTCATGTGGCTCAGAGCAGTCATTGATCTGGTTTATGAATATCATTAACTGTAAACTAGAGTTATGAAATGATAACAGACCAGTTAACAAAACTTCTGTTGTTATAAGAGAGTTTATTATAATTACACGGTGTAATCATTAGTATCTTATTGTCATTCAGTCAGTTTGTTGAGTAGCTATTCTGTGTAGGCCTTGGTGCTCGGAGTTTTGTTGTTTACCAAAATTTGTGGCAAATTTCTTCCAACAGAGGATAATTCATAAGAGTAGAAGAATTCTTGCCTTATCTTTGGGAATCCATTACATAATAATGTTTTTTTCTTTGAGATAATTAATTAATTTATTGTCCCCATGTCTATACAAACTTAAATGTATTAAGCAACTTAGAGAACACTGTGTAAGAATATTTCTAAAATATATTATTTTTACATTATTATATATATTCAGAAAATTGTTATCTAATTTGCCTTGAAAATTAAAGTATTGTATATGTATGAGTTGATTTTTTTGCTCTTACATATATTTATTAGACTCATTAATTCTACTCTGCAACTAGTAGTCAGTGAAAACACATTGTGTACTCAACAAAAGAAGATAAATCAAAGGATGCTAATTCTCATTCAGTTCATATTTTTATTCTTAACTATTTCATAAAGTAATTTTCTTTGTCTGAACATCCATCTGAAGTTGACTACAGGATGTTCATTTAATATGAGGCATATGTCTTCAGTCATCAATATGTAATATTAATTTGTGTGTGTGCTGTGAGATAAATCCCTAAGAACCTATTATAAAATATGTATTTATACCTATATGTTTCCACAAATACATATTTCTCCAATATGAAATGATAAATCATTATTTATCATAATGAATGATAAAACATGAAAACTACTGGTAAATCACTGATTTTCTTATATAACTCAAACAAATTCTTAAAAACAGTTTAGCAATGAAATTTGAAACAATTCTTATTTTAACTCATGTATTGTTATGTGTGCATTTGATTTTAAAATATTAACTTTCCCTTATTAAAAAAATTTGCGCTGCCCAATAAAGATAAAAAGGTAAATTTAAATTTGAGTTATATATGAAAAATTTCTAAAATCAGTATTTTATCAGTAGTTTTCATGTTTTATTATTCATTATGATAGCAGATCCAATTTGAGTATCAAATTTTTTATCAGTCTGTAGGATATAATTGCTAGTCTAATAATTTTTCTTAACTCAAAATTACGTCTTCAAGTTTGTTCTTTGTTTAAAAAATGTATTGTGGTTAGATGTTGAGTTTACAGTAACATTAAAACATACAGGATTCATGATGATAAATTGTACTGAAGAACTAAATTGAAATAACCTACTTTATGAAGAAATTGCTGAAAAATGCATTTGTAAATATATGTGTATATGTATCTATACATATATGATATATATACACATATAAATATAAATAAATACAAAATATATGAAATAAATTATATATAGATAGATAGATAGATAGCCTGGGTTCATTAATGAGGATGCACCACAGTTTTAGAGATGAATTTCTTATGGATTTCTCAGTTCAATTATTAGTAACT
The DNA here is from genome assembly GCF_023091745.1 of Budorcas taxicolor. Taxonomy (NCBI): domain Eukaryota; kingdom Metazoa; phylum Chordata; class Mammalia; order Artiodactyla; family Bovidae; genus Budorcas; species Budorcas taxicolor. The sequence goes on from NC_068918.1 coordinate 21,601,049, forward strand.
CAGGTTTAGATTTGGGTTATTTAACATTAGCTTAGAAAAAGCTGATTAGGCAAATATCTTAAGAGCTGACAAACTAAATAAACTCTTTTGATATTTTAGAGTCATTAACTAAAGCCAAGGATAATATAAATATATTGAAATATGCTTAGAATTAAAATGTAAAGCATTTATTACTAATGTACTTATTTATATATTTATTCTTTCATGTAATACCCATCTCCATTATTCCATAGAGACTGAATTTGTCAAAATTACAAACTGTTAATTGTATTCATTATCTCAGAAGGAAAGTATCATACTTCCTTTATTGAGATTTAATCTTTCTTTGTGTGTGTAAAGTCGCTCAGTCGTGTCCGACTCTTTGCCACCCCGTGGACTGTAGCTCACCAGGCTTCTTTGTCCATGGGATTCTCCAGGCAAGAGTACTGGAGTGGGTTGCCATTTCCTTCTCCACGGGATCTTCCGACCCAGGGATCGAACCCAGGTCTCCTGCATTCCAGGCAGACGCTTTAACCTCTGAGCCACCAGGGAAGCCCCTATCTTTCTTTGGTGTTTAACATTATAACTTTATAATTTACATAAAATTTGCAGTGGGTTGTTATGCCACCATGTTAATTTTGAAGTGGTAATTTAAAGCATAAGATTTAGATGAGTTTGTTTTTAAATTCATTAATTCTCGATTTTTCTCCTTCATGCAGAGGTACCTACCTGCTGACACTATAGAATCTGGCATTCATCCAGTGTATTTTTGCAGCACTCACTATATTGAAATGCTACTGAAGGCAGAGGTGCCACTTGTATTTTCAGCTTTTCACATGTCTGGTTTTGCACCATCACAGGTAATTCATGGAAAATAGTATTTCTTCAACTCCCAGAGCTCAGTGTCTTTGCAAAGAAAATTATATTCTCATCAAATACAAGAAATACATTAAAGTTAATCACATCATTTTGTAAATAGTTATATGTCTGCTGCTGCTGCTGCTGCTGTTAAATCACTTCAGTCGTGTCCAACTATGTGCGACCCCACGGAAGCCCACCAGGCTCCCCCGTCCCTGGGATTCTCCAGGCAAGAACACTGGAGTGGGTTGCCATTTCCTTCTCCAATGCATGAAAGTGAAAAGTGAAAGGGAAGTTGCTCAGTCGTGTCCGACTCTTAGAGAACCCACGGACTACAGTGTTTAAATCTTTAAGCTGGCTTCCCCTAGGTCTTGCATAATACACATTTCTGTTATAGTAAATCTCTGGCATTCACAGACTTTGAGTTCTGTTTCAGCTATTCAAGACAGACATTCTGGAAATCTATGACATGTAGACTTTTTAATGGAGATGATAGTATCTCCTTCATAAGGCTTCTGCAAGGATTAGGTAGACTAAGTGACAGCAAGAATTATTATCACCACTGAGTATCTGGTGTGTGAGATATTGTATCTTACCTTTTGGAGTCTGGGAAGGTTTAATGAAGTCTTGAGGGCCTGGAATTGGGCATGTGGTTATTTGCAGTAGCCAAAGATGTCTCCCTCCTGTGCTTAGTCAGTCTTTTCAGTGGTAAAGTGTGGATTGCTTCTTTACTATGTTATCAGGCTAAAATTTAATATTTTAAAACTTAAATCTATCTTCTGTTTTTAGAATTTAATCTCTAGGTCAGAGTCCCAGAAGGTAGATACTTAATCAAAAGATATGAACACTTTTAAGGTTCTTGATGCATCCTAAGTTGCTTTGATTTTGTATTCTTCTAATAGAAATGAAGAGAGTGTCTGTTCTCCAGGACTGGGTACTTGGGTTTTTCAAAATTAATTGCTAAATTTTTAAAATTTGCAGGGTTTGAGGCTTTTTTGAACATTAATAAGGTTGATTATAATTCCACAGCTTTGTTAACTAATTGTGTCTTTTTATTCATTGCCCATCTGTCTTAGTGGACTTCCTGTTGAATTGTAAATATCCTTTAAAAGTAACCTCCACTATCCAAATCCCTTCAGTTCTTGAGTAATAATTTTTTTATAATTTGACCTATCTACTTATTTCTTGTTATATTTGTATTTACTATTCTATTTTGCTTATTGAACTTTATTGCATCTTAACTTGGGGTAAGAGTAAATAAACCTATTATTTACTTCCTAATGCTCTCCTAAAAAAGTTAATTTAGCTATTTCTACCTATTGGTTCCTCTTATGTGCACTTTAAGGAGATTTTTCTCAGGTCAAAGTGGGCATTTGAATTTGAAATTTAGATTTTTATGTTAAAATATAGATACTTTGAAAAAAATTATGTTCACATTACATTATTCTTCACATTATGATATATGCTTTTATGCTTACTTTAAAGAGACCTTATGTCATTTATTACATTTACTTGTATCAGGTTACTCTGCCTGTTGAATTTTAAATTTCCTGAAGTTTAATAAGAAGTTCAAATATAGCAAAGGAATTGCATGTAGTGGAAAGGCCAGTTCTTTCTTAGCCAATTCTGACTCTAACTGTTTTTACCTAAAACTCTTCTGAGAATTTTGAATCACAAAATGTTTAATTCTGCTTGGAATTAGTTACAATAAGTTCAACAATCCTTTCTATTTATATATATATATATATATGTATATATAAAATAATTCAAGCCAAGGAGAGTTCCTTTGTCTTTCTAGATTATGTGCTGTACTCAGTCAGTCGGTTGTGTCTGACTCTTTGGACCCCATGGACTGTAGCCCGCCGGGATCCTCTGTCCATGGGAGAGGAGAGAATACCGGAGTGGGTTGCCATTCCCTTCTACAGGGGATCTTCCCAACCCAGGGATTGAACCCGGGTCTTCTGCATTGCAGACAGATTCTTTACCATCTGCACCAAACATTTAGGAATGTATGACCAAAAACTAGGGAAAACTTTCAGTACCCAAGGCCCCATGATATCAGTTTGGTACCTCTTTATTGCTTTGGCTTCTCTCTAACCATTTGATATGTTATGATCAATTTGAAGCTGCATACATGTAGATTTACCTAATAAAAAACTACTGCATTATTTCTGAGTAGTAATGTTATTATATTTCTTAAATTATCTAATGTAAAAATGCCTTTCTATGGCTCCTTATGTGAACTAATCATTTTGCGTCTTAAGAAGTATGTATCATTGTTTTGTTATTATTCACCATTTTATTGCTAATTATGAAATATGAAAACAATATTTAAATAACTTTGTGTATGTAGTTAAGTAATTATTTATATACAAATTTTGTATTTCAAAGTTTACTCATTCTGATCTAATTAGGAGCCATGCTTTTTAAAGTTGCATACTTATAGACATTAAGGGATTGGTTGATTAATGAAAGAATTTGTGAGCAGATTGCTAAATAAAATATACAAATCTCTAGACTAAAAGAAACAAGCTCAACTAGAATACAAAAAATTAATTGTAGTTAGAAATACGTATTTGTTGATTAGCATTTGAGATTGGAGGAAAGTCAAAATGAAAATATACTTTTTAAATGAACAGAAAATCACATATTCTAATGAAAATGTAGAATTTTATTCTTTAATTTAAAAGAAAAAACTTTATTGTATTTTAGTAATTTTCCTCTCCTAAGAAGTACCCCATATCTTTAATGACTTAACTTTTGTAATTCCTTGGGGTCATCATTTTGCATATCATTGATTATTGTACTATATTGTGTCAGCAAGTGAGCTAACATGGATAATCCTCCAAATATACTCCAGAAAAATCTCTTGATTCTTCTCATTGCTACCTTTCTCCCCTCCATGAAAGCAGGATTAAAGAAAACTATTTTATTGTTTCATATTTTGTGACAGTGTGTTTTGAAAATGCAAAGTATACAAATGTAAAGCAAGATTTCAAGACTAGGAATGCCCCTTGTATGTGCATGTACTGAAGCTTTCCCTTTCTTTATGTTGTTGATGTTACTATTTGAAATGATACCTTCTCCCTCCTTGTGCCCCATCTTTACTTGTCATACTTATCTTTGATATCTGTCAAAATGGAAACTTTTAGGATCACTTACAAGTAGATGATTCTGCTTTGAATTGTATGCAGTTTCTGTGTTACTCTTCTAGTAGAAATATATCTTTTGCTTTGTGCAATCATTATTTGTGGGTTTACCTCTTTCTTACTAGTTGAAGTTTGTTAAAGATATGTATGCCTGACATATCTTCAAGTCTTTTTAAGTATCTTGACACAGTGTCTTGTCTAGAAGTGCAATAAATATACTTTTTTATTTATATCAGTGCTTCACAGTATAAAAGTGTGTTTTCAGATCTTATTTCATTTATTTTTTAATTTAAATTTATTTATTTTAATTGGAGGCTAATTACTTTACAATATTGTATTGGTTTTGCCATACATCAACATGAATCCTCCACAGGTATACACGTGTTCCCCATCCTGAACCCCCCTCCCACCTCCCTCCCCATTCCATCCCTCTGTGTCATCCCAATGCACCAGCCCCAGGCATCCTGTATCTTGCATCGAACCTAGACTGGCGATTAGTTTCTTATATGATATTATACATGTTTCAATGCCATTCTCCCAAATCATCCCACCCTCTCCCTCTCCAACAGAGTCCAAAAGTCTGTTCTATACATCTGTGTCTCTTTTGCTGTCTCACATACAGGGTTATCATTACCATCTTACTAAATTACATATATATGTGTTAGTATACTGTATTGGTATTTTTCTTTCTGGCTTACTTCACTCTGTATATCAGCTGCAGTTTCATCCACCTCATTAGAACTGATTCACATGTATTCTTTTTAATGGCTGAGTAATACTCCATTGTGTATATATATCACAGCTTTCTTATCCATTCATCTGCTGATGGACATCTGGGTTGCTTCCATGTCCTGGCTATTATAAACAGTGCTGCGATGAACATTGGGGTACACGTGTCTCTTTCAGTTCTGGTTTCCTTAGTGTGTATGCCCAGCAGTGGGATTGCTGGGTCATAAGGCAGTTCTATTTCCAGTTTTTTAAGGAATCTCCACACTGGTCTCCATAGTGGCTGTACTAGTTTGCATTCCCACCAACAGTGTAGAAGGGTTCCCTTTTCTCCACACCCTCTCCAGCATTTATTGCTTATAGACTTTTGGATCGCAGCCATTCTGACTGGCATGAAATGGTACCTCACTGTGGTTTTGATTTGCATTTCTCTGATAATGAGTGATGTTGCGCATCTTTTCATGTGTTTGTTAGCCATCCGTATGTCTTCTTTGGAGAAATGTCTATTTAGTTCTTTGGCCCATTTTTTGATTGGGTCGTTTATTTTTCTGGAATTGAGCTGCAGGAGTTGCTTGTATATTTTTGAGATTAATTGTTTGTCAGTTGCTTCATTTGCTATTATTTTCTCCCATTCAGAAGGCTGTCTTTTCACCTTGCTTATATTTTCCTTTGTTGTGCAGAAGCTTTTAATTTTAATTAGATCCCATTTGTTTATTTTTGGTTTTATTTCTAGTATTCTGGGAGGTGGGTCATAGAGGATCCTGCTGTGGTTTATGTTGGAGAGGGTTTTGCCTATGTTCTCCTCTAGGAGTTTTAGTTTCTTTTTTGCCTATGTTCTCCTCTAGGAGTTTTAGTTTCTGGTCTTATGTTTAGATCTTTAATCCATTTTGAGGTTATTTTTGTGTATGGTATTAGAAAGTGTTCTAGTTTCGTTATTTTACAAGTGGTTGACCAGTTTAAAGAGATTGTCTTTAATCCATTGTATATTCTTTCCTCCTTTGTCAAAGATAAGGTGTCCATAGGTGTGTGGATTTATCTCTGGGCTTTCTGTTTTGTTCCATTGATCCATATTTCTGTCTTTGTGCCAGTACCATACTGTCTTGATGACTGTAGCTTTGTCGTAGAGCCTGAAGTCAGGCAGGTTGATTCCTCCAGTTCCATTCTTCTTTCTCAAGATTGCTTTGGCTATTCGAGGTTTTTTGTATTTCCATACAAATTGTGAAATTATTTGTTCTAGCTCTGTGAAAAATATCTCTGGTAGCTTGATGGGGATTGCATTGAATCTATAGATTGCTTTTAGTAGTATACTTATCTTCACTGTATAGATTCTTCTGATCCAAGAACATGGTATATGTCTCCATCTATTAGCATCCTCTTTGATTTGTTTTGCCAGTGTTTTATAGTTTTCTATATATAGGTCTTTAGTTTCTTTAGGTAGATATATTCCTAAGTATTTTATTGTTTTCATTGCAATGGTGAATGGAATTGTTTCCTTAATTTCTCTTTCTGTTTGCTCATTGTTAGTGTATAGGAATGCAAGGGATTTCTGCTTGTTGATTTGATATCCTGCAACTTTATTATATTCATTGATTAGCTCTAGTAATTTTCTGGTGGAGTCTTTAGGGTTTTCTATGTAGAGGATCATGTCATCAGATCTTATTTCATTTAAAATTTTAACTTCATTTGACAGATGGAGAAATATAGGGACATTCAGGATCAGTGAAGTGAGTGAATTGATTTATTGATATAACCCTAATAGCAAGGACTTCACTTTAAACCACATCTTACTTTACTAACATTCTTTCTATGGTGAATAAATAAAATAATGCCAGAAGAGTTGTTAAAAATAGCATCTTTGTATCATAAAACTTAGTCATTTAGGGCATACCTATTTTGACTTAATCAGGTATTCTTAAGTAATTGTTCTAACTAATTGTTTTTACTAAAGAATTAAGTACATTTTTTGAAGATTGTTTTATATCTAGATACAACTGAGAATAATTTACCTTAGATACAATAATGTTTTTATCAGTGTTGCATCATAATGTCCTTTGTCATGAAAATGAAAGTCACTCAGTTGTTTCCAGCTCTTTGCAACCCCATGGACTATACAGTCCATGGAATTCTCCAGGCCAGAATACTGGAGTGGGTAGCCTTTCCCTTCTCCAGGGGATCTTCTCAAGCCAGGGATCAAACCCAGGTCTCCTGCAGGTAGATTCTTTACCAGCTGAGCCACAAGGGAAGCCCAAGAATATTGAAGTGGGTAGCCTATCCCTTCTCCAGCGGATCTTCCCAACCCAGGAATCAAACCAGGGTCTCCTGCATTGCAGGTGGGTTCTTTACCAGCTGAGCTGTCAGGGAAGCCTGTGGCGTTTGGCATATGCTTAAGTATAAGGAGCAAACTTTTCCAGGAAGGCTGTGGTACATTTTGATACATATTGTGTGAGGGATTTTCCTCCCTTTTTATCCTAAAGTGAATGTGTTAGTGGCTAAAAAAGTCATTTAAATGTTTCAAATATAATTAAGTGTAAGGAATATTGGTTTACCATAAAACCATAATTAGTTTATTTTGCTTTCTTTGTCATCTATTCCATTAATTGCTAATAGCAATTTTATTAATAGTATATTTTTGAGACTTCTGTGAGGGAATTTTGCAGTTTCTAGCAAAAGCACACATGCATTTACCCTTTCATCCAGCCATCTCATTTATAGAAATCTATCCCAGAAATACACTGACAAAAATTTTGAAAATGCATGTGTACAGATATGTTTTATAGCATATAAGAGCATAAAGTATAAAGACTGGGACTTCCCTGGTGGCTCAGTGGTAAAGAATCCGCCTGTCAATGCAGGAGACACGTGTTCAATACCTGGATCGGGAGGATTCCCTGGAGGAAGAAATGGCAATCCACTCCAGTGTTCTTGCCTGGGAAATCGCATGGACAAAGGAGCTTGGCGGGCTACAGTCTATAGAGTTGCAAAAGAGTCGGCCATGATTTAACAGCTAAACAACAACAGTAACTATAAAAAAGACTAGGAATAATACACGTGTCTGTATATAGGGACTTGTTGAGTTAGTTATGGTTTATCTACAGGGTAGTACTATGCAGTTATAAAACTGAATAAGAAATACCTCTGTATATTGCCATGGAGTGATACTCAGGATCTTTTGTTAAGAGAGATAAAGGTGGAGACCAAAAACAAAAAAGTGTTTAGAATGTTACTATTTATATGGGAAAGGGTGGGAATATAATACAAGTTCAAACGTGCTTGTATTAAAAAATGAAAGAATGTATCATATTTTGTTAAGTGATTGCTTATAGGGATAAGTAAAGAATGAGCTGAAGAGTCAGGAAATATACCTTACTTTGGAGTCATTTAAATAGTTCATATCATAAATACATATAATTAAATGAACCTAACAGTACCTACTTGACAGTATAACCTTGTAAGAAGCACTTTAATTTTTTAACCATTTTTAAAGTATAGTAATTTTTCAGTGTGTTAATTTCAGATGTATGTCAAAGTGATTCAGTTATATATACATATTTATATATAAAATATATATTATTTTTAGAATCTTTTATATTTATATATAAAATATATATTATTTTTAGAATCTTTTCCATTATAGGTTATTATAAGGTATTGAATATAGTTCCCTGTGCTCTCTAGTAGGTCCTTGTTATTTATCTATTTAATATATAGTGGTGTTTATATGTTAATCCCACACTCCTAATTTATCTCCCACACACCCTTATTGTGTCCTCTGGTAACCAGAGAAAGTTTGTTTTCTATGTCTTATCCTCTGTTATGTAAATAATTTCATTTATATCATTTTTTTAGATTCCACGTATAAGTGATATCTTATGATGGTTGTCTTTCTCCAGCTTCCCTGAGTATGATAATCTCTAGGTCCACCCATGTGCTGCAAATAGCATTATTTCATTCTTTTTTTATGACTCATATCCATTGTGTATACATATACCACATCTTCTTTATCTATTCATCTCTAGACACTTAAGATGCTTCCCTGTCTTGGCTATTGTAAATAGTGCTGCAGTGATCATTGAAGTGCATGTGTCTTTTTGAATTAGAATTTTCTTCACATGTATGCGCAAGAGTAGGATTGCTAGATCATATGGTAACTCTGTTTTTAGTTTTTACAGAGCCTCTATACCATTCTCCATAGTGTCTGTACGAATTTACATTCTCACCAACAGTATAGGAGGGTTTCTTTTTCTCCACACCCTGAAAGGCACTTAATTTTTTTTTAAGGCACTTTAAAACATAGGCATTTGACTGTACATGCCAAGTGATATGTTGTCTAAATGACAAAGAAAACAATAGAAATATTACTGTTTTAAGTATTCATGTTGCTTATGGTAGTGCTGGTATTATGATTCTGCATTCTTATTTTGTCTTGTTCAGTAAATGAAACAAAAAACTGATACCATTGATAACTCAGATCTTCAGTTTGTTTTAATGCAAGCACAGATATAATATATAGCAATTTATGATGTGTTTTATCTTAAAAGCTTTAAGAAGGGAAACCTGTAGAGGAAAATGGATTTCAGAGACATGTCAATCAATCCAAATTTTGAAACTGTGATGGCTCTGGTTTATATAACGCTTTCTTCCTATTACGTGTATTTGGAATAATTACATAATAAAAATGTTAAAGGAAAGAGTTCATCATGTCTGTTTGGATACATATTATTTCTTTTGTCCTGTTAGAGCCCTAGACTATCAGCTAATGTATAGATCATTTCATCTTATAAAAATAGAGCAGCTATTTGCTTAAGGTTTAAAAGACATAACTCGTAGTTTAGCATTCTTCCAGGGATATAGTGTTTTGAATTCTATCACAATTGAATAATTCTGGAATATTTTGCTCATGTAATAGCAGTAGCTGGTATAGTTTCTGCCCAATGAAGAAGCTCATATATTTAAAAGGTGTATGTCTCCTCTTTAAGTGCAAGTTCTGTTCGGACAGGGGCTAAATGTTTTTTGTTCACTTAAGAATTATAATAATGCTTGTTGTACATTAGGTACATAAGTGTTAAATGAATAATAAACGTCTGTACCTTTGTTATAGAATAACATTTACATAGCACTTGATATATTTTCAAAATGCTTTCAATTATAATCTTTCATTTTTCCTCTCAAATTTCCCACATGTTGAAAAGACTGGTATTCTCCATTTGGGGCTTTCCAAATGATGCGGGTAACAAACCTGCCTATCAGTGCAGGAGATGTAAGAGCTGCTTGTTCAATCCCTGTGTTGGGAAGATCCCCTGGAGGAGGGCATGGCAACCCACTCCAGTATTCTTGCCTGAAAAACCCCATCGACAGAGGAGCCTGACGGGTTATTGTCCATAGGGTTGCAAAGAGTTGGCTGTGACTGAAGTGACTCAGCACACACGCACAGTCTCCATTTAATGAAAAAAACAAAACAAAACATAGAAAATAGTGCTTGAATGTTGTGTAAATCCCAGAAAATTGCAGTTGCTTTAGAAACCATGTGTAATAAGTAATTACAGATTTAGGGACAACTTTCTTTTAACCAATATGGATAAAGCTTTATGAATAAGTAAATATTTTGGCTACAGATGTCTTTGTTTGAATCATAAAATTGGTAGGTTTAAAGGTCAAAATGAGTCAGTGGTCAACAGTTTCACACCTTTCAACCTGTAGAATAGTCAGACCAACTAGAAAGAAGATGGGAACTGTTATCCCTTCATCATTATCAACTTGCTAGTCACCCATGAAGCTGACAGCTGAATGGGAACTGATTTCTCTGGCTGCCCAGATCATTTGCATTAATTTTTATTCTTCAGTTGTTTCTCTTTATTCATTCATCTAGAATCTTTCATTTTCATTAACAAAGCATGGCCCTTGGTTGACTAGTATTTATAGTGACAAAGCATGAACAGAACCCTGGCAGCAGTGCATTAGGGAATTACAAGAGCCATTGACTGCTTCAACCCATCTAGTCAAGTAGGAGCAAGAGTTACATCCTCCCCAATGCAGCAGAGCCATACTGTGTAGATACTTGATTGGGCAGTGGGAGTTTGGTAATTAACTTTGCATGCCAACCTGCTCTCCAGGTCCAGATCTAGGAGAAGAATCCTGTTGCTGCCAAATGAAATTTAAAGTTAGGACCAAAATAAATTAAATATATCCTGTCCATTGACAAATACTGAATGTTCATATATATATATATATATATATATATATATATATATTCAAATTCAATATTGAGTTAACCTATGGCTCTATAAAAATATTTTGGAACATAATAGAAGGGAACATATTTGTAAAGAAAAATCTGATCCTGAGAAAGAATTACAGTTAAAAAAAATACATGGTTATATATTGTTGGCATTATCAATAATAAGAAATATGACCAGAAGATGAGAAAAAAATATGCCTATAATAGCTGAAATTACAATGTTAATGGTTGACTTTAGTAATGATGTATGGAAAACAAAAATGTAATATCATCTGATATGGGATTTGTTGTTCAGTCACTAAGCCATGTCTGACTCTTCATGACCCCATGGACTGCAGCATGCCAGTCTCCTCTGTCCTCCACTGTCTCCCACAGTCTGTCCAGATTCATGTCCAGATTCACCTGTCCATCAGGTGGCCAAAGTGTTGGAGCTTCTGCTTCACCGTCAGTCCTTCAGTGAATATTCAGGATTGATTTCCTGACAGGTTAGATCTCCTTGTAGTCCAAGGGACTCGCAAGTGTCTTCTCCAGCACCACAATTCGAATGCATCAGTTCTGAGGCACTCGGCTTTCCTTATGGTCCAACTCTCACACATGTACATGACTACTGAAAAAACCATAGTATACTCCCTGCAAAAAAAAAAAAAAAGTTGAAATTCTAAGCCTCAGTACCTCAGAACGAGGCTATATTTGGATATAGAGTCTTTAAAGCAGTGTGTGTGTGCTAAGTCACTGCAGTCGTCTGACTCTTTGTGATCCCAAGGGCTGTAGCCTGCCAGGCACTTCTATCCATGGGATTCTCCAGGCAAAAATACTGGAGTGGGTTGCCATGCCCTTCTCCAGGGGATCTTCCCAACCCAGGGATTGAACACATGTCTCTTATGTCTCCTGCATTGGCAAGTGGGTTCTTTACCACTAGTGCTACCTGGGAAGGTTTAAAGGGGTTATTAAGTTACAATAAGGTCATTAAACTTAATTATAAGGTCACTGAAATGGGCTTCCCTGGTGGCTCAGACAGTAAAGAATCTGCCTGCAGTGAGGGAGGCCTGGTTCAATCCCTGGGTTAGGAAGATCCCCTGGATGAGGGCATGGCAACCCACTCCAGTATTTTTGCCTGGAGAATCCCCATGGATGGAGGATACTGGCAGGCTACATTCATGGGGTTACAGAGTCAGACACTACTGAGTGACTAAGCACAGCACAGAGGTCATTAGGGTGGGTCTAAATTCAATATTACCATTATCCTTACAGGAAGTAATTTGGATACCAGACATGTACAGAGGGAAGACCTCTGTTCAATGAAGTGTGAAAATGTAGGGAGAAGATGGCCATTTATAGAGGGAAGACCTGTGTTCAATGAAATGTGAAAATGTAGGGAGAAGATGGCCATTTACAAGCCAAGAAGAGAGGCCTCAGAAGAAACCAACCCTGCCAGTACCTTGATCCTGGACTTCTCCAGAATTATGAGATCAATTTCTGTTAAGTCACCCAGTGTGTTACCTTGTTACGACAATCTGAAACTAATACCCATGTTAAAGGCAGTTAAAAGCAGAATCAACATTCCCCCCAAATTGAATCAGCGATATAAAAGCAAAGTTTAGAAACTATTGGCAAATATATTTTTTAAAGGTCAACACAATAGAACAAAAAAGGAAAATTTGTGTGTGTCTTCTTTATCTTTGTATGACAGATTGAGATATGCTGCTATATCTTTTCCCATTCCTCCCTCCTCACCCCTAAAAATCAAAACTGTAGTGAAGAGAAGTTAAATAAAAGAAAATTCTCCTCAGTGGTAATTTTTAAGTCATAAATGAAAATTAAAATATTTGAAAGTCTCAGTTTCCCAGGACTGTCATATCAAAGTACCACGAACTCAGTAGCTTAAACAACAGCAGTTTATCGTCTCACAGTTTGAGAGGATCAGTGTTGGCAGGGCTGTGTTCACTTAGACAGCACTGTGGAAGAACTGTTCGCTGCCTCTTTCCTCTCTTCCGGTAGCCACTGATATGCCTCAGCTTATAGATTCATCGCTCCAGTCTTCTGTCTGCACATGACAGCCTCCATGTGTGTCTTTTCAGGGCCTTCCTGCTGTGTGTTCGCATTTTCAGTTTATTTGATATAAGGCATGTTGGAATAAGGCTCAGCCTAATGACCTCATTTTCACTTGATTACCTCTGTAAAGACTCTGTTTTCAAATAATGTCACATTCATAGGTCCTGGGAGTTAGGACTTTGACTTATTTTGAGGGGAGAGATACAATTCCACCCATAACATTAATGTACCAAAACATTAGCAATGGTAATCACTGTATCATTTTTTAAAATTTTCTGTTTTTTAGTAGGCATGTATTGCTTTTATAATCTGAAAAATGTTTTTCAGAAAGTAAACAAATGATTTTTGTAAAAAGTCTCACTTTTGAATTCTGTACATTAGCTCTCAGTTTCTATGTTATATAATTCTGGTTGATTTAAATTGTTTTATTATTCAGCAAGAGTCCATTTGCATTGATGTAACATTTAGCAATCTGTCATCTGCATAATTATACATCTGTGATTCTAGGTAGGATAGAAGATGCTCCCATTTCTGAATTAAAATAGTCTCAGCATTTGTTATCTGAAGAGAGCAGACTGGTGTTATAGGTAAGAGAAGGACAATACGAATCAAGAAGGCATTTAGCAATAGCATAGGAACAGTATGAACACCATCAGTTAACCCCTAACTCCTGAGTCCCAAGCCCATTAGAGTTTTCTCACACATTAGGCAAGTAGGTGAGGCATCCTTATATCCTTATTAGGCTTCTTGTAGTCAGACAGTATATTTTGATTGAATGGTTTTTTGTGAGTTATTGAGTACTGCTTTTTAAAAATCAAAATGGCTATATCAGCTTTCTAATGACCTAACTTTTTTTTTTTTTTTCTAGATTTGCATGCAATGGATAACTCAGTGTTTTTGGAATTATTTAGATTGGATAGAAATCTGCCATTACATTGCTACCTGTGTTTTTCTTGGTCCAGATTATCAAGTGTATATCTGTATAGCTATATTCAAACATCTTCAACAAGATATTCTACAGCACACTCAGACTCAAGATCTGCAGGTTTTCCTAAAAGTGAGTAACTTTATTTCTAGAGGAAAAATTTTGGTTGAAAGTTGTCAACTTTGATGGGGTGCCTAGTGCCAGATATTTTTCTATATGCTCATGCAATCCTAAAAACAACCTTGAGAGGTAGGTATTATTATCTTTATTTTAGAGATGAGGAAACAGGTATTAAGTACATTGCCCAAGATTTTACAGCTGGTGAATGCTGCTGAACTGTGATGGGGCTGGGATATGAAGTTAAGCTGTCTGGCTACAAAATTTTGCTTTTAACCAGTATGCTGTGCCTAAAGGACTTTTTTTTTTAATACTCCTCTATCTTATTTAGCTAATAAAAGTTCAAGTTACTATGTGTTAATACACAGCTTTGAAACTTTTAAAAAAATGTAATTTCTTATACCTTCATACTCTATTTTTCTAAATTTTAAAATATTTTTTGAAAGGTTTCCATGAAAGAAACTATCTTAACACTGTTTTTAAAGTCATTATTATATAGAAGTACAGAAGTTAATATTTTAAAGCAAGATCTAATAGCTTTCTTTCTCACAATAATGTGACTTTTGAAACTCTGGACTTTAGAAAATATATATAAATACCTCCCTATGTGTGATTCTTGCTGTAAATCCAACTTTGTTTTAAGTTTAAATATTTCCTTGAATTTAAAGTACATTTCCCGCCCCCTGCTACCCTCAGATACATATGCATGCATATATACACTTACCCCAGAACCAACATTTGTCATATGTGGCTTTTTTCTAGGTGGACAAATAATTTCCATGTGAATTAATTTTATTTTTATTATTTATTGTTAGATTTTTTTCAGTTATTTTTCTTTTTTTGTTTCTCATTTATTTACTTTTATTAAAGGATAATTGCTTTACAGAATTTTGCTATTTTCTGTCAAACCTCAACATGAATCAGCCATAGGAATATATATATCCCCTCACTTTTGAGCCTCCCTCCCATCTCCCTCCCTATCCCACCCCTTCAGGCTGACACAGAGCCCTGTTTCAGTTTCCTGAGACATACAGCAATTTCCTGTTGGCTATCTATTTCACATATTGTAGTGCAAGTTTCCTTGTTACCCTTCCCATACATCTCACCCTCTCCTCCCCTCTCCCCACGTCCATAAGTCTATTCTCTTTGTCTGTTTCTCCATTGCTGCCAATTTTCTAGATTCCATATATATGCGTTAGAATATGGTATTTATCTTTCTCTTTCTGATTCACTTGTCATTTGATGATGTCTTTTGTAAGTAAATGTCATTGATCATTTAAGATTGATAAACTGTCAATCATTTTTATTTCATTAATACTAAATCCAAAAGATCTCAAACTTCCTACATGTATCATAGAATTATGATCTTAGAAACATTCTTAATGAAATAAAGTATAACACAACAATGGTCATACAAGCAGAAGGAAAAGTTAGGTAGAAAAAGAAAAAAAATTATCTGTAAAAGGTAATTTGGAGAACAGGGATGGTTAAGTAAGTGAGAATTATATTGAGGACAAACTTTTCAGTAAGGGGCATTTTCATTAGTTGCAGTGGTCAGTTAAAGGGATTTCAGGGCCTAAAATTTCCCAAAATACTTACGTTTGAATGCCTCCTTACCTATAATTACCTAATCTCTTATCCTACTTTAGTTTCTTTTATAGTATCTGTCACTGACTGAAATTATTTTAGATATATTTTTGTCAGTCTTCCCCAGTATAATGTGTAAGCTCCACAAGGATTGTGATTTTGTCTATCTCAGTTACTAGTTTATTTTTCAGTGCTTTAAACAGCACCTGGAACATAGCAGGTACTCAATAAATACTTGTTAGAGTAAACAAAGAATGTAAATAAATATAAAGGGAGAGATTAATGGACTTAATTTTATTCACATTGAATAACAAAAATTATTAACAGCTTCCTTTCCACCAAAGGGGTGTCCATATATTTCATCATCTTTAAACCTGATAGATGCTGGTGATTATTGCAGTCTCACCTCTTCCTGATTGCTGCCAGGAAAAATAATAGAGTTTACAAATGGTGACCTCTTTAAATATTTCCCAAACTCTATTATGCTCTAGGCATAATGCTATCAATTTAAAACTAAAGAATTTTAAAATGAGGGTTTTTTAAAGATAAAAGATTATCTTTACTAAGTCCTACTTAAATTACTAAAATTTTAATTGAATTGGCTTAAATCCAAAGTAAGAGAATGTTGGCAAAGAATTAATTTTAGCAGTTGTCCTGGAGCTAACCTTACTTCTTACTCCTGCTGTTTGCATTCACCTGAGGTATTAGGAAAAATGCCTTTCTAATACCATGACTTCATGTTATTTTTTGTTTCCAGCAAATAAATTTTAGGGTCACTGATCTCTTTTATGAGCAGTTATTTTTCTTGTGAGATAAATTCCAGTGTACTCTATTAGTATGCATTTACATACCCCATTAACTACTCCATTAAGCCCAGTTAAAATGTCTTCTTTGAAAAGTATGTAAACATATGTACACTATTTTTCACTTATTCGCATATTAACCAATAATGAAATTTCGATTAAGGAAGTGATTTTATTCTTCCTTTCCTCAGAAAATCCACCAAGTCAGAAAGACTTAGGATTTTAAAAGTCCTCATTAAACTGTTGTTGTTATGGGGATTAAACCTTTGAAATTATGTTTTATACTTTCTGATCCAAAATCTCAGACTTGTACAAAGGAAGAAAAACTTATCAATAATTCTCCATATAACTACATACCACAGCCATAATGATATTCTTATGTAGATTACATGTTATGCCCTGACTCTACATATTTAGTTTATGACTGTTTCTGAGAGGCAAGAGGACGTAGAGTAGTTCAGGGGACTTGTATATATTTATGAGGGCTCTTTTTTTTTTTAATTTTTGAAGAATGAGCCCCTACTTTTGTAATAAAGCTATTTTTAAAAAGTATATTAATCATTATATAAAAATAGATAGAACAAGCATCAACTATGCTAAATGATTTCAAATAATTAGACCCAGTTGAAATAGTTTCCAAAATATTGATAAACCACATACATGTTTTCAATTACAGTATTATCAGTTATCCTGAGAAACTTGAGAAAATGAGATTATTCCAGAAAATTGAAATTATGAAATTCTTTTCCTTGTTTGATTTCACGTATTGACAGAAAGAGATATGATAGAAGCATTGCTTTAGGAATAAAAACGTCTCTGAAACATATAGTATAGAGAAAATACCAACACATTCTGTATTTACTTTGGTTTAGGCTCAAGATTTGAAATTAAGTAATTGAGTCTAGACTCAGTGCTTGAATTTATGGTAACTCCCCGAATAATTCTTCATGATCAGTATATTAAAAAAGATGACTTGGAATTTCTTAACTAAGTTTCATCTAATTAAAAAAAGAAAACAAGCAGAATAACTTGTTTATATTTCCTAATTTGATTAAACCACTAAAAGATTAGATAAATGCCATGGGTGTAAGTTTATCAGCAAGGTATTGTCTTTAAAAGGCAGTTTCTGTTAGACACAACAAAAATGTGGGTTGGATAATAAGAGCAGCTAAGTGCATTATTCTCACACTATGACATTGGATAAATTACTGCTGAGCTAGAAGACAACTTCTAAAGATGTGCTGAAAATCTTAGTCCTTGAACCTAACATTTTTCTGTGACAGATGATAGTTCAGAAAATCTGTAGGCATCAAACTTTCAGAAATAAAAACATTTAACAAAATTAATTTTCTCAGTATCTCAGACTTGAAAATCTAAAGTTGGGTTGGTTTGTTTTTTAATGAATCTCTCTCTCTTTTTCTCTCTCACATGCATTCCCCCGCTCCCCCACACACATACATACAGACACACACAAAAGCAAGTTTAGGTAGCCTTACTTTGATGGTATTTAAGAAGACCCACTGTTTTGGCAGACTAGCTATATTTCATTGCTTTCTGCATGCTAATAGGCTGGCAGTGATCTTGGTTTTAGTTTATGAATTCAACCCGGGGAAAAACATCACTGAAATGCCAGGCTGGGAAAAGATTGCCTTCCAGTGAAAATTAGGCTGTGAAGACTCAAAATACTTAATTAAAATGCTTCAAGTAAATCCTGCATATTACAGAGAAACCAATTTATAATTATGTAAAAATCAGATTAATTTCATCCCATCAGTAAATTGTCAAGTGGGTTTTTCTGTTGTTTCTGCTTGCAGCTGTGGTTACTCGAACATGTTGGCATAAGAAATAGAGATCAGACTGAAGAAAGAAAAAAAAACCAACTAATTGTATAGTAAGCTCTTAAAAGGCAGAAGTGTTTATAGTATTAAAAATAATTCACCATCTGAAGAAACAGATGCAGGATATTCAGTGTGTTATTCAACTGTGGTTTTCAGTTAGGTTTTTTACCTTCACCTTACATCATTTGAGCCCACCTCAAGTTAAATTCTGCCACTCTGTATAAGTTTGGGCATGTTGCTTACCTCCATATGCCTAATTTTTCTCATATGTTAATTGAGTATGAAGTATTACCTATCACTTAGAGTTGTGGAGGAATGAAATGAGGTGATATCTGTGAAATACTTGTACAACATTATCTGGTACATTGCAAGTGCTTTAAAAAAAAACTAGTGACTTATTTCTCCATCTCTGTTCATCCTCCTTTTAGTGAGTCCATCCATGCTTAACATTATAAATTTGTAGTGCAATCAAGAAAATCTAGCTCAATCATTTCAGAGAATGTAGCTTAACAAAAATATTCTGACCACTGTTGATGCTGTGAATGCTTATTGAATGACAGGCACTGGGCAAAAGGATTGCTCATTCACTCATTGACCCTGTCCAGCATCTGTGTTCCAAGCATCGTTTTAGTTACAAGATAGGCCATGGCCTACCACATTGACTTTAATATTTTACTTATTACTGTTGTTCAGTCACAAAGTCATGTCTGAGTCTTTGTGACCACCTGGACTGCAGCACATCAGGCTTCCCTCTCCTTCACTCTCCCAAAGTTGGCTCAAACGCTTATCCATTGAGTCAGGGATGTCATCCAATCATCTCATCCTATTTCATTCCCTTCCCTTCCTGCCTTCAATCTTTCCCAGCATCAGGGTCTTTTCCAGTGAGAAAGCTCTTCACATCAGGTGTTCAAAGTATTGGAGCTTCAGCTTCAGCATCACTCCTTCCAATGAATATTCAGGGTTGATTTCCTTTAGGATTGACTGGTTTAATCTCCTTGCTGTCCAAAGAATTCTCAAGAGTCTTCTCCAACACCACAGTTCAGAAGCATCAGTTCTTTGGCACTCAACCTTCTCTATGGTCCAACTTTCACATCCATACAGGACTACTGGAAAAACTATACCTTTGACTATATGGACCTTTGTTGGCAAAGTGATGTCTCTGCTTTTTAATATGCTGTCCAGGTTTATAATAGCTTTTCTTCCTAAGATCAAGCATCTTTTAATCATGGCTGCACTCACTGCCTGCAGTAATTTTGGAGACCAAGAAAATAAAATCTGCCACTCTTGCCATTTTTTCCCCATCTAGTTCTACTAGTAGATAAACAATGTGTGAATGAATATATAATATCTCAGGTACTGATAGATCTTAAATATAAAGACATCAAACATGGTAAGGGAGTCAGAGAGTCAGATTCATAAGTGCTATTTAGATAGAGTCTAGTGAAGGCTGCTGTGAGTGGGTGATCAGAGACTGAATGAAGCAAAGGAAAAAGGAAAGCAATGCAAAGACTTCTGTGCAAAATCCTTCTAAATGAGAAGAAAGGCAAGTGTAAACGCTCAGAGAATGTAGCTTAACAAAAATATTCTGACCACCAAGTGGGCTTGGCCCACTTACAAAGTGTTGAGATGACCGCTGTGGCCAAAACAAGGTGAGGGACTAAGAATGGTCAGGGATGAGGCAGGAATCAGATCACATAAGGCTTTCTAGTTCACGGTAAAGAGTTTAGAAAACACAGTTTATGTTGTTATTGTCTATATATACAAGTGAAAAATTGAGGCTTAAAGAATCTGTAAACTTTCCCAGGTAAAACTAACTAACACAGGTGAGTTTGAACCCATTTTGGTCTGAATCCAAATTCTATGCCCTTTCTGCTGCTGCTGCTGCTAAGTCGCTTCAGTCGTGTCTGACTCTGTGCGACCCCAGAGACGGCAGCCCACCAGGCTCCCCCGTCCCTGTGATTCTCCAGGCAAGAACACTGGAGTGGGTTGCCATTTCCTTCTCCAATGCATGAAAGTGAAAAGTGAAAGTGAATATGCTCAGTCGTGCCTGACTCTTAGCGACCCCATGGACTGCAGCCTACCATGCTCCTCCGTCCGTGGGATTTTCCAGGCAAGAGTACTGGAGTGGGTTGCCATTGCCTTCTCCAGTGCTCTTTCTAATGTATCCCTAACTAATCTGTTTACTTTAAAAAAAAACAACCGACCCTAAATTCAGTGGGCTTTCTAATTAAATGCTCTCACTAGTAAAAGGAAACCAGTGGATACATACTTGAAACTAGATTCTGTGTACAAAGGAGAGAGGGAAGCTGCATATATGCCATATTGTATAATATTGAATACACACACAACATTGTGGTTTAGGATGGTAATTTTTAATTCTTTTTTCATGGTTCAACATTTGAAACTCAACATTAATGAAAAGAGCAAATCATTTAAGGCACTTCAGTTGAAAATCCAGTGCATAGAAAAAGAAAACGCAATATGTTCAAAATGAACTCCCCAACCAAGATATAAATTGTCCCAGAAGTAATTTATTAAAAAGAAAAAACTTGAATAGAGTACTGTCTGTGTAAAATGTGATAATGTTACCTTATATAATTGTATATGTCTGCCTATTTAAAGAATAAGGGAATTCTTATTTTTATCCGCAGTCCAATATACTTAGGTCTATAAATAAAAAGATAATAAAACAGTATTCTGAGGAAATGGCCCCTTTATAACTTGAATGATTGGCTGGCAGTCTAAGTGGTCATAATTACAAAGAAAAGTAATTCACTAAAAGGCAATTAGAGAATATTTAGGATAAAATCGGAGAATCTCTCCAGTGGTGAATCCCAGGGATGGCGGAGCCTGTTGGGCTGCTGTCTATGGGGTCGCACAGAGTAGGACACGACTGAAGCGACTTAGCAGCAGCAGCAGCCAGTACTCTTGCCTGGAGAATCCCATGGATGGAGGAGCCTGGTGGGCTGCAGTCCATGGGGTCGTGAGGAGTCGGACACGACTGAGCGACTTCACTTTCACTTTTCCCTTTCATGCATTGGAGAAGGAAATGGCAACCCACTCCAGTGTTCTTGCCTGGAGAATCCCAGGGACGGGGGAGCCTGGTGGGCTGCCATCTATGGGGTTGCACAGAGTCAGACACGACTGAAGCAACTTAGCAGCAGCAGCAGCAGCAGCAGGATAAAATGGAAAATATTCCACTTCGAAGACAAAGTGGAATCCAGAGGTTCTGAAATTTTATTCAGAATTAATATTGCCTGTGAATTTTAAATCTATATAATTTAAAGACATTTCTTTTAAAATTAATATTTTATATTTTTCTTATGAAACAAGGCCTTAATAACCTTATTTGCCATTTTTATGGGTGTCTCTTCAATATAGTTACAGAGTATTTTCTCTTTATTTTAGTATTAATGTCTAAAATGGGAGCCACAGTTTAAAAAACATGTTTTAAGGAAAAGGTATTTTTAAACGAAGTAATAGCTATGGTTCTCCATAGGTAGTTTTTATTTTTAAACTAAAGTGGAGCAATAATTAAAAGATGTTAAAGTAGGTTTTGCTTACTTTTGCTCAGGAAGAATTATTAGCACTATTTTTCAAATGCGGTGATTTCCTATTATAATTCACATATAATGAACAATAAGCATTCTTTTAAAAATCATAAATATGCACAAAGACAGTTTTTCTGTCATTAAGTTTTTTTTTTTTCTTCTAGTTAGAATAACACATTACTATAATTCTTTTCCAACTTAGGTATAGTTTTAGTGAAGGGGTGATTAATGTCAAATCACACATAATTTAAATAGTTCCATGACTACAACAGTTAAAGTGAATTCTTGAATAGCAAGATTAGTCTTACTTCATTCCTACTTTTACACCAAAGAAAAAAATGAAATATGTTTGATAGAGAAATTTACAAAGATGTAGTATTTCTGCTCTTCTTAAGATGAACATCTTCCTTTTGATTCAGTTGCTTATACATAAAACTGGAAATATGATATATACCTTAGCTGTTAATGTTTTAGAACAGAGACCTGTCTCATTCATCTTTGGGTCTTCACTGTATAACCAAGAACCTTACATACAATAAGGGAATAAATGAGGTTAATGAATGAAGAAATGGATAATGTCACAAGTATTTTAAACTGAAGAGTAGTTTAAATTTTTACGTTCGAAGGTATTAACTCTTAAGGTACAATCTTATTCATCTAATTTAACATCTAATTTTCTTAGTTATGATATCAGTTTTATAGATCACTAAGAATGCTTCTGTTTCTAAGGTACCAATTAACTTATCTCTCAGATTATCCAGATTTTTGGTAATATGTGGCAAGTAATATACTCTTCTCCCAAGTTATCTGTGAACTATTACTAATCTAGTCATCACTAGTGACATCTGAGGCCTTTAAAAACATGCATTCTTTTTTTGGCTGTATCATGTGGCTTTGGGGATCATAATTCCCCAACCAGGGATCAAACCCTTAACCCTTGCATTGGAAGTATGGAGTCTTAATAACTGGACCGCCAGGGAAATCCCTAAAAACATCCATTCTTACTGAGAATTTGTGATATTTTCCTAGTACCCTACATTTATGTCTCTCATCTACAAACTGATTTGTCTCTAAACACAGTATTTGGTATATGATAATATATTATCTTTAATTCTTTTGAATTGTTTCTATTTATTGTTAGTAGTTTTTGCCTTTAAGCTGTTATCTCCAGAAAGGCATGAGTTGTCAAAATTTTTTTTAACATCCAAAATTTCTAACATGTTACATTGAATCAAGGATCAAGTTTCTTTTGCAGAATTTTGTTGTTGTTACTTTGAAAGGTTGGCATTCCACAGCTAGTATTTGGAGATACTAAAATAAAAATAGTCCTAAAATTTCCTAAAAGTGTCTAAGATTCTAAATGGATGCTTTGTTATTTTTCATTCTTGAGTGCCACATTTGGGACACTAGCCATTAAATTCCAAATTAGTATAGATATGCATAATACCAACATTATGAGTTACAGACTGCTGGAGATTTTATGAACGTAGCTGTAGAATAGATATTCCATGTAATATTTTAAGTGTTCTTTGATAAGCTTTAAAGTCTTTACTAATTACAGATGTAAGCAATCATTCTATAATTGGAACTATTACATCTAAAACATTAGGAAGGTTTCATTATCTAAGTGTTTGTTTTTTTTTGTTGTTGTTAGCTATAAAGCAGTTTTGGTTTTGAAAACAGACAACCTAGTTATCACAGGGACATGATTTTTTGCTATCATATATATGCATATATCATATATATATACACACACATATCATATATATATATATATATATAGCTTACTAAATAAAAAGCATTTACTAGCAACATAAATAAAATGATGTATCAACTGTTTAAAACCCATTAACTTAGAACTGTGTGTCTTTCCCAAGCAAATGAACGTCTCTTTATATCTTTTGACAGGAAGAAGCACTGCATGGGTTTCGAGTGAGTGATTACTTTGAATACATGGAAATTTTGGAACAAAACTACCGACCAGTGTTGCTGAGAGACATGCGGAACATTAGAGTGCAAAGCACATAGATCAAGGAACACACAATTTATTTTTATGTTTATTTTTAAAGGAAACAAGGATTTGATTATTTTCTGTGTCCAGAACAACATATGCTTTGTGAATACACAAAACTGTAGATCAGTACTGAGAGTTTTTGAATATAATAATATATTCAAGTAGGTATCACCTCAAAGTGATTTTTGTAAGTTTGTTGTTATGTAAGATTGTTTTGGCTTTCCCTGGTGGCTCAAACAATAAAGAATCTGCCTGCAATGCAGAAGACCTAGGTTTGGTCCCTGGGCTGGGAAGATCCCCTGGAGACAGGAATGGCAGCCCATTCCAGTACTCTTGCCTGGAGAATTCTATGGGCAGAGAAGCCTGGCAGGCTACAGTCCTTCGGATTGCAAAGAGTTGGACATGACTGAGCAACTAACACAAGGTTGTTTTATAATCAAATCCAGCTTATTTATAGTTCTTTATGTTTAAGAGTTAACGTTAACCTACATTTCCTTCTTCCCAGGATGATTAATATATTTTTTTTCAATGAGCTTGGATATGCCACTTTCAATAGCAACATTACTGTAAATAGCTACCATCCAAAGAGAGTCCATGGAGATAAGACAGTTGCTTTCTTCGTTATTATGTCTGTACATATAAAAGAAAATAGGCAAAACCATAACTGCTTATTTTACATATAGAGGAACAAATCATATTTATCATGAAAAGTGGTAGGAAAATTATTTTCGTCAGGCATAATTGTTTTTCTAGGAATTGCTTTTGACACCTATATCAATTTATAATTTTTCATGTGAAATGTAGTCTCAACATGGTTCATTTAAAAGATAGATTGATTATTTCATACTGGTATGCATTTAACACTCATTTTTTATGCAGTTTCCTTATTGATAGATTTGATTTGATTTGTAATGAACTTAAAAACATTAAAGAGAATAGATTTGTAAATTATTTCAAATGACCAACACAGTGTTTTGTTTTATTTAAATACAAGGCTCTGCTCCATTGAGATTAATAAAATATGCTAGGGTCTCTTTTCTTATAACCATCACATCTAATATGTGAAAGATAAGACATAAAAATACTAATTTTTCAGTTGGCAATTTCAACAGGTTTTTAAAATTATTAGTAAAGGTCATTTTGTATTCATTGCTTATATTTAAATATAAATCAACCATTAAAACCATTCTAAAGCCTTTTTTCTTTTCAACCAAAAATGGCTTATCTCCAGACTATTTTTCCTTTTAGTATAGTGAAATAACTGGTACCATACAATTTTCCTCAGTTTTGTGATATTTAGGCTATTGCAGTATCAACCTTCTAGAATCAGGTTTTGTGCAGTAAATGCCAACAATAGCTTCTCAGTAATGATGTTCCTAAAGGGCATTGAAAAAGTTGAGAAAAGAAAATTGAGCAAGTTAATTTGACATATTGCTCACTTTAGCTCTGGCTGAAATGAATTAAGGAAGAAAGCCCCAGGTTACTCAAAACACCAAGTTTTGTCTACTTTTAAACTTAATTTTGAAAAGCTGTTCCACAGAACCTGTAATAATACATGATTGTGTTTATGTTTCTTCCCATTCTGTTCCTGAGATACTGTTACTGGTCTTGAGAAACTTGCAGCTTTATTTCTTTTTAAAAGCTCTAACATGGTAATTGGAATACAATTGGAGAAGGAGCTATAACTTAATTTTATAATATTCATTGGTGATTTTGATCAGAAACTTAAGATCTAGATTATAATTACATTTCGCAAAAGCAACTTCAGCTAGAGCCAGAGGGCTTTTGTTTTTATTTGATAAATATCTTGTGAACAATGACTCAGCAGGTTGGTGAAATAACATATAAAGTAACAGTATTTTTTGTAACTGCCATTGTGAATTATTTTTGTACCTTTTTTACTTTAAAATTACTCTTTAGAGTAGAAATAAATATAGCCCTGTCTTGCCTCTCAATTTTATTTTTAATTAAGTTCCTAGGACTTATTTGTGAGGGAGGACCTTATATATTTTACAGGATTTATTATAATTATATTTTGTTACAATGTAAACAAATTGGTGAAAAATTTAAATGTTCTTATATCCATCTTCAAATATCTGTTCCAAAGAATAGCAAGGAGAGATAAGAAAGCCTTCCT
Source organism: Budorcas taxicolor (assembly GCF_023091745.1). Taxonomy (NCBI): domain Eukaryota; kingdom Metazoa; phylum Chordata; class Mammalia; order Artiodactyla; family Bovidae; genus Budorcas; species Budorcas taxicolor. The sequence goes on from NC_068918.1 coordinate 21,627,020, forward strand.
CAGTGCAAAGAAATAGAGGAAAACAAGAGAATGGGAAAGACTAGAGATCTTTTCCAGAAAGTTAGAGATACCAAGGGAATATTTCATGCCAAGATGGGCACAATAAAGGACAGAAATGGTATGGACGTAACAGAAGCAGAAGATATTAAGAAGAGGTGGAAAGAATCCACAGAAGAACTATCCAAAAAAATATCTTCATGACCCAGATAACTGTGATGGTGTGATCACTCACCTAGAGCCAGACATTCTGGAATGTGAAATCAAGTGGGCCTTAGGAAGCATCACTATGAACAAAGCTAGTGAAGCTGATGGAATTTCAGTGGAGCTATTTCAAACCCTAAAAGATGATGCTGTGAAAGTGCTGCACTCAGTATATCAGCAAATTTGGAAAACTCAGCAGTGGCCACTGGACTGCTTTTCTTTGTCAATCCCAAAGAAGGGCAATGCCAAAGAAATGTTCAAACTACCACACAATTGCATTCATCTCACACGCTGGAAAAGTAATGCTCAAAATTCCAGATGATCAAACTGGATTTAGAAAAGGCAGAGGAACCAGAGATAAATTGCCAGCATCTGTTGGATCATCAAAAAAGCAAGAGAGTTCCAGAAAAACACCTACTTCTGCTTTATTGACTACGTGAAAGCCTTTGACTGTGTGTATCACAACAAACTGGAAAATTCTTCAAGAGATGGGACTACCTGACCACCTTACCTGCCTCTTGAGAAATCTGTATGCAGGCCAAGAAGTGACAGTTAGAACTGGACATGGAATAACAGACTGGTTCCAAATCAGGAAAGGAGTACGTCAAGGCTATATATTGTCATCCTGCTTATTTAAGTTATATGCAGAATGCATCATGTGAAATGCTGGGCTGGATGAAGCACAAGCTAGAACCAAGATTACTGGGAGAAATATCAATAACTTCAGATATGCAGATGACACCACCCTTATGGCAGAAAGCAAAGAAGAACTAAAGAGGCTCTTGATGAAAATGAAAGAGACGAGTGAAAAAGTTGGCTTAAAATTCAACATTCAGAAAGCTAAGATCATGGCATCCAGTCCCATCACTTCATGGGAAATAGATGGGGAAACAGTGGAAACAGTGAGAGAGTTTATTTTCTTGGGCTCCAAAATCACTGTGGATGTTGACTGCAGCCATGAAATTAAAAGACGCTTGCTCCTTGGAAGAAAAGCTATGACCAACCTAGACAGCATATAAAAAAGTAAAGACATTACTTTGCCAACAAAGGTCCACATAGTCAAAGCTATGGTTTTTCCAGTAGCCATGTATGGTCATGAGAGTTGGACTGTAAAGACAGCTGAGTGCAGAAGAATTGATGCTTTTAAACTATGGTGTTGGAGAAGACTGTTGAGAGTCCCTTGGACTGCAAGGAGGTCCAACCAGTCAATCCTAAAGGAAATCAGCCCAGAATATTCATCAGAAGGACTGATGCTGAAGCTAAAACTTTGGCCAGCTAATGTGAAGAACTGACTCACTGGAAAAGACCCTAATACTGGGAAAGATTGAAGGTAGGAGGAGACGGGGATGACAGAGGATGAGATTGTTGGATGATATCACTGATTTGATTGGATATGAGTTTGAGCAAGCTCTGATAGTTGGTGATAGACAGGGAAGCCTGGTGTGCTGCAGTCCATGGGGTCGCAAAGAGTCGGACATGACTGAGCAACTGAACTGAACTTTTACTTGCTACTATGTGGCTAGCTAGTGATAGCATGGTCTGAGCCTTGTCCTTCAGAGTTCAATCCTCTTTCAGCTCTATTGTTTAATCATTCATTTAGTCCTTCAGTGTACCTTTATTAAATTCCTCCTGTTGATCAGGCACTCTGTTAGGTACAGTTCTAATGTTGTCCCTCATTCAGACTTTTCATGGAGTAATTTTATATTTTCTTATTTATGTTTTCCTTACTAGTTTAAAAATGGCAGGGAAAAAATAGAAGTTCTGTGCGGTCCAAGGTGAGACATTTATTGTAGTTTATTCAATTTTCCCATGTTTCTTTCCTATTTTGAAAGGTTAATTTTTTTATACTGTAGATTTATCAGTGCAGACCAGATCAATGTGTATGGAATTATTGATATATTTCTGAGTTGTTTTATATTCTACAGTGATAGATAAACATTTCCTTTTTTGTGACATAAACTTTATTCACGTGTTCTTTGTAGCAAAATTAACCTACCTACATTTTTTTCAGCAGAATATTAAGAGAAAGTTATTAAAATAGATGCTGATGTATTTACTTTACTGATGAGTTTAAACCAGGGTCAGGGCAGTTAGCCTCACATAAACCATGCATTTTCAGCGCTAGCAATATTTTAGCTTTTAAAATGAGTTAACATCACTGGAACATTTCCCACCCCATATTCTACCACTGGCAGTGGGCCACCATGAAATACTAAGCACCATAGAAATAATTAGACTGTCATGTTTGCTAATAGAGTGCTTTTGAGATACATTGGGGGAGACTTATTAAAATGTTGGCTGTTTGATCATCTAATCCAAGATTTAAGCATTTATCTGCTGCCATAATATGTGGCAGCTGTTCTCTGTTAAATAACACATTTAATATTTAGCCTGTTCTTAAAATGTTAAAGTTGATCTTTTTGAGGCATCTCTAAAATATAGTCATTCCTCGTACAACATCAAATGTAATTAACTACAGTTTCACTGAAAATCATCAAATAATGGAAACCGAAATGCTTCAAACCAAAATGATCTCCATAACTACGTTTTTCTTATTTTTCTCAAAGGAAAGTTTTCAAATTAGTATTTTACTATCAAATTATTTTGATTTGAAAAGTATTCATTAGAATGGATGATGGATAGCAGAAACTAGTTCACTAATCAGTTACTTCTTCCTGGATTAAGTATATTACAGATCACTTAATCAGCTTAACTAGTGTTAAGTGAGCAGACCAAAGCCTAAGGAGCAGGTGAGCTTTCTTTTCTCTTTCCTGGTACCCCTGAAGCCTGGATGCTTACATTTTTGAAGAGCAAAATCCTCCCTATCAGCCCACATTGGACAGTGACCTGAGGAAAAAATCAACCTTGCGTTAAGTGACTGAAATCATATATATATATATATATATATATATATATATATATATATATATATATATATTTTAAATTGTATCTAGCATTAAATATGCTGCCAGCTTCTTCTTTGAGTTTCCCCATTTCTGCTCCTCTTTCAGAATATTTGATGTCCCTAGATAGATAAAATCTTAATTTTATAGTTTTTTATGAGATTTCATATTGAAAATCTGAATGTATTTTCTAGCACAAATACAATTAAGAATGTTCCATCATACCCTTCATTGATATTTTAGCAATTAGCAAACAGTTTTCTAGATAGAATAGATACCATCTGACTAGCAGATAATTGTACTATCAAGGAAGCCTTGTTTCTATAGATGAAGTCTGGGACATCTAAAGATACAGCCATTTAGGGTATCAATCTCATCCTTGAACTCAAATTTGACCAGAGTTAGGTATATTGAATATTATTCTTTTGATATTTTTTAAAGCATTTGTAACCTATTTCTACTTTCTTGGCCGCTAAGGGAAGGTTATCTGCCAGTGAATCGGCAAAATGTGTTCTAAGATTCCAAAAAGCTCAATTTCTTTTGTTAACATTATTTTATTCTGTGAGCACATATCATTATTCAGGAAGAGCTTGCTCAAACTATTCATGTTCTTCTGGTTAAAGAAATATTTACAACCTTTGGTTTTGCTGGTTCTTGATCCAAACTCCATGTCCATCCTAGGGAAAAAAGCTGAAACAGGGCTCAGGCATACTTGAACATCATCACATCCTTAGGCTCACCAGGATTTCAGAAAGCCCAATTTTACCCAAAGAATTAAATGCAAAAAAAAAAAAAGAAAACAGGAAATAGAAGTGACAAATCTAGAAGAATAAACAAATACATCTAATACCATCACTGAAAAGACAGAATAAATGTAAGGAATAAGTGTCAAAAGTAGTTTTGTATAGTAATTTATTGTTTTCAATGTACTTGTATTCATATTTCATCTTTACAACTCTACCACCCAAATATAATCTCTTTTAACATTAATACATATGTGTGTGTGTATATATATATATATATCCAATATTTATCATGAAGTGACATATAATTTTTATGTATGGAAAAAATTGTGATCATATTGTGTAATCATTTGAAAATTCTTGCTTATTTTTATTAATCAGTGATGAATATTTAAACTCGTGCTATACATGGAAATTATTGACTTCCATATTATAGGATTGTTTGATAACAAAATACATTTCAAACTGATGAGTATTTGAGAGTCTACAACATCAAATATAAGACAATTAGTCTCTACCTTCGAGATGCTTATAATATGACTGAGAGGGATAAAACTCATACAACAGAAGAGACAAATGTACAAGTTGCTATTTTTAAAATCTTGAGCAATATCCAGAGCAATTGGTGATAGGAAGATTCAGAGGGAGGAGTAAATACCTTCAGCTGATTGTGGGAGGGGCAGGATTTTCGTCTGGAGGGACAGGAGTAAAGTACAGCACCAAGGAGCACGGGGGACGGAGCTGCAGAGGGAACAGCCTGGACAGAGAGACTGCGAGGAGCAGCGGGACTCCAGTGGAGGGCTCCGGTGAGAATGAAGGTTTTGCTTGAGGGAAAAAGTACTGGAAGATAAGCTTGACTGGCCAAATAATTCAGACTTTCTCCTGTAATACTGAAAATTTTTCAGCAGTAGAGTAGCATACTGTATTTTATGTATTCAACAAATTTTATTGATCCATTATGAATGAAATGCTATGCTTAAAACAATTGATTTAAGACCATTTTTTTCTTTATTCTTTTACCATATAGCATATACCTCAACATAGTACCATAAATCACAGCTGAAAAGTTCTACAGATGTGGAAACAGGAGAGGCAAGAGAGGGGAATTCAATCCTTGGGTCAGGAAGATTCCCCTGAAGGAGCAAATGATGACTCCCTCCAGTATTCTTGCCTGGAGAGTTCCATGGAGAGAAGAGTATGGTGGCCTACAGTCCATGGGATTGCAAAGCAACTGAGCACACACACACACACAGTTATGCTAATAAGGAACATCCTTCAAAGTGACCTCATGTAGGTTTTTAAAAAATTTATCGTTAACTGGAAATGCAATTCTACAAGCCATGTGAAGGTTAAGAGGTTTACATTCAGAACAAAAGGATAAATAAAACCTTTAGGGGTTCTAGAACAGGAATCTGTTCAAGAGAGTCCGAATGAGCACTGCTAAATTTTTCTAATGAAGTAATTATTTCAAACTGTGTTTCTTAAGGAATATTGAGTAATTAAGCTTATGAGTCCTTAATGAGAGCAAAAACTAAAATAAAGCCTATACAGAATCCTCTTGACTGTTGTAAAACAGCCTTGGAGAGTAGATGAAAGGATGTAACCTTGAAAGCAACTATCCATACTACGTTTACTTTGTGAGAGGGTCTTGACAATAGATTTACTACTGATTTAAAATGCTGTATGTCTACAGCATAGGCCCTGGACAGAGTTGTCACTTAGGACACTTGTTATCAATATCTCTTCTCCATCACCCTTCCACCTCTTTATTTGCCATCAATTTTCCTAAGGGAACCAACTAATTTAATCCTATCAGTTCTCCTCCTGAGTCACCTCTGTTCTGTATTTCACAGTCTAGAACTTTACGTAACTTTAATTTCTTCACATATAATCATATTACATTGTGCAGTGAAGAACACTAGGATAGAATGTCAATAACCATGTATTCTGGCCTCGGTACCGTAAACAACTAACCAGGTCACCTCAGCACCCGAATGTTTGTAGACCTCATGTCTTCCGGTGTAGTCAAGGGTACGTGACTTCTTAGGGTCATCCTAGCCTAACTTTTCCTGTAATACTATGTGCCATATTACTGCAGCTTAACCCATAGTGAGGCACAGATTGCTGACCAAAAGTTTCAAGTGATGATTCTCAGGTTCCACTGGCATTTTCCAAGTAGACTTGTTAAATGCAATTACAAAACAACAAAGGTTATGGACATACTAAGTACTAAAATACAAATCTCCTTTGTTATTTCTCATTAAAAAAAATACTCAGGAGTTATAAATGTAGAATAATGACAGAGATGATACCTTTATTGTGCAGTCATGGAAACTTGACCTATTTTATGAATACACATATTTTTAGTTTAAAACATTATTTTAAGATTAATTGTGAGAATATTATAATCCTGAGCTACTCTTTTATAGATGTATCAGTGAAATAAGTGAATACTTTTTGAATCTGATCTATAATTATAATTAACCAGTACTTGATGGGCATCTGACACTTCAGAAATGATACCCAGGTGTTAAACAGGAAAGATTGTCTTAAAACAGTAGAGACAACAGCAGAAAAACTTCTGCTTATTAGATTCCCTTATTGAGAATTCATTATGACTGAGATGTTATTATGTGGCCTCATCTTATTCCCATCCTCCTTAATTTCAGTTTAAACAAAATCCCTAACCAACAGGAAAACCATGTTAAGCACAGAGGTAGGAAGGGGAGTGAATTCTTTATTTGAATCCTGCAAGGCAAGATTTTAAAGCATTAAAGTAAATTTGGCAGTAAATTGAGTTTTAAGGATATTGAGTATCCAGGAAAATAGTAGGAAAGAACATCTGTTTAGTCTCCTTTGTTTTCTAAATCTGATGGTTAAATTGCTAGTGCAGATAAGGTTGGAAAATTAAGAGAAACTATAGTGCTTGGGTTCATAAAATTTATATTGAACCATGTTTAATGAAAAGCAATATTGTTGGTAACAATTCATCCTTTAAAATATTGAGCATTTGAAGTTTAGTGAGATAGACCTTTAAAATTTTGTACTTGGTAAGAAGGAAAACCTCTAGAGCAATACTTTTTGTGTATAGTTGGCAGAGAAGCAAAGTCCTGGAAAGCAATTAAGCAACACCTAGTAAAATTAGAAATACATATACCTACAGACCCAGCAATTCCTCTCCTAGGAGCTGATTCTCACAGGAATAAAGGTACCCATATGAAGGACATTAGTACAAGGATATTTATGGCAGCATTGTTTCTAATGATGAAAAATGAAACAGAGTGGATGTCCATCAACAGAAGGGCTAACTAAAACGTGCATCCGCACACTGTACCACTAAAATGAATGACTTAGAGATCTATCAACTAAACTGAAAGATTCTCAAGAAGTATTCTTGAATGCCAAAAAAAACCACAAAAATATGTCTATGAGCCTATTCCATTGTTAAACAAAGTGTATATGTGTACACCTGTGTGTGTGTGTGTGTGAATTGTTATATGAACACAAAAATACAGAAAAATACAAATTAGGTTGTTAGCATCAATATGGTAGAGGCTGCAGGGGTTCTCATAGGAATGGAAGGGGGATAAAAGAGATGAAAAAGTCTCTAGTGGTGGAACAAAGATCAAGAAACAAAATACACAGCATAAATTTAATTTTTTTGGCTCAAATTTCTCTGTCAGATATTCTTGCAACTTTTTAAGTTGTAAAATGTTTTGACTGCCCAGTGTTAAACCACTGAGAATTAACTACAATCAGTGTGGCTAGACCAATCTTAACCTTTGGAACATGGTGAAAAAAAATTAGGTAAGTGAGAAAAAGGCAATGAGGGATCTGAGGTCAAAATAATATGGTATGACTAGGTAAACCAAGTGAACTGATATTTTCAAGTGAATAAATTCATAATATATAATTGCTTTTCAGGAGTAAAAAATAATTGATATGTCAATTAAAATAATCAGCAAACCAATCTGTAATAGGAATAGGAAAGAGTATTATTTGAACCACTGAAGACTGTAGCCTGGTAGAGAGATTCAAGAAGCACTTGAATTGTGTACCACCAGACTACAAAATCTTGTAGATAGAGTGCCTGAAGAATGATGGATGGAGGTTCATAAGATTGTACAGGGCAACAGTGACCGAAACCATCCCAAAGATAGAGAGATGCAACAAGGCAAAGTGGTTGTCCGAGAGACCTTACAAAGAGCTGAGAAAAGACATGTGAAAGGCAAAGGAGAAAGGGAAAGAAATACACAATTCAATGCAGAGTTTCAGAGAATAGCAAGGAGAGATAAAGTCTTCTTATGTGAACAATGCAGAGAAATAGAGGAAAATAGTAGAATGGCAAAACTAGAGATCTCTTCAAGAAAATTGGAGATACCAAAGAAACATTTCATGCAAAGATGGGCACAGTAAAGGACAGTAATGTCAAGGACCTGACAGAAGCAGAAGAGGTTAAGAAGAGGTAGCAAGAACATACAGAAGAACTATGCAAAAAAAGTCTTAATGACCCAGATAACCACGATGGTGTGGTCACTCACCTAGAGCCAGACATCCTGCAGTGTGATGTCAAGGGGCTTTAGGAAGTATTACTACAAACAAAGCTAGTGGAGGTGATGGAATTCCAGCTGAGCTCTTTCAAAACCTCTAAGATGATGCTGTGAAAGTACTGCACTCAATATGCCAGCAAATTTGGAAAACTCAGCAGTGGCCACAGGACTAGAAAATATCAAGTTTTCATTCCATTCTCGAAGAAGGGCAATGCCAAAGAATGTTCAAAGTTCAATTGCACTCTTTTCATATGTCAACAAGGTAATGCTCAAAATCCTTCAAGCTAGGCTTCATCAGTACATGAACCAAGAACTTCCAGATGTGCAAGCTGGATTTAGTAAAGACAGTGGAACCAGAGATCAAATTGCCAACATCCACTGGATCATAGAGCAACAGAATTCCAGAAAAAAAATCTGTTTCACTGACTTGGCTAAAGCTTTCGTGTGGATCACAACAAACTGGAAAATTCTTAAAGAGATGGGGATACCAAACCATCTTACCTGCCTCCTGAGAAACCTGTATGCAGGTCAAGAAGTAAAAGTTAGAACTAGACGTGGAACAACTGACTGGTCCAAATTGGGAAAGAAGTACATCAAGGCTTTATATTGTCACCCTGCTTATGTAACTTCTATGAAGAGTGTTGTTGTTCGGTCACTCAGTCATGTCCAACTCTTTGCTACCCCATGAACTGTAGCACTCTAGGCCTCCCTGTCACTCACCGTCTCCTAAAGTTTCCCCAAGTTCAGGTCCATTGAATTGTTGATGCCATCAAGCCATCTCATCCTCTGACACTCTCTTCTCCTTCTGCCCTCAGTCTATCCCAGCAATCTATAAGTCAGCTGTTCACATCATATGACCAAAATGCTTGAACTTCAGCTTCAGCATCAGTCCTTTCAATGAGTATTCAGGGTTTATTTCTCTTACGATTTACTGGTTTGATCTGGCTGTCCAGGGGACTTTCAGGAGTCTTCTCCAGTACCACAGCTCAAAGGCATCAATTATTTGGTGCTCTGCCTTCTTTATAGTCCAGCTCTCACAACCATACGTGACCACTGGGAAGACCATAGCCTTCAATATATGGAGCTTTGTCAACAGAGTAATGTCTCTGCTTTTCAAAAAACTGTCTAGGTTTGTCGTAGCTTTCCTGCCAAGAAGCAATCATCTTTTGATTTTATAGCTGCAGTCACCATCCTCAGTGATGTACTATGCCGAGTACATCATGCAAAATGCCAGGCTGGATAAAGCTCAAGCTGGCATAGATTGCTGTGAGAAATATCAACAATCTCAGATATGCACATGATACCACCTTTATGACAGAAAGCAAAGAGGAACTAAGGAGCCTCTTGATGAGGGTGAAAGAGAAGAGTGAAAAAGCTTAAAACTCAACATTTAAAAAACTAAGATCATGGCATTTGTTCTCATCACTCCATAGAAAATAGATAGGGAAAAAGTGGAAAGAGTGATAAATTTTATTTTGGGGTCCTCCAAAATCACTGCAGATGGTGACTGCAGCCATGAAATTAAAAGACACTTGCTTCTTGGGAGAAAAGCAAAGACAACCTACGCAGTATATCAAAAAGTAGAGACATCACTTTGCCGACAAAGGTCCACCTCATGAAAGCTATGGTTTTTCTGGTAGTCATGTACCAGTGTGATAGTTGGACCATAAAGTAGGCTGGAAACCGAAGAACTGATGCTTTTGAATTGTGGTGCTTGAGAAGACTCTTGCGAGTCCCTTGGACAGAAGTAAATCAAACCAGTCAATCCTAAAGGAAATCAACCCTGAATATTCACTGCTGCTGCTACTGCTAAGTCGCTTCAGTCATGTCCAACTCAGTGCGACCCCATAGATGGCAGCCCATTAGGCTCCTCTGTCCCTGGGATTCTCCAGGCAAGAACACTGGAGTGGGTTGCCATTTCCTTCTCTAATGCATGAAAGTGAAAAGTGAAAGTGAAGTTGTTCAGTCGTGCCCGACTCAGCGACCCCACGAACTGCAGCCTACGAGGCTCCTTCGTCCATGGGGTTTTCCAGGCAAGAGTACTGGAGTGGGTTGCCATTGCCTTCTCCGGTATATTCACTAGAGGGACTAATACTGAAGCTGAGCCCCAGTACTTTGGCCACCTGATAAGAGCTGACTCATTAACCTTGATGCTAGGAAAAACTGAGAGCAAGAGGAGAAGGGTGCAACAGAGGATGCAATAATTGGATGGAATCATTGCCTCAGTGGACATGAGTTTGAGCAACTCCAGGAGATAGTGAAGGACAGGAAAGCGTGGCATGCTGCTGTCCAAGGAGCCACAAAGAGTCAGACATGACTTAGTGACTAAACAACACCAGGGGACTACAAAATGGGGAACCTTATAAAGGCAAAGCCCACAATATTACATAAATTGTCAGTAAGATTTGATCTGGCAAGAATTAAGGATGCACACTAAGCAAGGATTGTTGGGGTCTGAAATAGGTGTGGAGCTACAAGCGGAGACCTTGAGACCATAAGGTTGCATCTGGCAGCTACTAGCAGATACTGTTTTGAGAATGGCTGCTGATGTCCTTGAGTCTGATAGGGTTCAGAAAATTAAAATCTCAGTGATGCAGGAATGTGTCTAAAAACATATCCACAATGGCCACTCACATCCATTTTGAATGTCTGAACCACAGTTAATCCATTTTGACTTTTAAATATATTGTTTTATTTAATGGTTAAAGCAGATGTACCATGCAGGTTTAATAGGTCACAAACAGAGTCTTCCAATAAAAATAAAGTTCAACTTAAATCATATATAAGCCAGAATAACTTTTCTATACCTCTATATGTGAAAATTTCTTCCATCAGACACTAAAATACTTCATAATTAACAAACAATATATTCAATAGTCGTGTCCAACTCTTTGCGACCCCATGGACTGTAGCCCACCAGGTTCCTCTGTCCATGGGATTCTCCAGGCAAGAATACTGGAATGGGTTGCCATTTCCTTCTCCAGGGGAATCTTCCCGACCCAGGGATTGAACCCAGGTCTCCCGCATTGCAGGCAGACGCTTTAACTTCTGAGCCACCAGTGAAGCCCCATTCAATAGTTAGTGTGCTACTCAAATAGAAAATGTCCAAACACCTTAAGTAGACAATGACAATGATGACAATTCTCTTTAGAGGGTCCATTCATTTCAGGAAATCTGAATCAACTTAGTAGGCCACTGGAATTCTCTGTACATGAGATCCACTAGGCAGTTCAAAGAGATAGTAAGACTAAAACTGACGATCATGTGTGCAAATACCAGGATGAAGTGTCTTGAGGGAAAAAATTTGGCCAAGACCAGGACAGAGTTCAAGCCTAGTTGAGGCAGGTGAGGTAACTTCCTAAAAGAATATAGCTATTTAGGGTGGAACAAAAGAGTGTCATCATTTAGAAATCCAATTTTCTAAAGTGACTGAAATGAATGTCACTGAGAGAAATTTCTCTGTTGCAGTGGAAGGAGTGAAAGCTCCCATGGAATGATCTGGAGAAGGGTGGTAGGCACTTACAACACTGCACAATTATGAACAGCTGGAGAGGAGTCAAACCTACTATTGCAATAATGGTTGAGGCTGGAGAGTAGAAGCTTAGGAGCAATCATGAATTGATATTGGGGGCTGAGAAAGTGTGAACTCTTGAAAAAGGTTGTTGATGAGGATTTTCTCCTGATTTTTCCAGTCTCATCTGAAGAATGAGTGGAGTTGGAATTTCTATAACTGTGGGTCTGGAACTGAGGGCTTTCAGGTGTGTGGCTCAGTCAATGATTTTCCTTACAGTTACTTCTGATTATAACAGAAATAATCATTCCACATTTGTTTATTAATTTGTTTAGCAAATATGGCTTAATATTGTCCACTGGTAGATTTTACTTTGTGAAAGTATAAACTAAGCAGGTAGACTGACTATGTATTAACCCCTGGACTCCCAGTCAGCCCTAGCTCTTCCTGAGTATAATGTCCCATGTTCTCAGAAAGTACCCAACTTTGACCTCTGCCCCCATTGCCTAACCTGCCCTCCATACCTGATGACTATAGCAGGAATAGCCATTTTTGATGAGCCCCTTTCTCTGTATCTTTTCAAGATTTACTTCCAACCCTGGATTATCTCTCAATAGTTCCTTCTTTCCATCTTGCAGAAATCATCTTGATCCTTTACTTTTCTGATATTCCCAAATCCAATGCACAAAACTGTTACAGGCTAATTTTTTCCACCCATTTGCTATAATATTTTGATGGGACTTCGGAAGAAAGGATGATAAATGTGACAGGAAGACATTTTGGTAACAGAATAGTTGGTGGTCCAGTGTAGAGCAGAGGCAGAAGTGGAGGTGAGATTAAATAGGCTACATCAGCAGTCCAAGCCAAAAGAGTTTGCTTTTCTGTTTCTTTTGTTGCTTTTCCTTTTTATTTGAACTGAGAAGTTTTTATTTTAATGAATCAATGGAAAATTGGAATTGGAAAAAGTTAAACAGTTAAAAAAAGTTGCAAAGAGTAATTTAATACATTACCCAAACCTTAACAGTGAGGCATTATTTCAGAATTTTTATCACTGGATTTATTTGTAAAAATGCCATCAGTCTTCCTCAGTTAAAAATGTTACTGTTGATGCTATAACTTATTAGTATATTAAATATTTTAAATATATGCTTGATATCTTGATAATTATCTCAAACATCAGTTTTGACAAGCTTGTATTTGGCAGTTACATAAGTGCTGCAATCATGCCAAATAGACACATATTCATGCAATAAACAAAACGAAATACATTTTTTTTTTCGTTAAAGATGTACCAATCAACAAAATGTAAGAGGAAACAAAAAAGTAAGCTGAAAATTTCAGAAGCTGAGCCTAGAAAAAATGGAAGTTCAGTTAGGGCCCAGCTGGAAAAAGGGTCAAAGGCTTCATATTTAATCAAAACCTGTATCCTATCTGTAAGTGCCACTACAAGCGTGTGCCTATTTCTTTTAGCCATTCAGTCCAGTTTCATTATACTCACCATAGGTGTTTGAAGAAAGAAAAGGAAAGCCCAAGTAATGAGTGTGTATAGCGTTGTAGATCTGTACAATGCCCAAAAGCTATTGCTAAGTTGTTTTCTGTGGTGGCTCAGACCACTTTTCCTCTGGGCAGTCACTGCTTGGAATAATTACTGGCATTAATGATGCTAGCTCCTGAATTTAATAGATCTACGTTTATGTCATCATCCATCACTGTGCAAACATCTCTGTCTTCTCGAATATCATGAAAAGTTTCTTGAAGTTTTAAGATATTTTACTGACCCAGTGATGCATTTTAACTATGAGAAACCACCAAGCAAAAAATTCCACCTCTCTAAGTTTTATGTATGTTGTGGTAGTTATATTAGTATAGCTTTTTTTTTTTATCCAAAACTTGAGAACAACTAATGCAAATAAGCCCCACAGAAAACATCATCTTTCTCTCATCTACCATATGATCTTATAACACAATCAATTGTTACTGCTTAATAAAGGATTTGCTTCAGTAATGTTCTAGTCTTCTTAAAAAGGAGGCTTTTCCATAACTTTGTTACATAACTCTATTCAGGATTTGACATCTTTTTCTGTTGCTCAAGTATAAAGCAAGATGATTTTCCTGAACTCAGCAGGGAAGTGAGGGCAAGGAGACATACCTAGTTTCCCCTTCCTCCCCTGTGGTTATTCTGAGCTGTTCAAAATCTGACCTTTTTGAGATGTGTCTTCTCTCCTTCACCAATTTTATCTGTAACGTCCCTTTTCTTGACCATTTCATCCTTCTCTTTCTCAATTTAATTCTCCAAGTAAACTCTCCTCTTTGTCAGGCTCTGTCCTGGAACAGAGCTTTACCTGGCTAACTTCAAAAATTCCTACGACCCACATCAACTCACCACCACCTGAATTTAATTTGGTGTTTGCTTCTCACTTAACGAGCTCTGCTGTAGATCTGTCTGCTCATATCACCTGAGCATTCTATGAGGATTAGGAACTCTGCTTTAGAAGTGAATTGCTAAGTTGCTAAGTCACTTCAGTCGTGTCCGACTCTGTGCGACCCCATAGACGGCAGCCCACCAGGCTCCCCCGTCCCAGGGATCCTCCAGGCAAGAACACTGGAGTGGGCTGCCATTTCCTTCTCCGATGCATGAAAGCAAAATGTGAAAATGAAGTTGCTCAGTCGTGTCCGACTTAGCGACCCTATGGACTGCAGCCTACCAGGCTCCTCCATCCATGGGAATTTCCAGGCAAGAGTACTGGAGTGGGGTGCCATTGCCTTCTCCTTAGAAGTGAATACATGCTGACAATTTGGTTTCTGGGATTCTTAGAAGTCTTTTTGCCTTACCTTTGTTTTTGTTCGGGATTTCACTAACACCACATTTGTCTTCTTGCTGAAGCAGTTTGGCTGCACCTACTTGTATTCTGGAGTCTGTGATGAAAACAAGTCATTTCGTTTGTTTTAGCTTTTGTCTATGGGTTTTACAATTGCACTCATCTCACACACTAGTAAAGTAATGCTCAAAATTCTCCAAGCCAGGCTTCAGCAATATATGAACCATGAACTTCCAGATGTTCAAGCTGGTTTTAGAAAAGGCAGAGGAACCAGAGATCAAATTGCCAACATCTGCTGGATCATGGAAAAAGCAAGAGAGTTCCAAAAAAAAAAACACATCTATTTCTGCTTTATTGACTATGCCAAAGCCTTTGACTGTGTGGATCACAAGAAACTATTGGAAAATTTTCAAAAGATGGGAATACCAGACCACCTGACCTGCCTCTTGAGAAACCTATATACAGGTCAGGAAGCAACAGTTAGAACTGGACATGGAAAAACAGACTGGTTCCAAATAGGAAAAGGAGTACATCAAGGCTGTATATTGTCACCCTGCTTATTTAACTTCTATGCAGAGTACATCATGAGAAACACTGGGCTGGAAGAAGCACAAGCTGGAATCAAGATTGCCAGGAGAAATATCAATAACCTCAGATATGCAGATGACACCATTCTTAAGGCAGAAAATGAAGGGGAACTAAAAAGCCTCTTGATGAAAGTAAAAGGAGAGTGAAAATGTTGGCTTAAAGCTCAACATTCAGAAAAATAAGATCATGGCATCTGGTCCCATCCCTTCATGGGAAATAGATGTGGAAACAGTGGATACAGTGTCAGATATCATTTTGGGGGGCTCCAAAATCACTGCTGATGGTGATTGCAGCCATGAAATTAAAAGACGCTTGCTCCTTGGCAGGAAAGTTATGACCAACATAGACAGCATTTTCAAAAGCTGAAACATTACTTTGCCAACAAAGGTCCATCTAGTCAAGGCTATGGTTTTTCCAGTGGTCATGTATGGATGTGAGAGTTGGACTACAAAGAAAGCTGAGTGCCAAAGAATTGATGCTTTTGAACTGTGGTGTTGGAGAAGACTCTTGAGAGTCCCTTGGACTGCAAGGAGATGCAACCAGTCCATCCTAAAGCAGACCAGTCCTGGTTGTTCATTGGAAAGATGATGCTGAGGCTGAAATTCCAATACTTGGGCCACCTCATGCAAAGAGTTGACTCATTGAAAAAGACCCTGATGCTGGGAGGGATTGGAGGCAGGAGAAGGGGACAACACAGGATGAGATGGCTTGATGGCCTCATTGACACGATGCACGTGAATTTGGGTGGACTCTGGGAGTTGGTGATGGACAGGGAGGCCTGGCATGCTGCGATTCATGGGGTCACCAAGAGTCGGACAAGACTGAGTGACTGAACTGAACTGATGGGTTTTTTTTTCTGTGCTATCTTACTCACTTGGATTCTGTGGGGTTTTGGAATTTACCCAACTAGGCTGCCCACTACAGCTTGCAGTCTTGTTCCAACTTCCCTATTTATTTCTACTTGACTCTTTGCTAAATTATACTTTCTAGGAATTTGTCCATTTTTGTTTCATTTTGTTGAGAATATAACATATATACAGAAAAGTGCACAAAACCAAATGTACACCTTATGAGTTTTCACAAAGTGAAACCTCACGTAACCACAACTCAGCTCAAGAAACAGAATTAGTATTCTCTAATTTCCATGTTTTCCTCTCTGACCCCTGAGGTAATTAAAACTGCTATTTAATTTCCAAATATTTAAGGATTTTCCAGATATTTTACAGTTATTAGTTTCTAACTTAAATCCATTATGATCAGAAAAGATGTTTTATATTAATCATTTAAAATCTGTTAAGCCTTTTTAAAGGCCTAGAGTATGGACTATTTGGTGATTGTTTCACGACAGTTTTTAAGTCTGTGTCCAGTGGTTATGTATGGATGTGAGAGCTGGACTGTGAAGAAGGATGAGTGCTGAAGAATTGATGCTTTTGAACTGTGGTGTTGGAGAAGACTCTTGAGAGTCCCTTGGACTGCAAGGAGATGCAACCAGTCCATTCTGAAGGAGATCAGCCCTGGGATTTCTTTGGAAGGAATGATGCTGAAGCTGAAGCTCCAGTACTTTGGCCACCTCATGAGAAGAGTTGACTCACTGGAAAAGACTCTGATGCTGGGAGAGATTGGGGGCAGGAGGAGAAGGGGATGACCAAGGATGAGATGGCTGGATGGCATCATGGACTTGATGGACATGAGTCTGAGTGAACTCCAGGAGTTGGTGATAGACAAGGAGGCCTGGCATGCTGTGATTCATGGGGTCGCAAAGAGTCAGACATGACTGAGCAACTGAACTGACTAACTGAACTGACTCTGATGTAATTGATGAAATATGCTATAAATATTAATTAGGTCAAGTTGGTTCATAATCTTATTTAGGAATTTATATTCTTACTGATTTTCTGTCTACCTGTTATATGAATTACTGAGCTAGAATGATAAAATCTACAACTATACTTGCACATTGCCTATTTTTGCTTTCAATTCTATCAGTTTCTGCTTCATGCATTTTGAAGCTTTGTTGTTAGATGCATACACATTTAGGATTTTTATATATTTTAGGTGAACTAGCCCCATTATGAAATATCCCACTTTGTTCTTGATAATAATTCTTTGTTCTCAGTCTACCTTGCCTTTTATTAATAAAGAAATACCAGCTCCCTTTTAATTAGTTTTGCAATGTATTATCTTATTCTCTTTTTACTTAAAACCTGTATCTTTGTATTTAATGTGAGTGTTTTGTAGACAGCACGTAGGTGAGTCTTGCATTTGATCCAATCTTTCAGTTACTGGTCAGATATTTTATGTATGCATGTGCTAAGTTGCTTCAGTTGTGTCCGACTCTTTGCAATCCCATGGACTGTCGACCTC
This sequence comes from Budorcas taxicolor, assembly GCF_023091745.1. Lineage (NCBI taxonomy): Eukaryota > Metazoa > Chordata > Mammalia > Artiodactyla > Bovidae > Budorcas > Budorcas taxicolor. The sequence continues at coordinate 21,644,699 of NC_068918.1, forward strand.
CAGGTTCCTCTGTCCATGGAATTCTCCAGGCAAGAATACTGGAGTGGGTTGCCATGTCCTACTTCAGGGGATCTTCCCAGCCCAGAGATTGAACCCACAACTTATTATATCCCCTGCATTGGCAGGTGGATTCTTTATCACTAGCACCACCTGGAAAGCCCCAGATCTTTTATATGTAATGTAATAATTGATATAATTAGATAGAAACCTACTATCTTGCAATTTTTTTTCTATTTCTTAACTTCTGTTCTTTAACTTACCTCTTTTTCTGCCTATTTATGGTTAATTGAATATTTTTCATGTTTCATTTTATCTCCATTGTCATCACATTATTAGTTATCTACATAACAGTGGAGCTTCCCTGCTGGCTCAGCAGTAAAAACTCCACCTGCAATGCAGGAGATGCAGGAGATGCAGGTCGGATCCCTGGGTTGGAAAGATGCCCTGGAGAAGGACATGGCAACCCACTCCAGTATTCTTGCCTGGAGAATCCCATGGACAGAGGAGCCTGGTGGGCTTCAGTCCATGGGGTCGCAAAGAGTTAGACAAAACTGAAGCCACAGCACACACACACACACATACACAGTTATAGATACTTATATAAATATTGTCATATTATTAGATATATATCACAGCTGTGAAATTACATAGTAGAGGGGGATTGTTAGTTAAACCCCCCACTTCTAACCAGAAGATCAAAAACAGTGTTTGACTACCAATAGCAAAATGAGTAGCAATAATGGCAACCCACTCCAGTACTCTTGCCTGGAAAATTCTACAGGCTAAGGAGCCTGGTGGGCTTCAGTCCATGGGGTCACAAAGAGTCAGACATGACTGAGCGACTTCACATACATACATATAGTAAAATGTGTGGCAACATTGTAAGAATAGGAAGAATTAGGAATAGAAGGTCATAAAATTCTTATAGTGAAGCAGTATATTATTGGAATGTAGGTAGTGATAAAAGGTAAAATACTTTAGTGATAACAGATAAAACTGTCATAACTATATATAATATGTATATATACTATATAGTATATATATAATATACAGCATGCATAGTATATATACTATATAATATAGCTATTATAACTTATATGACAGTTATATGTACCTTTTATCTTTAATCACCACCTACCTTCCAATAATATACTGCTCTCACATACAAGAATTTTAAGAGCATGTATCCCCAGTTTCTCCATCCTTCCTGCAATGTTGCCACACATTTTACTCTGTTGCTACTACTTTTGCTATGGTAGTCGAATACTGTTTTTGATCTTCTGATTAGAAGTCTGGGGTTTAACTAACAATCGCCCTCTACTACACTGTGTAATTGCACAACTGTGTTCACACTTAGAGTCAAGTGATAGATGGGAGGGAGGGCACAGAGAAAAAAAAATGTAGGTTGGCTCCATCTTCTTGGAACCCCAGCTTTACCAACTGGACAGCTACCTATTACCAAATTTTGTTTTCTGTGGATTCTCTTTACCAGTCATTGCTACCAACAGCATCACCAGGGAACTGCTTGGGGGCTGGAATACCAGACAATAGTTGAGATAAAAGAGAAAGAAAATAGAATGTTGTGCTCTCTCTCTGAGGATTAGGTGTTTCCTTTCCAGCTCCTTGAGCCAGAACCAGATGGAATCTGTGGCAGGTACCCATTTTGGGGGTGGTTCGTGATTTGAGTTCCAGTCAGAGAGCCTCAGCTGGTAAAGAATCTACCTGCAGTGTGGAAGACCTGGGTTCAATCCCTGGGTTGGGAAGATCTCCTGGAGAAGGAAAAGGTTACCCACTCCAGTATTCTGGCCTGAAAAATTCCGTGGACTGTATAGTCCATGGGGTCGCAAAGAGTCAGACAGGACTGAACAACTTTCACCTTCACATTCACGGAATACTGAAAGAAAATGTCAAAGTCACTGACAATTCAGTAGCACTTTTAATTAGGTCTTCTGCAATCTTCCTCTGATATTTAATTTTATGTGTCTTGCTGTTTCACACAGTCTTTCAACATTTTATAGTTGTATTCATTGAAGGATACAGAGTGGAGTGCCGGAGTCCAGCTCTGGCAGCCAGGGAATCAACCTGAAGGGATGAGCAGTGTCGGTGAAGAATGATGTAGCCTCTGACTCGAGGTACAGGACTACATGTTTATTTCAAGCATTAGATCTTCTTTTATACTTTGACAAAAGCATTAGGTCAGAGGTTTGACATTTTCAGTTCCCCCTCACCAAGATTTATTTGTTGCCCTTCAAACAGAGTTCCTGCTTCAGTGATTCTCTCAGAATGTTATTTACTTGTGATTACATTGTAAATCATGCTTATGTAAATTATACCACATTCCTCAGTTTATTTTTTATCTTTCTAAATCCTTCTTGCCCCTAGTATCCTAAGCTCACTACCTCCTAAAAAGGCTTCTAACTATTCTTCAGTTCAGTTCAGCTCAGTGGCTCAGTCGTGTCCGACTCTTTGCGATCCCATGAATCGCAGAACACCAGGCCTCTATGTCCATCACCAACTCCCAGAGTTCACTCAGACTCACGTTCATCAAGTAGGTGATGCCATCCAGCCATCTCATCCTCTGTCGTCCCCTTCTCCACCTGCCCCCAATCCTTCCCAGCATCAGAGTCTTTTCCAATGAGTCAACTCTTCACAAGAGGTGGCCAAAGTACTGGAGTTTCAGCTTCAGCATCATTCCTTCCAAAGAAATCCCAGGGCTGATCTCCTTCAGAATGGACTGGTTGGATCTCCTTGCAGTCCAAGGGATTCTCAAGAGTCTTCTCCAACACCACAGTTCAAAAGCATCAATTCTTCGGCACTCAACCTTCTTCACAGTCCAACTCTCACATCCATACATGACCACAGGAAAAACCATAGCCTTGACTAGACGAACTAATCCTAAACCCTAAACTCAGCAAACTTCCTTTGCCATAAACATTTCCCTCACAAACAGGTCTCAGATAACAATCCTTCCCATGGCCTCAAGCTGCGGCCTACGTGCTCATCCTGGGCCATTCTTTGTAAAAATCCTTGAACAAATGTCAATAGTTACTTTATAGATTATCTTCTGGGCACAACTGCAGAAGGCTTTGTGCTTTATCATGCTTCTCTCAAGAACAATAAGCACCTTAACATTCTTTCCAGCCAACTCAACCAAAGAAAGGAAAGAGCAAGTCAGAATCACAAAACCTAACTCCTTCACCCCAGGACCGTACCTGCGAGATGAGAATAGGGGGTTGGGGTCATGCCTCCATTTTGTCAGTAATGCCTAATGCAGCTCCCGACAGTGGAGTATGGTTCTTTTCTTTCAAACTGGAATTGTATATTATGGTTTTAGTTTGTATTTCTCTGTTTACTATTCAGGTTAGAAACTTTGCATATATTTACTGGCTGTTTGTATATTGTGTGTCAAAGCCTATTGCCTGTTTTGTTGCTGTTGTTTATAATTGGGTTGCCTATCTTATTATTGATTTATAGAAACTATTTTGCTCTAAAGTGATATTTTTGTAAATTATCAAGGGCTCTGTATGTTTAAGTTTTGTTCCTGGGCTCCCTATTTGCTTTTTCTTGTATATATGCCCAGTTTTACAGCAATATCGCAGTGCCTTAGTTATTATATTTTAATATAAGCTTGATATGGAGTAGATTAAGTAATTTTATCTGACTTTCTACTTCAAGAGTTTCTTGGATATTTTTAGTTCTCTGTATTACAAACAAATTTCAGGATCAGCTTATCAGTTCTATCCCAGTTCCAACATGGAAATCTGATAAGGTTGTGTTTGGCATTGAACAGAATGGATAGATCAATTTAGGGACAATAATATTGAATCTTCTAATCCCTTCATTTCTTTATTTTTTTCTTCTTTTAATCTCAATCGCTTTTAATAAAAATCTGCATCAAGGTTTCACATAACTTTTGGTCTATTTATTTCTAGGTATTTAATATTTTCATGCTATCCAAAATCTCTTTTAAAATTTTATTTTCTGTTTCCTGTTGGTATGTAAAAATGAAAATAATTTGTGGAAAGCAGTCTTCTATCTGGCCATCTATCTTAGCAATTTATCTGTATTTTGGGGAGATTTCCTTTATATACAGTCATTTTTGATATGATTAGAAATGAAATTTTCCAGTCTTTGTACTATTTATTTATTTTGTTTTTATTCTCTAGCTAGGATATGTAATATAATTTGCTATGCACCTAGTATAATGCTGAATAAAACTGGTAATGGTGGATTCGCTTGTCTTGCTTCAATCATAAAAGTAAATCATTTAAACATTCACTATTTAATATAATATTTATAATAGAATTATATATATATATATATATATATATATATTTAAGTTTAAAGAAGTTCAAGTTTTCCCCTAGTTGGTAGCTTTTTAAAAAAAAATCAGGAATATATATTTAATTTGATTAAGTTCTTCCTCATCAACTGATGTATATTTTGCCCCTAATTCTATAAATCTGGTGAACTACTTTGATTTCTTTTTGAATATTAAGCCTTTTTTGAATTCCTAGAACAAATTATACTTTAACAAAACATTATTTTTTCAATAAATTTCTGGACTTGATTTGTCAAAATATTGATTGTGATTTTGATTTTATGTTTTTGAGAAAGATTGGCCAGAACTTTTTTTTCTTATAACATGTTTTTTCAATTTAGTATTAAGATTATTAGATTCAGTTCAGTTCAGTTCATTCACGCAGTCATGTCTGACTCGTTGCGATCCCATGAATTGCAGCACGCCAGGCCTCCCTGTCCATCACCAACTCCTGGACTTCACCCAAACTCATATCCATCGAGTTGGTGATGCCATCCAGCCATCTCATCCTCTTTTGCCTCTTCTCCTCCTGCCCCCGATCCCTCCCAGCATCAGAGTCTTTTCCAATGAGTTAGCTCTTCGCATGAGGTGGCCAAAGTACTGGAGTTTCAGCTTTAGCATCATTCCTTCCAAAGAACACCCAGGACTGACCTCCTTTAGAATGGACTGGTTGGATCTCCTTGCAGTCCAAGGGACTCTCAAGAGTCTTCTCCAACACCACAGTGCAAAAGCATCAATTCTTTGGCTCTCAGCTTTCTTCACAGTCCAACACTAACATCCATACATGACCACTGGAAAAACCATAGCCTTGACTAGACCTTTGTTGGCAAAGGAATGTCTCTGCTTTTGAATATGCTAATTTAGGTGGTCATAACTTTCCTTCCAAGGAGTAAGCGTCTTTTAATTTCATGGCTGCAATCCCCATTTGCAGTGATTTTGGAGCCCCCCAAAAGAAAGTCTGACACTGTTTCCACTGTTTCCTCATCTATTTCCTATGAAGTGATGGGACCAGATGCCATGATTTTAGTTTTCTGAATCAAGAGGCTTTTTAGTTCCCCTTCATTTTCTGCCATAAGGGTGGTGTCATCTGCATATCTGAGGTTATTGATATTTCTCCTGGCAATCTTGATTCCAGCTTGTGCTTCTTCTAGCCCAGCGTTTCTCATGATATACTTTGCATAAAAGTTAAATAAGCAGGGTGACAATATACAGCCTTAACCTACTCCTTTGCTATTTGGAAGCAGTCTGTTGTTCCATGTCCAGTTCTAACTGTTGCTTCCTGACCTGCATATAAGTTTCTCAAGAGGCAGGTCAGGTGGTCTGGTATTCCCATCTCTTTCAGAATTTTCCACAGTTTCTTGTGATCCACACAGTCAAAGGCTTTGGCATAGTCAATAAAGCAGAAATAGATGTTTTTCTGGAACTCTCTTGCTTTTTCCATGATCCAACAAACGTTGGCAATTTGTTCTCTGGTTCCTCTGCCTTTTCTAAAACCAGCTTGAACATCTGGAAGTTCATTGTTCACGTATTGCTGAAGCCTGGCTTGGAGAATTTTGAGCATTACTTTACTAATGAGCGAGATGAGTGCAGTTGTGTGGTAGTTTGAGCATTCTTTGACATTGCCTTTATTTGGAATTGGAATGAAAACTGACCTTTTCCAGTCCTGTGGCCACTGCTGAGTTTTCCAAATTTGCTGGCATATTGAGTGCAACACTTTCACAGCATCATCTTCCAGGATTTGAAGTAGCTCAACTGGAATTCCATCACCTCCACTAGCTTTGTTCATAGTGATGGTTTCTAAGGCCCACTTGACTTCACATTCCAGGAAGTCTGGCTCTAGGTGAGTGATCACACCATCAGTTTTATCCAGGTCAATAAGATCTTTTTCGTACAGTTCTTCTGTGTATCCTTGCCACCTCTTCTTAATATCTTCTGCTTCTGTTAGGTCCATACCATTTCTGTCCTTTATCAAGCCCATCTTTGCATGAAATGTTCCCTTGGTATCTCTAACTTTCTTGAAGAGATCTCTAATCTTTCCCATTCTGTTGTTTTCCTCTATTTCTTTGCACTGATTGCTGAAGAAGGCTTTCTTATATCTTCTTGCTATTCTTTGGAACTCTGCATTCAGATGCTTAAATCTTTCCTTTTCTCCTTTGCTTTTCATATTTCTTCTTTTCACAGCTATTTGTAAGGCCTCCCCAGACAGCCACTTTGCTTTTTTGCATTTCTTTTCCATGGGGATGGTCTTGATCCCTGTCTCCTGTACAATGTCACAAACCTTCGTCCATAATTCATCAGGCAATCTATCTATCAGATCTAGTCCCTTAAATCTGTTTGTCACTTCCACTGTATAATCATAAGGGATTTGATTTAGGTCATACCTGAATGGTCTCATGGTTTTCCCTACTTTCTTCAATTTAAGTCTGAATTTGGCAATAAGAAGTTCATGATCTGAGCCACAGTCAGCTCCCAGTCTTGTTTTTGCTGACTGTGTAGAACTTCTCCATCTTTGGCTGCAAAGAATATAATCAATCTGATTTTGGTGTTCACCATTTAGTGATGTCCATGTGTAGAGTCTTCTCTTGTGTTGTTGGAAGAGGGTAAATGCTATGACCAGTGATTACTCTGTATTAAACAATTGAAACTGTATTTTTATCTGTTTTTCAGAAGTGCACCAAACTGAAATGCTCTTTCCCTGAAAATTTGGTGAAATCTGCCTTGAAATTGTTAGGTGGTTTCTTTGGGGAAAATTGTAATGATTGCTTTTTATTATTTCTTTTGTAAGTTATTAAGTTACATTTTAAACAGATATATCCATTTTGTTAAGCACTAACTATACTGGCACAGTCAGGAGCTTTCTCTTATTAAGAAAAGACTCTTTTGTTTCTATAGTTATGTTCCTGTTTGCATTAAAATTCTTTTTATCTGTGCCTTCTCTCCTCTTTTTTTTTTTTAATGTTTTTAACTAGGTGTTTGTCTAGTACATTATTCTTTTCAAAGACTCAATTTTTGACTTTGTTGATCATCTACAATGTGTTTTGTTATTAATTTTTTAAAAATTCTGCTCTAAACTACATTCTTTCCTTTTCTTTTTGTCCAGACTTATTCTATTTTTAAGTTATGTATGAAACACTTAATTTGTTAATTTTCAGAATTTCTTGTGTATAATATACCTTTAAGGTTAAAATTTCCCCCTGTAGATCTGCAATTGCTGCACCTTTAAAGATTTCATATGTTAGTATTTCATTATCATTCACTTCTATGGATTTAAAAATTATAATAGCTTGATTAGAATTTTAAAATCTTTATAATTTTAAATATGCATAGAGATTTTAAAAAATTAATCTTGTTATTAACTTCTACTTTAATTGTTGTCATTAGAGAATGTGATTTTTACTTGTTGAATGTGTGTGTATAAAATTATGTTTGTTAGCAGTTTATAAATGTATTTTTAATTTCCTTATATATCTTCTTATGGCACAGCAGTGCTTTAGAGCTATGCTGAAATCACCTACCTGTCATGATGGTGGATTTATTAATGTCTTCCTAGAATTCAATTTTTGCTTTCCATATTTTGAGGGTATTTCACTTTATGCATGCATATTTAGAATAATTTATATCTTCTTGGGGAATTAAATATTTTAGTATCATTTTGAGATTCAAATGAACTTATCTGATCCAAAATTGCCTTCTCTCATGTTAGTTGGGCAATATCATTTGTTCATTTGTTTCTGTTACATACTTTTCCATTGTTTAACTTTCAAACTTTACATAATCTATATTTTAGACATATCTTTTATAAAGAGCATGTAGCCATATTTTTAAAAGATACAATCTGAGAGGATGTGTTTTTTATTAAATCAATGTAAGTTGACAATGATTATGTATTTGCCTGTTTGTAATCTTATATTTTTATTTTAATGTATCCCTTTCTTCCTCTGTTTTTTCTACTTTCTTGCCTGTTTGAAAATTAATATTTATATTTCTTAATATTTATATTAATGTTAATAAATTAATATTTATATAAAATTAATATTTATATTTCTTTAACAAAAAATGCAGTTTAACATTTTCTAAATGTGCCTATTCTTCCTTATCTTCTCCCAAATGCTCATGAATTTATATGAAGTAGGATTTTCTTTGGGACTCTATCTCAGCATTGGTAGTAGAAGTTATTCCTTATTTTTGGCATTCCTATATTATTTTGCATTCTCTTTGCTTCCACTAGCCAATTCTTTGTTATCTCAATCCCCTATTGTAATGAATAATTCTTTATATCACCCAACTTGAATTACTGTGTGGTTGGATCCTGAACAGTTCATGCAACTCAATATAAAAAAAAAAAACAACCCAATCAAAAAATGGGCAGAAGACCTAAATAGATATTTCTCCAAAGAAGATGAACAGATGGCCATGAAGAAGCACATGAAAAGATGCTCAAGATAGCTAATTATTAGAGAAATGCACATCACAACTACAATGAGATATCAACTCACACCAGTCAGAATAGCCATCATCAAAATATCTACAAAAATTAAAAGGTGGAGTGGGTGTGGAGATAACGGTACCCTCTTACACTGTTGGTGGGAATGTAAATTGGTACAGCCACTATAGAAAACAGTGTGGAAGTCCCTTAAAAAACTAAAAACAGAGTTATCATATCATATCATCCAGCAATCCCACTCCTGGGTATATATCCAGAGAAAATCATGGTTCGAAAGAAAACATGCACCCCAATGTTTATTGCAAGTGCTATTTACAGTGGCTAAGCAGTAAATGTCCATTGACAGATGAATGGATAAAGATATGGTACATATACACAATAGACTATTACACAGCCATGAAGAAGAATGGAATGGTGCCATTTGCAGCAACATCGAGGGACCTGGAGATTATCAAACTAACTGAAGTAAGTCAGACAGAGAAAGACAAATATCATATGATATTGCTTACATGAAAAATCTTTAAAAATGGATCTTATTTACAAAACAGAAACTCACAGACTTAGGAAACAAACTTATGGTTCCAAGGGAAAGGTTGGAGGGAAGGAATAGCTTGGGAGTTTGGGATTGACATATGCATACTACTATATTTAAAATAGATAACCATCAAGGACCTACTGTATAAAACAGGGAACTCTGCTCAATATTCCATAACAATCTAAATGAGAAAAGGATTTGAAAAAGAATAGATACATGGATATGTATAACTGAATCCCTTTGCTGTACACATGAAACTAACAAAACATTGTTAATCAAGTATACTTCAATATAAGGTAAAAATTAAGTAATTCAATCCATAACAGGATAGAGTAAACATAGCATGAATGGTATTCAAGACAAGAGGAGGATTTAAGTAGATGATGTTAGAGCTCCACTTAGATCCTCTAGTATTTGGCGAGTTTTCTTTTCTAACAGGCAGCACCCACAGTTCTTTTTCAGAGAACTGTCATTAAATACCAGAGTCCATTGCCTAAGGAGATCCAGAAAAGGTGCAAATTGCGTTTTGCCTCTCCTTTCTTCCCCATAAACTATGTGACTATTAAAGGTTCTATCTTGCCTTGAGTCAGGAGGACTCTGAGAAGTGGTGATTTTCAAAAGGATCAGACTGAATCTACAGTTTACAGTGTTTTGCCTGATGTTGTTGTTCAGTTGCTCAGCCGTGTCCAACTCTTTGTTACCCCGTGGACTGCAGCACACCAGGCTTCTCTGTCCTGCTTTGCCTGATTGGCTTATTGGCTTCCCAGGTGACCCAGTGGTAAAGAATCTGCCTGCCAGTGCAGGACATGCAAGACACTTGGGCTGGATCCCTGGGAGGGGATGATCCCCTGGCACAGAAAATGGCAACCCATCCCAGTATTCTTGCCTGGGAAATCTTGGACAGAGGAGCCTGGAAGGCTACAGTCCATGGGGTTGCAATGAGTCAGACATGACTGAGCACTCACATATTACTACATTCTTATTATGTCCCCCCAGTGGTCATGTATGGATGTGAGAGTTGGACTGTGAAGAAAGCTGAGTGCCAAAGAATTGATGGTTTTGAACTGTGGTGTTGGAGAAGACTCTTGAGAGTCCCTTGGACTGCAAGGAGATCCAACCAGTCCATTCTGAAGGAGATCAGCCCTGGGGTTTCTTTGGAGGGAATGATGCTGAAGCTGAAACTCCAGTACTTTGGCCACCTCATGTGAAGAGTTGACTCATTGGAAAAGACTCCGATGCGGGGAGGGATTGGGGCCAGGAGGAGAAGGGGATGACAGAGGATGAGATGGCTGGATGGCATCACCGTCTCAATGGACATGAGTTTGGGTGAAGTCCGGGAGTTGGTGATGGACTGGGAGGCCTGGTGTGCCGCGATTCATGGGGTCACAAAGAGTCAGACATGACTGAGTGACTGAACTGAACTCAACTGACTGAACACTTTCATCAGTCTTTTTTTTTTTTTTTTTCTGAGAGTCATTTGCACAAGATTTTTTATCTCAGGTTCTGCTTCTGAAGAAGTTAATTTAAGACACAGTCCATGTGTTCTATTAGTTCTATTTCAGATAGTGTATGTTTTTCAGGTTGTAATATTTGAGATAATTGTTTTCCCTCTAGTTTGGGCCTGTGCGTTTGTGCCACCTGGAGACACTGCATGTCTGTATATGGTAAAATGTGTTAGAGGAGCACAAATGTGCTCCCTAATGTAGACCCTAATGTGCTTCCCCTTTAGTTAAATGTAGAATAAAGGAGGCGACAAGCCTTAAGACAGAAGCACACTCGGTTCCCCTGTGGTGTGTGTGTGTGTGTGTGTGTGTGTGTGTGTATGTGTGTGTGCATGCTCAGTTGTTTCCAATGCTTTGTGATCTCATAGACTATAGCCTGCCAGGCTCCTCCATCCATGGGATTTTCCAGGAACTAGAGTGGGTTGCCATTTCCTACTCCATGAGATATTCCTGACCCAAGGATTGAACCCACGGCTTCTGCATTGGCAGGCAGATTCTTTTACCACTGCACCACCTGGAAAGCCCAGGTTCCCCTAGACAATGGGTAATCTTTGCCATTTAACTTTTCAATAAGTCTCTCCTAGATGAATGCTTTTTTTTTTTTTTAAATAAATGATTTTGGAAGGAGGTAGACCCTGCAGTTTGTAATCTAAGAGCCTAGTACTTTACAGAGGGAGGGGAAGAAGAGAATATCCAGACTGTCAATTCTAATAGTTATTGGATGGTCAAAATAAAGCTTAAAAGGCATCAATTTATTTTGTCATGCCACAAACCAAACTCAACCTGAGGTTACTTTGACACTTAGTAGTTAAATCCACCTTCAATCTCTCTAAAGATTTTTCATGGATTCCCTGTCCTCATTTCTAGATACCTTTTTTTTCCCTTTGGATTTCCCTGGTGGCTCAGACAGTAAAGAATCTGCCTGTGATGAAGGAGGCCCGGGTTCCATCCCTGGGTGGGGAAGATCCCCTGGACAAGGGAATGGCAACCCCTTCCAGTATTCTTGCCTGGAAAATTCCCATGGACAGAGGAGTCTGGTGGGCTGGAGTCTGAAGTCCATGGTGTCAAAAAGAGTAGGACATGACTGAGCAACTAACACTTTTTCCCTTTATGGTTTCTCTGTAGTTGACTTTACAGAGGCTCCAGCCCCTGGTGCTCCTTTTCTAAATTTTGGCAAGAACTAAAAGCCCTGCATCATGTTTGGCACACATTCCATAATTTAAACAGAACATAATATTAACTTCATAAGTTAAAATACTATTGCTATGGAGAAATGAAAATATTAGATGCTCTATATAAATGGATCATACGTCAGATTCATCTATTCATAAGGTTTTGGGAGAGTTTGCAGTCTTTTTCTCCCAAACCTCAATTCTGGAAGAAGCGAGCAGGAAGGCAGAAGAGCGCAGGCATGATTCGTAGAGCAGAGGAAGAGGCAGTGGGTGTTCCACGAGGGCTTTCTCTGCCTCCCTCACTCATGTAAGTTTCAGCAGAAATGGAAATGACAGCAAGACTGGAACAGACTCCTGAAAGCCAAGCTGGGTGGTGTCCCCGTGGGAGCTGTCCAGTGTACGGGAAACGTGGGACGACTAGTTATGGCAGGATGTGTGCAGCCGCGACTGCCCACGTACTGGGCATCATCCTAGAGATCCTCACAGTAGAGGCATGTGTGCAGACCAAAAAGCAGTAAAAAATCTGTACGTCGAGATGCTATCCCCTCCTCACTTGGACCTGACAGTTCGTGGTGAGGAAGAATTGGGTTATCATCTAGGCAAGAGTTGCTATTGCTAGTATATTTCCACACACTATGGAACTAAGCAGAAAGGACAGGTAGAAGACCGTGGGACAACGGGTGTGTTCCTTGTTACAACAAGACTAAATATTAACAACTGTGCAATGCTGATTTCGGTGGACTCTTCATGTTTTTTGAAATTCTGTTTGAGCAAGTTGGAAGTAATTTGCTTTCCAGCCAACCAAACATAGGCATTTAATTCATGCTACTTACTGTGGATTCGAAGAAGCTATTGATTCTGAAGCAGTGTGTTTTGATTGAATTGATTTCTTTTTAAAATGCGGTTTGAATGTTAGTCATGGTGCAGAAGTTTTAGTAACAAACATTTGGTTTTGTAGAGACTTCATTTCCCCTGAAGGTCATATTCTGACAACCTCCCTTCTCAAAACCAGCCAAACAGCCAACCAACCAGAGACTGAGCAATCAACCACAATTCTCAACATGTTGAACACCTGGGGAGAGTCAGTGGCTCTTATAAACAAAACGTGTGCTTTCTGGACATGTCTTCAGCTCTTGAGGAATAATTTCTATCTTGGGTCTGACCGGGATGGACTGTATTCCTATCAGATACTGAACCAGCTGTTTGAAAGTTGAGGTCCACTCTCTTCCTTATCTGTATCTGGGCACTCGCTTCCTCAGGTTGGCAAGTTGGCTCCTGTTCTACTCTTGGTACAACCTCTAGAAAAGAGCAAATGTTGAGGAGACTGAGATCGGCAATACTTGAGATGGCTGGCAGATGTGTAACTGAGGTCAAAGGGGGCATGAAGAATTCCTTCTTAAGAAGAAATCATTTTTATCTTTCTCTTCAGTTTAGAGGAACTCTATCCAGCAGCTAGTAATCCTTGATTTTTTTGTTTTCCTTTTTAAGATGGGGGTAATGCAAATCTAAATAATCCAAATGTAACTGAGCAGTAATATGTGGTAGACATATTACTACCACATATGGTAGAGATGGTTGGATGGCATCACTGACTTGATGTACATGAGTTTGAACAAGCTCCAGGAGTTGGTGATGGACAGGGAAGCCTGGCATGCTGCAGTCTAGGGGGTCCCAAAGAGCCAGACATGACTGAGTTAACTGAACTGAACTGATGTGGTAGACAGTAGTTTCAAAAGTAGTAGGGATAAAAAAAAAAAAGTAGCCACATCAAAACAGTTGGTCAACCACATGTTATTTTAGGCTGCTCTTTCTGGCACACTAATTGGCTTGAGATCTTATAGGGAATGCTGCTGCTGCTAAGTCGCGTCAGTCGTGTCCTACTCTGTGCAACCCCATAGACGGCAGCCCACCAGGCTCCGCCGTCCCTGGGATTCTCCAGGCAAGAACACTGGAGTGGGTTTCCATTTTCTTCTCCAATGCATGAAAGGGAAAAGTGAAATTGAAGTCGCTCAGTCATGTCTGATTCTTAGCGACCCCATGGACTGCAGCCTACCAGGCTCCTCCATCCATGGGATTTTCCAGGCAAGAGTACTGGAGTGGGGTACCATCACCTTCTCCACTTATAGGGAACCAGTTCAGTTCAGTTGAGTCGCTCAGTCGTGTCCAACTCTTTGCGAACCCATGAATTGCAGCACGCCAGGCCTCCCTGTCCATCACCAACTCCCGGAATTCACTCAGACTCATGTCTATCAAGTCGGTGATGCCATCCAGCCATCTCATCCTCTGTCATCCCCTTCTCCTCCTGCCCCCAATCCCTCCCTGCATCAGAGTTTTTTCCAATGAGTCAACTCTTCGCAAGAGGTGGCCAAAGTACTGGAGTTTCAGCTTCAGCATCATTCCCTCCAAAGAAATCCCAGGGCTGATCTCCTTCAGAATGTACTGGTTGGATCTCCTTGCTAGATACCTCAAAATACAGTACTTCTGTTGCACATATTTGCTCTAGATATGTCATGAGTATTTAAACACACTTGGATTTTAATTGAAGCAACAAGAAAAATCTAATGCAATTCTGCACTGAGAATAGTGTATTTTATATTCAGAATGAATGTAGAGTCCTTTCATCTGGTGTTCTACCCATTAGGAATAACAGTAGCAAAAAAGGTTAATCAATTCCTGCTGAGAATGGAAATTATATGTGAGAAAAAGACTGGTAGTAATTATTAATAGTAATCATTTTAAAGAGCAAGACCAAATTCGTTCTTTAATGTACTAATTTTTTGCTCAGTTATCACTTGTATTTTTCATATTTTTACTTGAACATCTTTGGGGTATTTTTTCAAGATAAAGTATGTGGTATCTCAAGTAATATACATTGTCTTTCACTGTATTAAGTGTCTCCATATATCAGAGTTTAATAAATGTTAAATAAGAGAACATTTAGCTATGCTATGTTACATATAATACTTTGAATAAAAAGGGGTTTATGAAGATAAAAACCCTTATATGGCTTAATATACTGTGTCTAATAATAATAAAATAATTACTTTATTTTCAAAGTATGAAACTTACCTTTGAATTCTTAAAAGTATGACAGAGTTGTAGCAAGTAAATATGTGGTCTTGATTGAATCTTACTTTGAACAAAACAGCTGCTGAAAGTACTTATTATAATTGGATAAATTTGATTAAGGAGTAGGTGTTCATTATTATTAGGAACTTATTGTTAATTATTTTGCTTGGATGTAATGTTTTTACTTCACGTAAGAAAATATCCTTATATTGTAAAAATTCATAATGAAATATTTAGGGCTGAAATGTTATGATGTTTACAATGTACTTTTCAGTTTTTAGCAAAAAATACATGAATTAAATATGGCAGAGGGTAAACAATTGTTCTATCCAACAATGGTATATAGCTATTTTTTATACTCCTCTCTAGTTTTTTGCATGTTTGAAATTTTTCATAATGAAAATTACAGTGGCAAGAAAAGACAGAAAGGGAAGATAGAAGTAAAAACACTAGAACTGTGTAACAGAAAAAGCAATAAATATAGAATCAGGAAACGAAGATGAAGATCATAGCTTCTATTATATATGCAGTTAGAGTACATCATGAGAAACTCTGGACTGGAAGAAGCACAACCTGAAATCAAGATTGCTGGAATAACCTCAGACATGCAGATGACACCACCCTTATGGCAGAAAGTGAAGAGGAGCTAAAAAGCCTCTTGATGAAAGTGAAAGAGGAGAGTGAAAAACTTGGCTTAAAGCTCAACATTCAAAAAACGAAGATTATGGTATCCGGTCCCATCAGTTCATGGGAAATAGATGGGGAAACAGTGGAAACAGTGGCAGACTTTATTTTGTTGGGCTCCAAAATCACTGCAGATGGTGACTGCAGCCATGAAATTAAAAGACGCTTACTCCTTGGAAGAAAAGTTATGACCAACCTAGATAGCATATTCCAAAGCAGAGACATTACTTTGTCAACAAAGGTCCGTCTAGTCAAGGCTATGGTTTTTCCAGTGGTCATGTATGGATGTGAGAGTTGGACTGTGAAGAATGCTGAGCGCCGAAGAATTGATGCTTTTGAACTGTGGTGTTGAAGACTCTTGAGAGTCCCTTGGACTGCAAGGGGATCCAGCCAGTCCATTCTAAAGGAGATCAGTCCTGGGTGTTCTTTGGAAGGAATGATGCTGAAGCTGAAACTCCAGTACTTTGGCCACCTCATGCGAAGAGTTGACTCATTGGAAAAGACTCTGATGTTGGAAGGGATTAGGGGCAGGAGGAGAAGGGGATGACAGAAGATGAGATGGCTGGATGGTATCACCAACTCGATGGACGTGAGTTTGAGTGAACTCTGGGAGTTGGTGATGGACAGGGAGAACTGGCGTGCTGCAATTCATGGGGTCGCAAAGAGCTGGACACGACTGAGCGACTGAACTGAACTGAACTGAACTGAACTGATGGATAAGCCATGTAATTGCTCTGAATTTACTATCCTCATTTTTAAAACAGGCATAATCTACAATGAAATTTTACTACGTGTCTACCTTATAATTAAAAATGGCTGGCAGTGTGAAGTATTGGCAAGCATGTGGAACAAATAGAACATAGATTACTGGTAGGAGTATAAAATTGTATAAAACCTTTGGAAAACTGTTAGCGTCTTCTGCACATGCATGTAATCTATGGGCAAGCAATTCCACTCCTAGTTACATACAAAATACGTATGAGTGCATATGTCAGCAAAAATATATATACAAAATATTTAGTTTTATTAATAATGACAACAACCTCAATAGGAGAGTAGTTAAATAAATATTGTATATTCATGCAAAAAATGCTATGCGGCAATAAAAATTAATGAGTTCTGCTACATGCTACAACAAATGTTATGTTGACAGAAAATAGTTAAGCACAGAGACATGTTTATTCTGTGGTTATCTGTATGAAGTAAAACAACAGGCATAACTAGTCAATGACAATAGATGAAGAACAGTGAAAAGCATATAGGATTCTGGAAATGTTTTATATCTTGATGTTGGTGTAGTTAATCAGTTCTCTTGTTTTTGCTCTTGCTCAGTCACTCAGCCATATCCAACTCTTTTCGACCCCATGGACTATAGCCTGCCAGTCCTCTGTCCATGGAATTATCCCAGCCAGAATACTGCAGTGGGTTGCCATTTCTTCCTCCAGAGGATCTTCCTGACCCAGGGATTGAACTCATGTCTTCTGTGGCTCCTGCATTGGCAGGCAGATTCTTTCACTACTGAGTCAGCCAACTGGGAAGCTTAGTTAATCAGATCTATAAATACCTTAAAAATATCATGCTATATACCTATGATGAGAGTTTTTTATGCATTTTCTTGTATCTTATCCTTCAATTAAATAGAATAAATAAGGTATTAATATCCAAATCTCAGGAGGGATGAGCAAATAAAATAATGTGAAATTCTTCACTTAATTATAACTGTACAAACTTCAAATATTATCATTTTCTAAGTTAAATTCTAAAAATTTTTCTAAAAGCAAGAGTACATTTTAAGCTTGATCAGTATTATTTACACAGTTTGCCCCACATTTTCCATAAATCCTATCCATTTTGGACTAGCCTTACTACAATCATAAAGTATCTTAAAATATTCTTAAAATATCAATAGCAATGTTCCATTGGTAGTGGAAAAATTGTATATTTCTATTGATTTGCCATTGTCAAACATTCATGAAATAGTTTAGTTCAGTTCAGTCACTTAGTTGTGTCTGACTCTTTGCGACCCCATGAATCGCAGCACGCCAAGGCCTCCATGTCCATCACCAACTCCCGGAGTTCACTCAGACTCACGTCCATCAAGTCAGTGTTACCATCCAGCCATCTCATCCTCTGTTGTCCCTTTCTCCTCTTGCCCCCAATCCCTCCCAGCATCAGAGTCTTTTCCAATGAGTCAACTCTTTGCATGAGGTGGGCAAACTACTGGAATTTCAGCTTTAGCATCATTCCTTCCAAAGAAATCCCAGGACTGATCTCCTTCAGAATGGACTGGTTGGATCTCCTTGCAGTCCAAGGGACTCTCAAGAGTCTTCTCCAACACCACAGTGCAAAAGCATCAATTCTTTGGCACTCAGCTTTCTTCACAGTCCAACTCTCACATCCATACATGACCACAGGAAAAACCATAGCCTTGACTAGACAGACCTTAGTTGGCAAAGTAATGTCTCTGCTTTTGAATATACTATCTAGATTGGTCATAACTTTTCTTCCAAGGAGTAAGCATCTTTTAATTTCATGGCTGCAGTCACCATCTGCAGTGATTTTGGAGCCCCCCAAAATAAAGTCTGACACTGTTTCCACTGTTTCCCCATCTATTTCCCATGAAGTCACATGCCTAATATATGCCAAACACTTTCCTAAGCAATGGTGATACAAATTTAAAGAAGACATTATCTCTTCCCTTATATTGATATTTTAGTCAGTAACTCAATTATGATACAATTACTCTAGTGTCCTACTTTTCTTTAAATAAAAGAAGCTAAAATGATTATTATACAACAAAAACAAACACATTGACCAAATATAGTTCTCATGTACATATTAACTAAAGAATTAAATGCATTTCGTTCCTACTCATCTTCTAAAATTAATATTTAAGTTGAATATGTTTTTAATAAGGTAAAATTCTGAATTTCTAATTTTTAAAAATATATTAAACATGATAAACATTTTAAAAGTACTTTTGAAACTACAAATTACTATGCAGATTTTTTTTACAATATTAATTCTTCCTTAGAGATGTATAAATTGTATCTTATATTATAATATAATTAAAGTTTCTTTACTGTGTATTCTATTTAATTTTTCATTTCTTAAGGAGTAATCACAGCAAATAAAATATGTTTATGTCTTCAATACTCTCAAAGTGATACATTAGCTTCTTTGTTAAGCTTTAAGCTAGGTTTTTAAATAGAAGATTTTGGTGTTCAGACCTTCACATGTTACTCAGCAAGAATACTTGAATATAAGTACTTAGCTCCCATGATTCCCCCTTTCCAAAGCATTAAGTACAAGCTGATCTTTCGAGAAGTGTACAAATGATGCACAATATACTGAACAGCATGAACAAAAGATCTGAAAACAACTCTGAATCCTCTGGAGACCTTATAATTCAGGTACAGAGAGCCCCCATTCTGAAAGGTACTATATCTTTTTAAACATCCAGTTTTTCTGTTCTCATCTCCCAAGGTTTCATCTCATAAAAAATGTTGGTTGACATATAAACAGATGCTGGAAAGCACTCATCCAATTCATGAAAAATTCAGCGTTAAGTTTTAAGCAAACATAGCAAAATCACTTATTAGGAAAAAATGCATAGTCTGATAGATGACTATGATTATCAGGTAAATTATTCATTTCTCTTCACAAAGCAATCACCCAGTAAAGACTCACTCATTATTCAGAGATTGTCAAGGAACAGGGGATAAGGAGTGAGGACGTGGAATGAGTGAGCCGCATGCCCAGGAACCAAGTGCAGTAAGAATTCTAGTTGAAGCAGGGTAAACAGGAAGTCTGGGGCTACAAACTTGCAAAGGAGTCACTGTCAAATTAGCATATATCAGTGCTACAGAGATCAAATCCATGAGAAGTCATCAGAGCCCAGAAACACTTTTGTTTTCCAGAAGCTAAAATCTACTTACATTAAGGATGTAAATAAAAATTCATGCCAACTTATTTGCAAAATTCTCAAGGACAAAAATAATTATAAACCCGAAGCAGTGCTAAGTGGCATGTTAAAATATTTCTGTCAGAGATAAACTTTGAAATGATCATAATTCCATCTATGATATTATACTATGGATTATTCTGTACTCTGTTAACATTCAGTTCAGTTCAGTTCAGTCGCTCAGTCGTGTCCGACTCTTTGCGACCCCATGAATCACAGCACGCCAGGCCTCCCTGTCCATCACCAACTCCCGGAGTTCACTCAGATTCACGTCCATCGAGTCAGTGATGCCATCCAGCCATCTCATCCTCTGTCGTCCCCTTCTCCTCCTGCCCCCAATCCCTCCCAGCATCAAGAAAATCTTAAATATGAATATAGGATGCAACATTTCATTTGCTAAGTAATATATTGATTTCAGTGTGTAGTTTTTGGAAACTTAAAAAATTATAGTTGTATCTATCACATATATCTATTAAAATTGTGCAAGAAAAGTTTTTTTCCTCTTGAACCAATTGCACATCTTTAATTCAGACCAGTCAATATTTATGGCCAAGGTGGTCCAGTTGTATCTGAAGTTGTTTTTGAAGATGGGCTATAATCAGAATGGTTCTACAAGTTGTTGTATATAAGATAGATGTCACCTATTTTTACTGAAACACAGAGGTTTTGCCTTCTAGCTGGAAAGTAATGCTTGTCATCCATGATTCAATCCTATTTTCTCTCAGGGTTTGTCTGTACTATAGAGTTGTTGTGTGGCTTATAGTTAAGCCACATAATAAAATAAAAATAAATGTATAAAAAAGGCATAATAAAATAAATGATAATATGCTAGCTTATTTTGCAGTGCAGTACTCAACTCATCACACATTTACTGTTGGGTCATTTTCAGAAATATGTATCCTTCATACGTAATCCACATCCCAATAGGTTCCACTGCTGCAGAGACCTACCCAATAAGAGATCCAGTAGAATATATGCATCGAAATAGAAAGTAAATTTGGACATCTAGTCCCATCTCAATAAAAAGTAGCTCCCTTGAGGGAAACTGTGGAGTATAACTGGTCAATTTACACCTAAGATTAGGCAGCAAACCATTATAAATTAATATTCAGTCTAACAGAAATTGAAGTTCCAATTCAAAAAATTTCCCCCATACACTATCAAACAGGTAAATCCAAGTCTGCCCTAGAGTTATGGAATCAAAGAGCAGAACCCACAGGCATTAAGCGTTGGCCTAATCTATCTCCCTACATTCATGTTTGATTACAGTAAAAAGGCCAGGTGAAAATTGAGTCTAGAATAAGTTCACTAAAGATTCCACATATTATAAATGAGTGCTTACAATCACAAAGACAAAGAGAAATGCTGTTCTAAGAGATCTTGGACTTGAATTTCCTTTTCTGCATATCTTTTACTTCCTGCTTACACTCCCTTTTGAATTCTTAAATACGCAATTAATGGTCTTTTCCTTCTGATGATTATTTCACAGGCATTCAGCCTTTAAAACGTTTTAAATTCTTTTAAAATGACTTGCATTTATTTACACTCTTTGTATTTAAAAGTGTTCCAATCTAGATGCATATTAGCAGTTAGGATTTGACCAGTGAGTGTGAGGAGGCCTATGGAGTAACACTGGAGTCAGCAGAGAAAGAGCTGTTGGAGATTGGAAAGCAAGATATGTACTAGCAGGAGGCTATGTACCCTAGTTTGGTCACAACAAATTATTCTACCAGCACTGAATAATTATTAGGGAATAATAAGTAGGAATAAAGTTTTAAGAATGTGTGGCCTAAAGTACAGGCAAAAAATCAAATCAGCCTTTTGCATACTGCCAACACTCATAAACCCAGTGATTCATAGAGGTTTTCTCCATTTTGGCAGGTCCCATTCCATTAAGTGATCTGCTCCACTTTTTCTCTCTGGAAGGTTACTTTCTCTCAGTTGTTTTAGAGATTCCACCAGATGGTATTCGGTTCTCTATCATTGAAAGATTTCAGGTTTTCTGGTTCCAGTGCTGTGAGGGCTTGGGGCTGACGCAGGGTAGTTCCTTTCCTGCAGTTACTTTTGGATGAGAATATACTCTTTTCCCAGTAGAAGATGGTAATCTTGGAGATTGACCATGGAGAAGGGGATGGGTTCTGGAGAAGGGCAGCCTTCCAGATATTCTCAGCTTTCGGCTGTTAAAATAACTGAAGAGTTGGAAGCAAGGAGTCCCATAAAGAGAAGCCAGGGGGCTTTGTCTTGTTGCATGCAGGTGCAGGTTATCATTCTGAATACAAAGCTAAGGCGTAGATATGGGTGTGCAAGTGGACTTGTCAAAAGAAAATTGAAAAGCTACAGGCTGGTGCTCTTGGGACAAATGCAGTGACTGCAGCCCTGGTGGAACTGTTGCAGGAAGCGGGACCATTTCCAGGGCCCAAGACTGGGCTCTGTATCTAACACTTGGAAATGAATTGTCCAAGGAGACTCATGTTCTGACAAAGCAAGAGATTTTATTGGGAAGGGGTGCTCAGACAGAGACAAGCAGATTAAGGGAATTTAGGAAGACTTCTCAGCCATGGGGTTCGAAGTCCCGGGTTTTACGGTCATGGACTTAGTTTCTGGGTTGTCTCTGGCCAATCATTCTGACTCAGGGTCCTTCCTGCTGGCTCGTGCATCGCTCAACCAAGATTGATTTCAAAGAGAAGAATTCTGGGAGGCGGTAGGACATGTGGCGTCTCCTTTTGACCTTTCCTGAACTCTCCTGGTTGTTAGGGGAAACACACTGACTGAAACTGCCCACCCTGGCCAGGCATAATAGTAACCATTTGCCTGAGGTATTTTATGACTGGAGGTCTGAGTGGGGAACACGGAACTCGCCAGTTACCACCAGCTGGAGAGAGTTTGCTGGAATCCATCTTGATTGAGCACTGCATGAGCCACCAGGAAAGGCCCCCAATTGGCCAGAAACAACCCGGAAACTGCTCCCATCGCCATTAAAGCTGGGACTGTGAGCCGCGTTGCAGGGCAGTTCTCCTGGGTTGCCTTACTTTGCTGCTCTCTGCCTGAGTACTCCTTCCCCATAATGATCTCTTGCTTAATTAGCACATGTGTCTCCCTGGGCCATTCATTGCTGAGTGTTAGACAAGAGCCTACTCTCAGGCCCTGGAAAGCGTCCCCCTTCCTGCAACAGAACTTGAGAGGTGCACACAGTTACACTCCATGGAGTTGCATCCAACCAAGTGTTCTCCTTGTGAAGAGGCAGAGAGAATCACTTCTGCCAAGAATTTCCACCTGCTGACCAAGGGAAATGCATCCTGAAGAGTTTTATGCAGATAGGAGGCAATGTATTTGCTTGTTCTGCATTGGTTTATTTAGAAGACTCACTGTGGGTGGCCAAGTGCAGGCCAAGAAGCACCAGACACAGTCCTGTTAGCCTGATGGTAAAAGTAAGTTACGCTCTTTTTTTGTCTAGTATTTCATTTTTTGAGCTTTTAAAAGTTTATTTATTTATGACTATGCTGGGTCTTTGTTGCTGCCTGGGCTTTTCTGTAGTGGTGAGCAGGGCTACTTTCTAGCTGTGGAGCACAGGCGTCTGGTTGTGGTGGCTTCTTGTTGTAGAGCACAGGCTCCAGGGCTTGAAGGCTTCAGTGGTTATGGTGCATGGGCTCCAGAGCACAGACTCAATGTCGTGGTACATAGGCTTACTTACAATGAGGCGTGTGGGATCTTCTCAGATCAGGGATCAAACCTGAATCTCCTGCATTGTCAGGTGGATTCTTGACCACTGAGCCAGCAGGGAAGCCCTACACTCTTTTAAAAACGATTTTGTTGAGTCCTGATGCTGTTTCTTGCATTTAGTTCTAAGGGGCAGTGTGTAACTTTTTGTGTTTACACGTTAGGCGTATCTGTTCTTTTTCTTGGGCCCTAGTAGTTAAGCATGCTCATTAGCAAAATGTGCTTAGTCGTGTTGGACTCTCTCTCAGCCTCATGGACTGTAGCCCATCAGGCTTCTCTGTCCACGAAATTTCCCAGACAGAAATACTGGAGTGGGTTGCAATTTCTTTCTGCAGGTGGTCTTCCCCATCCAGGGGTCGAACCAGGGTTCCCCACTCTTGTGTCTCCTGCACCATGAGGTGAATTCTTTATCACTACCACCACCTGGGAAGACTCATTAGCTCCAAGTGCCTGCTAAATAAGGGGCTTCCCAGGTGGTGCTAGTGGTATAGAACCCACCTGCCAATGCAAGAGATGGATAGGACTGAAGCGAATTAGCATGCACCTGCTTAATAAAGGAAAAGTAGTAATATTTTTCTTTTAATTTTTCTTAGAATAAAAAGAATTGCATCAATTATTCCATTCCAAATTAATTTTTACACTTCATCAAAATTGTGTATTAGTCTTTGACCAAGTCAGAACACTTGAGTAAAGAATACAGAGCTTATTATGTTACAGAACTTTCTGATGATGGGAAGATGAAAACAGGTCACCTTTTTCTAGCCATTTCTTGATGAGCTGTGTGGACCTTATGAGATGAATTCATCTTGACTGAATCTGATAGAAGATATGGTCCAAGGCCAGACTTAGCAGTTCCTAAGGAGCTTGTTGCTTTAGGTATGAACTCTTGTTTTGCTCTGGGAGTTATTACTCTCCAGGAATATACTACATTTTAGAATTCAGTTTTGAGCTACTTAAAGCTACATTCAGTAGTGTGGTGAAGTTGGTGTAATTATTGAATCACAACACTATATTGTATATGAATGTGGGGTTTATGGGGTGTGTGTGTGTGTGTGTGTGTCTGTGTTTGGATCTATATCAGTTGGGGCATTAGTTTTATAATCTACCATCTATTGCTTTTTGTAATGAAAGGCTAAGTTAAGAGTTTTCTGTGTTTAGAAGATCAAAGGTTGATATCACGGAAGTCAGTCTGAAAGATTGCCTTTGAGTCTAAGTTTTTGTCTCTCAAATGTAGGACTTTATTCAGAATCTGGAAAGGAATGAGGAAGAAATGTATATAGTTTTTAGGAATCTCACCAATGTCATATCCTAAATCCTGCTTCAAAGCAGAACAAAACATTGCTTCCATTTTGTTTTCCCATTCATCCTCTCCATCTACCTGTCATCTAGTTTTTATGTGTATAGTCAACTTTACCTCAGTGTTAGAATAATGAAGGGACTCCAGTACTCTTGCCTGGCAAACCCCATGGACAGAGGAGCCTGGTAGGCTGAAGTCCATGGGATCGCTAGGAGTTGGACACAACTGAGTGACTTCACTTTCACTTTTCACTTTCATGCATTGGAGAAGGAAATGGCAACCCACTCCAGTGTTCTTGCCTGGAGAATCCCAGGGATGGGGGAGCCTGGTGGGCTGCCATCTCTGGGGTCACACAGAGTTGGACACGACTGAAGTGACTTAGCAGCAGCAGCAGCACCTCACTGTAGCAGAGCAAACAGCTTCAAACTGAAACCTAGGCGTCCCAGTTGAGAGCTGTGCTGTGGTCATTCCTACAACCATGGAGCTTTACTGGCGGTCATTGCCACTCAGGGTCCAGCATCCTGCACAGTATACATCCTGACAGTTCATGACATGTGTATAACATAGGGTACTGACACTATAACAGTTACTTGGGTTCTCAGAAAATTCTGAGTGAGGAACTTGTTTCCCTCCTTTAGAGTATGTGAAAATGTTAACATTTTTCTAGTGAGTTAGAAGTCTTTCGAATAAAAATCATAGTTGCAAGTTACTACTTATAAGTTAGTGATATACCCCCTTGCGCTTCCAATCTACCATGTCCTTGCTTCACATTTGACAGGAGGGTTTATGTTATTATAATTCCGTGGTCTGTTAAGTTCTTTTTGAGTGATACTACCATATTATTGTCAATGTGATTAAAAGGTGTAATTATTTAGATTGAAGGGAAGTATACATAGATTGCCAAATTTGGCTTTGCTGGAGGAACAGCCACATTTGTCTTTCCTATTGTAGCTCATGTGGAAAGGACAATTTCAGGTACTGTGTGTGCTAATCTCTTCTTGGACATCATAAAGGATCCAAGTAAAACAAAGTTGAAAACTACTTCAGATGTACCAGGCTACAGAAGCCAATATTTTAGCGATTTGTGCCATGTTTGACAAGTAACTCTTTGTACTGCAGTTTTATGGCTTTCTATTAAAAAATCCTTCAGCTTTCTAAATCCTCTTTTCTCCCCCTTTTCTCCTTTCCTTTAGCAATTGGTGTGGCTCAGATACAGGCCATCATCATGATCTGGGTGCTGGAGATACTTCAGGGAACACAACTCCTACTTTGAAGTTGTTCATAGACTAATGTGTGGATCAGATAAATGATACACATGCTTTTATTTTTCTCCACATATACAAAGGGCTTGACGCCTAATCTAATTAAGTCCTGAAAAACATATGAAGTACTTGTATTAGTAAGCTAAGTTGCCATAACAAAATTCCATAGACTGGTTGGCTTAAACAAAAGAAATTTGTTTTCTCATGGTTCTGGAAGCTGGAAACCTGAGATCAGGGTGCCAGAATGATCAGGTTCTCATGAACTCCCTTTTCTTGGCTTGGAGAACTTAGGTGGCTTCCTCTTCTTATAAGGGTACTAGTTCTACTTGAGGAGAAGGCAATGGCAACCCACTCCAGTACTCTTGCCTGGAAAATCCCATGGACAGAGGAGCCTGGTAGGCTGCAGTCCATGGGGTCGCTAAGAGTCTTTACTGAGCGACTTCACTTTCACTTTTCATTTTCATGCATTGGAGAAGAAAATGGCAACCCACTCCAGTATTCTTGCCTAGAGAGTCCCAGGGACTGGGGGGAGCCTAGTGGGCTGCCATCTATGGGGTCGCACAGAGTCAGACAGGACTGAAGCAACTTAGCAGCAGCAGTTCAACTCGATCAGGACTCCATACTCATGGTCTCACTTGACCTTAATCACCTCCTTAACAATCCCTATCTGTAATACATGTCATGGGGGTTAAAGCTTCAACATATGACATTTGGAGGACATAATCAGTTCATAGTATATCTTAGTGATATCTCCTTCAGTGAAACCTACCATCTTCTAGTTCAAACTTGTTTAAGCTTTTATCATCCTAAGTGCACCTCTGATTAATGATGTACTATTTAAAAACTTCCAGCTCAAAAATACCTTCTGCTCTCCGTTTGCTTACTTCCTAGCTCTTAGAATTTCATATATAACTGGTATTACATTTTGATGTATAATTAGTTATGTTTTATCTCCCTGAGTGCCTCAAGGACAGCATCCCAATTATCTGTAACTGGATAACAAATCATACCAAAGCTTAGTGACTTAAAATAAGGATCGTTATTTTATTGCCTCGCATGGTTTTTGTGGGTCAGGAATTTGGGGAGGGCTTGACTGTAGGGTTCTGGCCCAGAGTTTCTGACGGACTCTGCTCAGGCTGCTATAACAAGAAGTTTGAGATCTGGGTGCTTGCAGAGTTGGTTTCTTGTCAGGCCTCCTTTCCTGGCTTACATATGACTGGCTTCTCACTGTGTCCCCACATGGCCTGTATACACGTGGAGAGAGGGATCTCTGCTGCTTTTTCCTCCTCTCCTAAGGACACTAGTTCTGTTGGATTATAGCTCTACCCCTGTGACTCCATTTAGCCTTAATTACCTTCTTAAAGGCCCTTTCTCCTTAAAAGTCACTTTGAGGTTTAGGGCATTGACATATAAAGGTTGGGCAAGGGTTACACAGTTCAGTTCTCTCATGGAGACTAGTCAGTCAGTGGATGGAGCTGAAACACAGTGGGCGGGGGGTGCTGCAGCAGTTGGGAACTGTTTGAGTTTCTCTCTCTCCCCATATTTTCTTAGGATGTTTCTCTGTGGTCTCTCTATGAGAACCATTTTGGCCTCAGCATAGAAATCTGAGGGTTGTTGGACTACTTACATGGCATCTGGCTGTCCCCAGAGCACAGGTCTCAAGAGAGCAAGGCAGAAGAACATGATGGCATTGTTATGGCCCTACCTTGAAACTTCTATCCCTTCTGACATACTGTATTTGTTGAAGCAAAAGCTGACGCAGGTTCATGTGAAGGAGACATAGATTCTGCCTCCCAATGGGAGAAATATCAAAATCACAGTAAAAAGAGAATGAAAGTTAGAAGGTGCTATTACTGCTATTTTTGGAAAACATGACTTTCCATAGGCAGGAACTGTGTTTCCTTTATGTTTTTATATCCCTTATGCCTAATAGTGATCAAAATGAACAGATGTCCAATAACTTAACCAACTTTCAAATAGAGTGATTACTCTCAAGTTTGTGTGTATGTATGTATTTTCCCATTTGAACCTGTTAGGGGCAGGCGTTTTAAAATTTTAACTTATCTTTTTATAATTGTAATTGGAAAGATGAGATACTCTTGTGGTACAAAAAGCAGTAGCAAGACTCATGAAGAATGTCTAAACATATTTCTGTGACAAGTATATTAATTCCAAAATGAAAGATGTCATTTGATTGACATTGGCTAATTAACACACACATAGGGATGAGGAAGGCAGAAAGAGAGTTTTAAGGAACTGGTTTCTGTGATTGTAGGTGCTGGCAAGTTCAAAATTTGTAAGGTTGGCCAGCAGGCTAGAGACCCAGGGAAAAGTTGATGCAAACTGAACTGAAAGGCAGTCTGATAGCAGAATTCCCTTTTCTTCAGGGTAGGCTGTTCTTTTTCTGAAGGCCTTCAACTGATTTGACTTCCCACATTATGGATGGTAATTTACTTTGCTCATTCTACTGATTTAAATGTTAATCTCATCTAAAAATATGCCTTCACAGAAATGTGCTGATATGTGTTTGACCAAATATCTGAGTACTATGGCATAGCAAATATAACATAAAATTAACCATCACAGATATTAATGATGGAGGTATCATTGTTCTCACTAGGACTGCTAAAAACCTTTAAACCAGTTTTACTTGTGAAATTATCTCAGACAGCTACTGTCTGTATTTCAGTTTCCTCCTCATTGGACTATTTTGTGCATTTTTTACATTCTCAACGTCCTCTCTACTCAGCTAGTACATGGGGAAAGGAGAGTGAGGATAAAGCCTAGGTGGGAAGGAGTAAGAAATGCCATCTAGGGCTGTCACAAGGAATCAAGGTAATTATAGATCTTGGTGAGCAATTTTAAGTTCAGACACAGGCCATCACCTCAGAGCATGGGAACTCTGGAGACTGCCCTCTATCCAGCGATGACAAATGAACCCAGGAGTAGGGACAGATCAGGGACCCCAACTGGAAGCATCCACATTCTCTTGAGAATATCCTATCTCTTGATTGGGACGTGGTGCAAGATTGTTTTGCTTTCCATTCTGTAAATATCCCTAAAGTATACGGCCTCTATTTTAACTATGTATTTTAGTTTAAGTCTTTAAGAAGAGAGAAGATTCTCTAAAATTTCTCTTTGCTGGGAAACAAGAGATTAAAAGTAAGACTCCAGGCTTTAGATCAATCACTGGTTCCATCTGGTGAATGTTCTCTTTGATGGTCTCGTTTAGAACTTCAAGAGATTTTGCTCAGATTTAAAATTCTCATTAGAGTCCTTGCCAAAGCATCTTAAATGCAAAGCAATCTTAACTTTAAAAATTTAGAAATTGCTGAAGGAGACATACCATTTAGAGGCAGTAAATGAAAACCATGACACAAAATGGGTCAGAAAAAGATTCTAGCACATTCTTTAACACTGCTACTCTCTGAAAATAAAATAAGACTTTCATTATTTTTTTTAAAGATGTTTTTCTATATAGAGCTATGCCTATTTATTATAGCTCCCTCACCAATTTATAGGGAGATATGAAATATAGCTAATAAAGATTTTTCCTAATATTTGCTACTTCTTCACCTTTGGGATGAATCCCAAATGGACTTGATTTTATAATTTTGCACATTTCTTCTGCTCTTTAAACATTATTGATCTTCTTCAAATCCATTTCTTTCTATCCTAGAAAAATAGACATCTTCATTTCTTCAGTGTATCCTATATAGTCATTTTTAGTGGACAAGGAAAAAAGTACATTGTGTTTCCACCCCACCCCCAAGAAGCACTATACATTATCATTAAATTAACCTTGGTCTACCTTAAAGTCTCAGTGGCTACCAAGATTTTAAGCCTTCTCCATAACATCTTATTCTTACTGCATGTTAGAGACTTTAACTTTACTATGTGAAGTTGCTCAGTCGTGTCTGACTCTTTGTGATCCCATGGACTGTAGGCTACCAGGCTCCTCCATCCATGGAACTTCCCAGGCAAGAATACTGGAGTGGGTTGCCATTTCCTTCTCCAGGGGATCTTCCCAACCCAGGGATTGAATCTGGGTCTTCTCGGTTGCAGGCAGATGCTTTACCATCTATAGACTCCAACATTTTTTTTTTTTTTTCAAATTTTAATGTCCTTTGAATTCTTATTCACATAATTTCCCTTGCATATTTTCCTACTTGGATTTCTATTTTTCACTATCTTCTCTATATTAAAAAGAACCATATAATATTTCTTTAAATAAAATGGAAAGGAGAGAATAAGCAACAGGAAAGTGTGCAGAGCCATCAAGGTGATAGATGGGCAATATCTTTATAATTATTTCTATCATAACTCTTACAGTGATAGCACAGAGTGACTTCAACAGAAGATATATGTATTTAAGTCTTCTTGGGAATGTCAGACACAGTATGTGAGAGGTGCAGAGTGTATTGCTGCACATTCATAAAACCAACAAATGGAAAACAACTTAATTATGAAAGTTTTTCAAAACTAATGCCTTCTTCGCTATAAATGAAGCATAAAACAGGCAAAAAAGATAGTTCTGGTTTGTGATGAAAATGGAAGAAGCAGAAGGGGGCCTTTTCTTGGAATACTCTCTTTAGGTCAAGATCTTTCACACAAATTATTTCACTGATTCTTACAACAATCTCCTCTAATTATTTTACGTGTATATCGCAGTCTCTACCATATATATGAACAAACAAAGACTCAAGTATTAAGCAGAAGGTTGCATTGCTAATAAAAGGTCATGGAAGGGATTGAACTAGCCCTGTGTGATGCCAACGCTGGATGGTAGTGATGCAGTGGCTGTGGGGTCTGGAGGAGGGGGGAAATGGAATCCATAGAGTGACTGTGAGCATATTAATAAGTCAGTTATGAAAAGAACATTCAGTATCTTCAAATTTATCCATTCCAGCATTTGATAAAAGCAGAGACAGTTTTACTTAATTAGTCGTGATGTGGATCATGTACAAAGTGATGGTAAAGTCTATGAATTTGAATTTAACCAGACATTTTTTTCATGAATTCATGGATGACTGAATTTAAATAGCTGAAGGATCATTAAGCACACAGGATTGATTACTAAAGCAGCTTGCTGAATTGTTTTCTTTGGCTCTCTTTGAAGATGTGGGAAAATGAATGACCATCTTTTCCAAGTTAAGTAGATGAGAGAGAGAAGTCATTTTCCTCAGCTTCAACATATAGCTCCTCTGAGAAATCTACCTTAATGAATTACCTTAACAATTGAATCTTCTATCTTGTGCTTCTTCAAACACTTAATGTACCATAATGCTTTGTACAGTAATTTATATCTGGTCACTACAAGTTCTGTAAATGTATTTGGAGTATTATGTATAGTATGGCTCAGTGAACTGGTTAATGAGCTTCTTCAGGATAGTGCTCAGCTCTTTAAATTGTTTGTATTGGGGTGCATGTAGGGGAGGGATAATGGGAAAGAAGGGCAAGGAGGTCAATATTTTAGCAAAAAAAAAAAAAAAGAGCAATAAATAATACTGAGAATTAGAGGACTTAGGAAGTAAGAAGAAAGCCAAAGAGAATGATATCATGAGTTAAGAAAAGACTGTAGAATGAGATGAATGAGAGATGAATCAAATACCACAGAGAGGTTGAACAGGATTGGATTGACAGGAGGCTACTGGTTTTCAAGGAAATGATTGATGACAATTTTATTAGAGTGATAAGAGAATAAGGCAGACTGTAGAGGATAAATGAATGGATTGGAAAGGAGAAACTAGAGGTAAACTATATTATTTGGTAGGGAGTCTGATAGAATACTGGAGTGGGTAGCCTTTCCCTTCTACCAGGGGATCTTCCCAACCCAGGGGTTGAACTCAGGTCTTCTGCATTGTGGGCAGATTCTTTACCAGCTGAGCCACAAGGAAAACCCAACAATACTGGAATGGGTAGCCTATCCCTTCTCCAGTGGATCTTCCTGACCCAGGAATTGAACCCAGGTTTCCTGCATTGCAGGTGGATTCTTGACCAACTGAGCTATCAGGGAAACCCAATTTAGGATTATGGTGAAGATTAAATTTTACAGTTGAAGTGTTTATTCTAATGCCTGGCACTTCATTAACATTCAATAGGTAATAGCTATCAATGTTATTGTTAGGTATAAATAAAAATCATAGATGGAGGTGGTGGTGTGCAGAACAGAAACATTTTTCCTCACTTAGGAAGATGGGACTGATGTTATAGATTACACCTAGGAGGCAAGCTGAAACTGAAGGAGAAAATATCACATGGACTCATATTTTTGCCTTTTTTTTTTTAAACAAAGAAGGGAGTTTAATTATATATTGAGAATGAGGGCTTAATCATGTTAGATTTGGCTTGAAGCAACTTTATTCTATTGACAATGAGAAATTGATGAGTACAATGGTAGATAGAAAACCCTGAGGATTATGGAAGATGAAAATCAATTTTATTGTAGCTGATCTCTGCTGTTATGTGAATTTTCTCCAACATGTGCAATAGTCTGGAGGGAAAACAAACAAACAAACAAAAAACCATGGTGGTTCTCAAGGACTGATTAGAAATGTTGGTGTGCTTCAAGTTGGGAAAGACCTGGGATTTGTGAATGTTTGTAAGAGAAGAAGTGGAATTTAGACTGGATAGGGAAGGAAATGAAATCAGGAAGGGATAGTAGTCTCAGCATTAAATTATGTTGAGTTTAGAGCAGATCAGTAGGTCCAACTGTAGGAGTAGGAAGTTGAATCAGAAAAGGGAATTTCAGTATTTCAAAAAGTGAGGGGTATATATGTTAAGGGTAATAATGATTCTCAGGTTTATCACTCACTGTTGAGTGAAGGTAAATGGTAAACTCTATAGGAGTAGATACATTTTCTGCAGATGGAGCACAGAATACGCTGAGAATCAGGCCTAGAATTTGACTATAAGGGAAATAGATCTTCAGAGACTGCTTTCTTTTCAACCCTGCAAGTCTTCCATACCAAGGTCAAGTCTGTTTTGGAAAGATGTGGAATCTTATTATTTGTAATGGGGGTATCTGGGTCCACACAATTGGAAACAATCCTCACATTCCCTGAACACTCTGAAGCTTTGGATGTGACCCCTCTTCCTTTTTGAAACCTAGCACTCCACCTCTTCTTGAAGATAGCATTCTCCTCCACTTCTCTGCTTATCAGGTATCAAGAAAACCCAAGCAGGATGACAGAGGACTTACTCTGTAAGAGGAAGGACTTAGCTAATATGTACCCACAGGAGTCTAGAGAATGTGTGTCCACTTGGATTCTGGGGATAACTGAATCAAGAAAGAATAGAATATTAAGTTTAAAAAGTAGTTTACTGATACAGAAGTACTCTCTCTTTATATAAGATTTAGCACTGTCAAGGACCCTTGAAAATGCTACTAAAATGCAGCTAAGCTGACTCTTAGAAGCTTTAAGAAGGCAATTTGTTAAGTGGGTAGGTAAATGAGATTTTTAGTAGAATATTCTAATTCTCATACTGTCACTAATGTCCAAGTTAGGTGTGGTATTTAGAACAACAAAGCTAATTAGAAAATTCAGTCATCTATAGTTGTGTGACTAGGGAATGTTCTATAGCTTCCTTGAAACTTTGTCAGTACAATGCCTGCCTTCATGTAGACTGTAATTTAACTCTGCCTTAAAGGTATATTATAATTATTCCACTTCTATTCTTTATGTGATATGATGAGAAATGGAATAATCAACTGAGAGAATACTGTTATTTGCTTAACAAGTACTTTCTTTTTCAGAAAATTTTTTTCCTCCAAAGTTTATTATTTTTTATTATTTTTATTGAGGTATATTTGATGTACTATATTATAAAAGTTTCAGGTATACAAAATAGCGATTCACAATTTAAACATGCTATTGTTTTAATTTTTGCTTTCTTACAGTGCAGCTTATATTAAGTATATTTCTATTCAAATTATGAACTGGTGGATTCTTACAAAATTCATTTTTGTACTAAATCATTCATTGGAAATAACATCAAACATGTATTAAATTAGAAAATAATTAAGTTGTCAACCATGAGTTTTGGCATGTTTTCAACTTATGCTTTAGCTATTTTGAAGTTACATTTGTAGTTGTTGATTTTTAAATATGGCTATAGTCAGCAAAAACAACTGGCTTAATCAATTGTGACCCTAGATCAAAACATGCATACCCAAAACCTTTTATATGTATGGCCGAATGGGAAAAAGGTATGTTTTTATTCACTGGAAATAGAGTTCCTTTTAGGAAAGGAACTTTATTTGCCTAGGAAAATAAATACAGATAAATGATTTTGATAAACTAAGATTGGAAGGAAAGATACCAGGGAAATAGGACTGAAGGAGTTTTGTTGTTGTTTTAATGCTAGAGCAAAGTTATTCTGTGTAAAAAATATATATGCCAGCATTTTGAGTCTTGATAGTACCAATGAGAGGAGCAGGAGAGAGATGAAATCAAGCAGCATGGAAGAATTTTCCAAAGGAGCATAATAAAAAATGATGCTGAATGTGAAGTTGTTCTCTTTGCTGACCTTCTTGCTCTCCACTTAGCTGAATTTTCTCTAAAGTATGGACTTTCAACGCATGAAATGGAATTCCTTTTTTGTGAAAGCTAGAGAGGAGTGATTGAATTCCTCATTTTTAGCTAGTACCTTGAGGACAGAAGGGCTTCCCGGGTGGCACTGAGTGGTAAAGAACCCACCTGCCAATGCAGGCAGATGTAAGAGACACAGGTTCCATCCCTGGGTTGGGAAGGTCCTCTGGAGAAGGGCCCAGAAACCCTCTCTAAGATTCATGCCTGGAGAATCCCGTGGACAGAGGAGCCTGGCGGGCTGCAGTCCATTGGGCCACAGAGTCAGACACTACTGAAGTGACTTAGCACAGCACACACAGTGGACAGAAAAGAACAACTTCATGACACAGAATCAAGACTAAAAATTCAGTAAACTCAATAGAAGATTTCAGCCAGAGATGGCTCTGGTAGAATCCCAGTCTTTAGATTCTGAGAAGTAAGGTGAACCAAGCTGACTCTGTGTTACACATGGTTTGATCTCAGGGTATTCAGCAATCATTTCTATAATACTGTCTGTTGTGACTTTCGACAAATAACTTCACTACTTTGTTCAGTTTGCTCATCTACAAACGTGGAAGAATTGGCCTACCTAAATGAGTTGCCCTAATGAGAATTAAATGTTGAATATTTTTGTTGTATTTATTATTGCTATCATTGATACTATTTCTCTATGTTCTTCATTTTTTTTTCATTACTAGGAGATAGTATTATTGCAGTAATCCAGCTAAAGATGAGTAGGATTTATGGGCATGGACATTTAATGGGCAAGACGATGAAGAAGGCATGAGTAGAATTGATCTTTCTCTTCCCCTGCTCATCCAAAATGCCCTGAAAAGGTCTATATTTACTCTCTCCCTTTTGTTACTCCCAGTCACTTCTCAGCCAACTAGTTTTCTTTCCGCTACCAATTACTGTTCCTTCATTGCTGCTCTCATAAAGGATGTAAATATACCAGTTGCAAAAAACCCATTGATACTTCTTATTTTCATTGGCCTTTTCCTGCGTTGAGTATAGTGATCAGATACTACTCCGTAAAGTGTTCCACACTTTCCATTTGTGTATCTGTCTCTTCTAGTTCTCCTCATGGGTCTCTCTTTCTTTTTTGTTTCCGCCTTGAGCATCTTTTCTTTCATGCACCACTCATCACCAACGATACTACCACCTCTGCAACCGGATATTGTTATTAACCCCACCCAGGGTTCTTCCACTTACCTGATAGTTTCCAAATCTACATATTGTTTCTGAACTTTAAGACTATTAATTCAACTATCAGGAAAGCTCTACTAAGGTGTCCTTCAGATACCTCCACATACATTCAAAATTAAATCTATTGTGTGTGTGTGTGTGTGTGTGTGTCGCTCAGTCATGTCTGACTCTTTGTGACCCCATAGACTGTAGTCTGTCAGGGATTCTCCAGTCAAGAATACTGGAGTGGGTTCCCATTTGCTTCTCCAGGAAATCTATTCTCCCTAAAGCTGGCTTCTGATCTGTTGTTTTCAGTCACATTTGGTAACAACAACAGCGCACAGGCATCTCATCACTTAAGTAGAAACCGTAGTCCTCCATATTCCTTTCCCTTCCTGCTTCCTACTTATATCTAGTGAATTAATGTGTTCAAACTCTCGGTCTTCTTACTTAGTAAAATATACTAATCAAGCACTCCAAAATGAGTTAAGTTAGATATTATTTCTGTGTATTATTCATGTTTTAAATATAAGGAAAGCCTAATTTTTATGTTTTAACATAAAATTTAAAAGTTCTAATATTTATTGCCCATAACCAACATATTGTAATGTTAAATCCTGCTAATTAGACTCTGAAGTATTCGTTTAATTGGTTCCCTCTCATTTCTTACCTCTTTCCATGCTCTGATTCAGACCCCCTTGTCTGAACTGCTGCAAATTACTCAATTTGTGGTTTCTTGACTCTGCATGTGTCTTCCTCAAATCTTTACATGTGTGGTATTTTATTTTAATATTTTATTCAGACTCTACAATTAAACTAGTTTACTTTCATGCTTAAGACCATTCCTTACCCTTTCATTATCTAAGCTCTGTTTAAAGCTTTCCATGATCTATACCCCTCTATAGCCAGATGTGTTACCCTTCCACTCTTTACATTTTAATCTTCAGCACAAACTGCTGTACTTTATTAACTCACTTACTTCTCATCTCTGTTCCTTTGTGTATTTTTAGTGCCTCTTTGTGTGTATTTTTAGTGCCACCTGGTGGCTCAGGTGATAAAGAATCTGCCTGCAATGCGGGAGACCAGGATTTGATCCCTGAGTCAGGAAGATCCCATGGAGAAGGGAGTGACAACCCAGTATTCTTGCCTGGAGAATCCCCATGGACAGAGGAGCCTGGCAAGCTACGATCCATGGGGTCGCAGAGTCAGACACTACTAAGTGACTAACACTTTGAGTTTGACCCTTCCTTTTACTGCTTTTATTTTTCTGATAATCTCTACTTATTCTTTAGACTCAGATTTGGTGTTGCATCATTCAAAATACATTTTATCTGACTATTGGGATTAGAGATCCACGTAAATCTGTAATATTCTTGGATATCCCCACCATTATGGAGCTGAATGTGGTAAAGGAAAACGCCCAATTAAGTTGATTAGTTTCATCCTAAGTATATGTCTACAGCTCTCAAGTGTGTTCTTAAGATCATAGTGGTTGCTCGTTGTTATTCACTTTCTTAGTTTCTTGGATGCTATTTGATAATTTTCTCTTGGTCATTCCCCAGCACCATCCAGTCCATTCTGCAATGACTCAAATCTTATTCACTAAAAATAGATGCAAATGGAAGACAAACTTCATACACTCTTACCCCACTATTTGTCAAGGTACCCATCATCTCTAATCACAACAAATATCATGCCTTCTCATTTATTACCATAGGTGAACTATCCATGTTCTTATCTAAAGCTCATTCCTCTACTTGTTCACTGGATCCCATGTCTCTATTGACTGCTCCAGTACGTTGCTCCAACATATTTTGTCTGACTTAACATCATCATTGTTTTCTCTACTAGATTATTTTCATTATCTTAGAAACACCCTATCATTTCCTCCAAATAAACAAAACAAAATGAAACTTACTATCTATTGGATGATATTAAGGACTTGCCATAGATTTTGTCTGAGGTGACAATGATATGTGGTTATGCTAGGAAATCCTCATCACTTGAAATAAGTACTGAAATATTTTTAGGGAAATGATATGGTGCTTAAGACTGCATGAAGAACGTGGAAAGAGAGATGAAATAAGAGTAGCAATATATTGATAATTTTCAAATATGGATAATGGGTACTAGACCGTTCTCTGAACTTTAGATTAATGAGTTATAAGAGGCTTTTTGTTGTTTTTGACATATTTTAGATACAGACTATTTATCATATGAATTTTGCAAATGATTTCTCCGTGCTTATGGTTTTTTTTTTCCTTAATGAGTTTTCAAAAAAGAAAGTTGTTAAATTTGGTGAAGTCAAAGTTATCTATATTCTTTTATGGCTAGTGATTTGTTTATATTACTTAAAAATATTTGACTAACTAGAGGTCACAACGGTTTTCTTCTATATTGTCTTCCAGAAATTTTATAGTTAGAGCTTCCACAATTGGGTCTGTGATACATTTAGGGTTAATTTTTCTGTTCAGTTCAGTTTAGTCGCTCAGTCATGTCCGACTCTTTGCGACCCCATGAATCACAGCACGCCAGGCCTCCCTGTCCATCACCAACTCCCAGAGTTCGCCCAAACTCATGTGCATTGAGTCATTGATGCTATCCAGCCATCTCATCCTCTGTTGTCCACAATCCCTCTGGCCCCCAATCCGTCCCAGCATCAGAGTCTTTTCAAATGAGTCAACTCTTCGCATGAGGTGGCCAAAGTATTGGAGTTTCAGCTTTAGCATCATTCCTTCCAAAGAACATCCAGGACTGATTTCCTTTAGAATGAACTGATTGAATCTCCTTGCAGTCCAAGGGACTCTCAAGAGTCTTCTCCAGCACCACAGTTCAAAAGCATCAATTCTTCGGCGCTCAGCTTTCTTCACAGTCCAACCCTCACATCCATACATGACCACTGGAAAAACCATAGCCTTGACTAGACAGACCTTTGTTGGCAGAGTAATGTCTCTGCTTTTTAATATCCTATCTAGGCTATTTCTGAGAAGGCAGATAAGGTGGTCTGGTATTCCCATCTCTTTCAGAATTTTCCATAGTTTATTGTGATCCACACAGTCAGAGGCTTTGGCGTAATCAATAAAGCAGAAATAGTTGTTTTTCTGGAACTCTCTTGCTTTTTCCATGGTGCAGCGGATGTTGGCAATTTGATCTCTGGTTCCTCTGCCTTTTCTAAAACCAGCTTGAACATCTGGAAGTTCACGGTTCACGTATTGCTGAAGTCTGCCTTGGAGAATTTTGAGCATTACTTTACTAGCATGTGAGATGAATGCAATTGTGCAGTAGTTTGAGCATTCTTTGGCATTGCCTTTCTTTGGGATTGGAATGAAAACTGACCTTTTCCAGTCTTGTGGCCTCTGCTGAGTTTTGCTGGCATACTGAGTGCAGCACTTTCACAGCATCATCTTCCAGGATTTGAAGTAGCTCAACTGGAATTCCATCATCTCCACTAGCTTTGTCCGTAGTGATGCTTTCTAAGGCCCACTTGACTTCACATTCCAGGATGTCTGGCTCTAGGTGAGTGATCACACCATTGTGATTATCTGGGTCATGAAGATTGTTTTCGCACAGTTTTTCTGTGTATTCTTGCCACCTCTTCTTAATATTTTCTGCTTCTGTTAGGTCCATATCATTTCTGTCCTTTATCAAGCCCATCTTTGCATGAAATGTTCCCTTGGTATCTCTAATATCCTGTTAGGAAATATGAATTGAAGTTCATGTTTGCATATTCATGTCCAATTGTTCCAACACCATTTCTTGGAAAGACTATCCTTTCTCCATTGAGTTATTTGAGCACCTTTATTTAAAATCAGTTGGTCATGTATGTTAATGTTTTTAATGAACCATCTTTTTTTGTTGATGTCTATGTCTATCCTTAGTTACTGTAACTTTTTATGAAATCTTGGAAACAGGTATTTTAGGCCTCAACTTATTTTTCAAAATTGTTCTGGATATTCTAGGTGTAGGTCCTCTGCATTTTGAATTAGCTTGTTTTAGAATTAGCTTGTTAATTTCTAAAACAAAATATTTACTGGTGTTTTGATTGGGATTACATTTAATTGAGAGATCAGTCTATCAACTGACAAATCACCTTAGCAGAGTTAAGTCTTGTAATTTATGAACACAGTGTATCTCTCCATTTATTCCTGTCTTTAAATTCTCTCAGCATTGTTTTAGTTTTCAGAGTACAGGCATTGCATATATTTTGTGAAATTTATATTTTTCATATTGTTTTGGTATTCTAAGTTATATTGTGTGTTAAATTTCAATTTTTAATTGTTTGTTGCTAGTATATGGACAAATTGCTGCTGCTGCTAAGTCGCTTCAGTCATGTCCAACTCTATGCAACCTCATAGACAGCAGCCCACCAGGCTCCCCCATCCCTGGGATTCTTCAGGCAAGAACACTGGAGTGGGTTGCCATTTCCTTCTCCAATGCATGAAAGTGAAAAGTGAAAGTGAAGTTGCTCAGTTGTGTCTGACTCTTTGTGACCCCTTGGACTGCAGCCTACCAGGCTCCTCCGTCCATGGGATTTTCCAGGCAAGAGTACTGGAGTGGAGTACTATTGTCTTCTCCGATATGGAAAAACAGTTGATTTTCAATATTTATCTTGCATCCTGAGACCTTGCTAAATCCAGTTATCAGTTCTGCTAACTTTTTTGTGTATTCTCTAGAATTTATAATGTAAATAATCATATTGTCTGGGAAGAGAGACAGTTTAACTTCCTTTTAATCTATATATATATATATTTTTTTAATCTTACTGCAGTTAATGTTTACTAAACTAATGTTTACTGAGAGCCGATAACCTTGCTTGTTTCTGATTTTAGGAGTAAAGTATTTCTTTTTTTACATTATGCCTATGCTAGGTATAAGGAAGATAACTATCCCAAACTTTTGCCTTATTAGTTATCTGAGTCACTGTTTTCTTCGAAAAGAACTGAGTGTTTCTCTCTTGGAAACTGCTTTGTTCTATTTTAAGATAAGTTAACAATTTTGGCCTGGTAATATTAAAACAGCAACAACAACACAAAAACTTCGTTCAACAGGTCACTTATGAGTCAAGGAATGCTAGGGACTTCCCTGGTGGTCCAGAGGTTAAGACTTGGGTTTCCGATGCAGGATGTGCAGATTTCATCCCTGGTCAGGGAGCTAAGATCCCAGGTACCTTGTGGCCAGGCCCCCGCCCCAAAAGAAAAACCTAAAAAAAGAGTAAAGGAACTCTAATTTTTCCTCCATGTTCAACTCTCCCCCTGTGATGTCTAACTTGGATGCTTAATGACAGATGGCCTGAGGACACTGTGATCTCTGTATCTACAGTGGAAATGGATATAGGAAGCCACAACTTAGCAGCAGCAGCCCCTTACACACTCTACAATCTTGGTATAATCATTCAGTTGCTGTTTGCAATATATAACATGCACTCTTCTTCTTGAGTGTTTCTGCTCACAGTTTTCTCCTCCTCTAGCTTTCCCTGCTGCTGCTAAGTCACTTCAGTCGTGTCCGACTCTGTGCGACCCCATAGACAGTAGCCCACGAGGCTCCCCTTTCCCTACCTACCTTTAAAAACTCATCTTTTGTGTGTGTGTGTGTGTGTGTGTGTGAAGCTACCTCCATACCTCACCACCTCGATTAAACCTTTCCAAATCTGCTCAACCAAGTAAGCTTTCTCATCTCTGAGTTTCTGTAGCACTGTATTTAAATTCTGCTCTGTCACCTACTAGTTCTGCCTAGGACTATAATATTGTGTGTTTACATTGGTTTTCCTGTCTTGTTTATCTAGCAAATGTTTATACATATTATGTTTTCAATAGGTGGATATTGACTTGAATTAGAGTATTTCAAACATAGTGAATGAATTTTTTTTAAGCAAGATAAATCAGTGGTTTTGTATAGAATGATTAAGGGCTGGGAGATATGTTTATAAACATATTGTGAGATTCATGCCTAAGGCAATGAATGTCTAGAAGCATGATGATTATATACAGGAGAAGAAATAGTGACTCACAGGGAAATTTTGGAGAAAAAAATGACACATTGTTAAGGTTGATGGTGATAGCAATGCAGATGCTAACATATTTGAATAGCAGTTTACAGTTTCTGTAGATTATTCCAGAGTTATGTATGCAAATCTCACTCTTGGTAATCAAGCGAAGTGATATGATAATTATGTTAAAGTGGTAAAATGTATAGGATTCTTGTTTTTTATGGGAAAAGTTTGTTAGTTTCAAAGTTGAAAAAGAGATATGGCACAAAACATGTTGTCAACTTAAAAGTCAGGTTAATCATGCCAAGGTAAGAGTTGTTGCATTTCTCCTGCTCGTCAGGGGGTAGTGAGAAGGTTTATCCAAGGAACAGTCTGAGAAATCCATTAGAACAAGTTCAAATAATGAATTCCAAATACCAGTGTTATTTTTAGCAAATATTTAACTCTCATGGATTTTGTGGGAGCTGTATTATTCCTCCTGAAGGAGAGAGACAAACCAATAGTTCAGTTCCACCTGGGGAGACATTGACTTCCAGCTTGTGATATTCTGGTACAAGGGCTAAAGTGAATGACTTTGCTTTCTTAGCGCGAAGGCCACAGGAAATTTTTAGCAGGTTGCCAGTAAACTGCTCGCATTTGCACTGTTAGAACGTGGAGCTGTAAAGGAAGCTGACTGCAGAAAACGTAGGGACCAGAATGCTAACTTGACTATTGTAGAGTTACGTATATTGAGAAGTATTGATGAATGTTTCGCTGTCCTTTTAAGGAAATGTATTGGAGTAGAAAGTAACATGTGCTGAACTAGTATCTGTTTAAGCAGTTCATATCACTGGCTAAAAGATACACATTTAATGTGTGCACACATTGGACTGAATTAGTCTCATTTTTGTTTATCTCCCTTAATTTGCACTTGTAGGAAGGGCTTGAGTTTTGTCCTATTATTGCACAGGGAAGAATTCTGTTATTTTAAAATGTAATTTAGTGTGACCTCCTTGGTTTCCCTTTCCTTTTTATAGCTAGTAGGGATAAGGGAGTAAAAGAAGTTATATATATATATCGTTTAAGCATACTCAAGTATCGATTGATGGAGTGAAATTATGGCATTATACTGAGGTATCTGTTGATGAATGCG
Source organism: Budorcas taxicolor (assembly GCF_023091745.1). Lineage (NCBI taxonomy): Eukaryota > Metazoa > Chordata > Mammalia > Artiodactyla > Bovidae > Budorcas > Budorcas taxicolor. The sequence continues at coordinate 21,687,539 of NC_068918.1, forward strand.
TAAAGAAAATGTGATTTTATATATATGTATACACACACACACACACACATACACACAGAGTCACTTTAGTTGCTCAGTCATGTCTGACTCTTTGCGACCCCATGGACTGCAGCACGCCAGGCCTCTCTGTTCATCACAAACTGCCAGAGTTTACTCGAACTCATGTCCATTGAGTCGGTGTTGCCATTCAACCATTTCATCCTCTGTGGTCCCTTTCTCCTCCCACCTTCAATCTTTCCTAGCATCAGGGGCTTTCCAAATGAGTCAGTTCTTTGCATCAGGTGGCCAAAGTATTGGAGTTTCAGCTTTAGCATCAGTCCTTCCAATGAGTATTCAGGAATGATCTCCTTTAGGTTGGACTGGTTGGATCTCCTTGCAGTAGAAGGGACTCTCAAGAGTCTTCTCCAACACCACAGTTCAAAAGAATCAGTTCTTCGGTATTCAGCTTTCTTTATGGTCCAACTCTCACATCCATACATGACTACTGGAAAAACCATAGCCTTGACCAGATGGACCTTTGTTGGCAAAGTAATGTCTCTGCTTTTTAATATGCTGTCTAAGTTGGTCATAACTTTTCTTCCAAGGAGTAAGCATCTTAATTTCATGGCTGCAATCACAATCTGCAGTGATTTTGGAGCCCCAAAAAGTAGTCTGTCACTGTTTTCCCATCTATTTCCCATGAAGTGATGGGACCAGATGCCATGATTTTAGTTTTCTGAATGTTGAGCTTTAAGCCAACTTTTTCACTCTCCTCTTTCACTTTCAGCAAGAGGCTCTTTAGTTCCTCACTTTCTGCCATAAGGGTGGTGTTATCTGCATATCTGAAGTTATTTATATTTCTCCTGGCAATCTTGATTCCAGCGTGTGCTTCATCTAGCCCAGCATTTCTCATGATATCCTCTGCATATAAGTTGAATAATCAGGGTGACAATATACAGCCTTGACATACTCCTTTCCAGATTTCGAACCAGTCCATTGTTCCATGTTCAGTTCTAGCTGTTGCTTCTTGACCTTTATACAAATTTCTCAGAAGGCAGATAAGGTGGTGTGGTATTCCCATCTCTTTATGAATTTTCCACAGTTTGGTGTGATCCACACAGTCAAAGTCTTTGTTGTAGTCAATAAAGCAGAATAAATAAAGCCAAAGTAGATGTTTTTCTGGAACTCTTGCTTTGGCTATGATCTGTTGCTATTTATTCACTGCTATGATCCAACGGATGTTGGCAATTTGATCTCTTGTTCCTCTGCCTTTTTAAAATCCAGCTTGAACCTCTGCAAGTTCTCGGTTCATGTACTGTTGAATCCTTGCTTGGAGAATTTTGAGCATTACTTTGCTAGTATGTAAGATGAGTGCAATTGTGCAGTAGTTTGAGCATTATTTGGCATTGCCTTTCTTTAGGATTGGAATGAAAACTGACCTTTTGCAGTTCTGTGGACACTGCTGAATTTTCCAAATTTGCTGGCATATCGAGTGCAGCACTTTCACAGCATCATCTTTCAGGATTTGAAATAGCTCAACTGGAATTCCATCACCTCCACTAGCTTTGCTCATAGTGATGCTTTCTAAGGCTCACTAGACTTCACATTCCAGGATATCTGACTCTAGGTGAGTGATGACACCATCGTGATTATCTGTGTTGTGAAGATCTTTTTTGTACAGTTCTTCTGTGTATTCTTGCCATCTGTTCTTAATATCTTCAGTTTTTGTTAGCCATACAGCCATATAAAAGAAGAAAAGCCTGCCATTTGCAAGAGCATGGAGGGATCTTAAGGGTATTATGTAAAATGAGATAAGTCAGACAGAGAAGGACAAATACGTATGATATCATTTGTATGTAGAATCTAAATAAAGCCAAACTCATAGACCCAGGGTAAAGTGGCCGTTACCAGGGGTTGGGTCATGGGGGAAAAGGGGGCTGTTTTTCAAGGGGTATGAACTTCAATCAGTTAGATGAATAAGTTCTGGGAATCTAACATACAGCATGTAACTATAATTAGCAATGTTGTGCCATGTATTTGAAAGTTGTTCAAAGTAGAGCTTAAATTTGTCACCAAATGCAGAAAATAGTGGTCATGTGATGAGGTGGAGGTGTTAGCTAACTTTATTGTGGTAATAATTTTACAATATACACTTGTAGCAAAGTATCACATTGTACAACAACAGCAAATATGTTACTTGTCAACATCTCAATACAGTTGGAAATAAATAAAATTTACTATCTTACACGTTAAAAAATAGAAGCTAAAATTGCTAAAAGTAAAAGAAATACATGCACCTGTGACCATTTCAGCAGATGCCTTCCTAAGATATCCTATTAAAAGAAACATAAGAGGGGGCTCCTTCCCACACAGACATTCTGATATGTTGCCTCAAAGGACAACCTCCTTTCAACCAGATTATCAGTGTTTTATCAATCTCACTCTGAAATTTTCTTGATCCATTCTTCATCAATGGATGCTTAGGTGGTTTTCATATTTTGGCTCTTGTGAATAATGCTGCAGGCAACATGGGGTTGCAGATAGCCTTTTCAACGTAGTGATTTTATTTTCTTTGGAAATATACTCAGAAGTGAGATTGCTGGATCATGCAAAGGTTCTATTATTTTTGAGGAACATTCATACTCTTTTCCATAATGGCTAAACCAACTTACATGCATACCAACAGTGCACAAGAGTTATTTTTTCTCCACAGCTTTGGACTTTTGTGCCTTTTTTTATAATAGCCAGTTTAACAGATGTCATATGATATCTTGTGGTTTTAATTTGCATTACCCTGTTTAGTGACTGAGCTTCTTTTTAGATATCTGTTGGCCATTTGTATGTCTTCTTCAAAAAAATACCTATTCAAGTCCTTTGCCCATTTAAAAATTTTATATATATATATATATATATATATATATATATATATATATAGCTATTGTATGAGTTTATATATTTTGGATATTAACTCCTTATTAGCTAAATAACTTAAATATTTTCTGCTATTCCATAGGTTGACTTTTTTATTTCGCTGATTACTTCTTTTGTTGTGCAGGGGCTTTTTAGTTTAGTGTCCCCACTTTTTTATTTCTGCTTTTGTTGCTTATGCTTTACATGTCATATCCAAAAAACTATTGCCAAGACTTGTGTCAAGGAGTTTTCCCCTATGTTTTCTTCTAGTAGTTTTGCAATTTTGGGTTTTAAATGTAAGGTTTTAGTCCATTTCAAGTTGATTTTTGTAAGTAGTGTAAGACACTGGTCCAGTTTCATTCTTTTACATATGATTATCTGGTTTCCCAGTCCTATATACTGAAGAGACTTACTCTTTCCCCTTTGAGTATTCCTTGGCTCTTGTCAAATAGTTGACTTTGTATGTGCAAGTTTACTTCTGGGTTCTCAATTCTCTCTAGTTAGTTTCTGTGTCTATGTTTGTATACTGATGTGATACTGTTTTGATTACTATAGCTTTATAGTAAAATTTGAAATCAGAAAGTATGATGTATCCAGCTTTGTTCTTCTTTTTCAGGATTGCTTTGGCTATTTGGATCTTTTGTGATTCTACATGTATATTCTATGTGTAGACTTTGCCTTCCTTGGTTAAATTTATTCCTAAGTATTTCATTATTTTTGATGCTATTGTGAATGGGATTGTTTTCTTTATTTCTTTTAAAATAATTCATTGTTGTTCAGTTCCTAAGTTGTATCTGACTCTTTGCATGGGCTGCAGCACAGCAGGCTTCCCTGTCCTTCACTATTTCCCAGAGTTGACTCAAACTCATGTCCATTGAGGTGGTGAAGCCATCCAACCATCTCATACTCTGTTGCCCCCTTCTCTTTCTACCTTCAATATTTCTCAGCATCAGGGTCTTTTCCAGTGAGTTGATTCTTTGTATCAGATAGCCAAAGTATTGGAGCTTCAGCTTCAGCATCAGTCCTTCCAATGAATATGCATCGTTGATTTCTGATAAGATTGACTACTTTGATCTTGCTGTCCAAAGGACTCAAGAGTCTTCATATTAGTGTATAGAGGCACAATTGATTTTTGTATATTGATTTTGGATCCTACAACTTTATAGAGCATTTGAGGGAGTGGACACCTCTTTTGGTATTTACAGACTGGCTTCAGTAGACAAAACCTTCACCTGTCAGCCAGTCCGGAGATTGTAGGTGGGCAGTCTAGTGGTATTTGAGGGAGGGCTTGCTGCTAGAGTCCTTTGGTGGGCAGGTGTGGTGAGTTTGTAGGTGAGTAGACTTGTTGCTTGACTCTGGGGCAGGTGGACCTAGATTTTGGATCCAGGGGGGCCAACCAGACTTGGGGACCACTGGAGTCCCATCTGGGACCAGAGCAAGCACAGTGCCAGTGATGTTTATGGGGACTGATTGTCTCTGGGGTGAGTCAGGAGCCTGTATCTGAGGGACCCGGTCTGTGGTCTACATTGTAGGGGCCAGTCTAATGCTCAGGTGAGCCTGAGGCCATGGGAGCCATCCTGATGTAGGGCAGACCAGGGCCCGTGGCGAAGTGCAGTGCTCACTTCACTCTCCTTTTCCCAGACAGTGTGTGTTTTCCTGTGAGCTGGGCTGCCAGGGCTTGAGGGAAGGCTGATGGGGGTAATATGAATCTATCTTCCCTACTCTCCTTCATGAATCTTTTCTTATTTCTGCACTTCACTCAGGTACTGTAATTCCTCACATGGAACCCTTGGTTCTTGTGAGGATATTTTCATGTGAAGATACTGTTCAGATTGATGTTTAGTGGGTGGGGAGGCGGCAGGGGAACGAGCACTAGACATTCCGATGCCTCCATTTTGCTGATGTCACTCCCCGAAAGAGAAAGCATTGCATTCACTGTGTTCCCAACAGGTATGATTATTAAGATAAGGGCCACGTAGGTGGGGGAGAAACCTATTTTCCTCAGGCTTGTCATGACTCATATTTACAAACCCAGAGAAGAGCAAAGGTTCAAAGATGTGTGCAGTGTTGACTGATGTGTGTGGTATGTTAGCATAGAGCTCAAGGCAAATTGAAAGGGGACTCAGAAGTCTTTGACACCTATAGTGGTTCTGGGACCTTTAAAATATTTGTTCCCTTTATAGCCCTTTATTACATTGTTGAAGTTTGCTGACCAATATGGTATGTGAGATCAATCTTTTAGACATATTCTTTCAGTCTTTTTATTTCTGAAAACCAGGACCCTGAAGGGTTATCCCAAATGAAGTTTTATCCTTGGAAAAAAAACTAACAGAAAGTATTAACACTGGGAATAATATATGCCAAGGCAAGTGTTATTGAGTTTTTTTCAGAAAGGCTGACAGAAATTTAAAAAAAATCTAAAGTTAAAACATAAAATTTACTTCCAAGAACTTTGTATTGATGCTTCTAATAATACCTGCATTATAGAATAGTGGAAACCCCACGTCTACTAATCAGAAAGATACAGATTGGTATCAGGCAAAGTTGAAGTTGTCTTAGTAAAATGGTCATATCAACAATGTGCTTAATTTAGGGGATAAAATTGCATGATTTGAAGAATTACTTTTACCTAGAAATCATTTTATTAGAATATTATCTTTTATTAGAGTATTTATTATGCACTAAATATGGCAGGAATTTTAAAGTAAATAAATTATCTGGACAGAACAAATCAGGGGTACTAACATTTATCACATGCTACTTTATACTAGACATTATGTTAATTTACTTACACTGTCTTGTTTCGGTTTTACAGAAACTATAAGAAATACAATTCTTTATCATTCTGGAGATGAGGAAGCTAAAGCATAGATAGGTTGATCTCTTGATCAAATGAAAGGTCTCAGTGTTTTAAGTTCTGAGAATGATAAGAGCCAAACGACAAAAATAATGATAAGAATTCAGGCAAGAATAATTAGTAGATTCTGCAGATGGGACATTTTAGTGAGGAACATATTTACATAGTCCCAAAGTATCTCTCAATACACTATTTACTAATAAAGAAAAATAGTGATTATGCATTGGAAAACGAAAGACAAACAAGAAATGATCAAAATTAACATCCCCAGTAAGAAGCAGCTAGTATCATGTGCCTCTGGATGTTATATTCTGAGAAGGACATGGCTTCACTTATGTTATTCCAGTCAAGTTGCATAATATAAAAGTAACTGTGAAGAAAAGTGAAAAAAAAAAAAAGAACACATTGAGAAATTTGTAAAGTGATTGTCATTTTCTTCACAAGTGTCAATGCCATGAAAGATAAAGAATAAAGACGACAAAGAGGGCATTCTAAGTGTAACACCTGTTACTTGACCGCACTCTATACCAAAAGAAAAAAGTGCTCTAAAGATTTAGGGCAGTTGAAGTAGTAAGACTATATATATATCAGATTAAAATAGTGTGTCAGTGTTGAATATTCTGAAATTGCTCACTTTTTGGGTGACATAAGAGAATATTCTTGTTCTTATGAAATACATGCTAAAGCATTAAAGGAGTAAAGTACTTGATGTTTGTAATCTATCCTCAAAGATCCAGAAAAAATGATAGAGAAAGATAATGCAAATTCTGCAAAATATTAAAATTTGAATCTGATTTATATGTTATTTGGGTGTTCTTTGTACTATTCTTGCAAATTTTCTGTGTCTAAAAATATTTCAAAATAAAGAAGAAAAAAATCCAAATCATTGAAATATAAAAGCTCACAGAAGCATTATTCAAAGAAAAACACTAGATAAAATAGTTATACAGTCACTTTTTATTCAAAGTCAAGTAACAGCTCTAATGTTATATAAAATGTTTCAGAACATACACAAAGGTAGAGCAGTTGCCAAACTTTTAAGGAAGCTAATGTGACCTTGATGCCAGGGTTACCAGGTAGGTTCCGGCAGATGTTCCCTGCCCAGGAGCACCTGGTCAAGGAGGTGAGTTGAGAGGGTGTTGAATATAACTCTTACTCTGTTTGGAAAGCCCTATACAGAACTATGCCAGCTAGCAAGAACTCATTTGAAGATGCTGCAGGGCCTGCTTGTTTGAAACCCAAACTGGAGAAAGAACAGAAAGCAAACTAAAGACCAATTTTTCTCATGATTATAGCTATAAAAATGCTAATAAAATAATGCAGTTGAAAACATGGCTTATATTAAGACTGTGCCATACTCTGACCACTCCAGTATTCTGGCCTGGAGAATTCCATGGACTCTAGAGTCTATGTGGTCGCAGAGTTGGACATGACTGAGCAAGTTACACTTTCATCAAGAGAAAAAATGCTGAAAATAGCTAATAAGTATAAATGAAATAAAATGGAGGTAATGAAAACAAATATTCAGTCATTTTACACTAAATGTGATTATAGAGAATTCTATTAAATACACCCATACACACACATAACGCACATACTTACACACACGCTTGAAGTATTGGCAATTGGCTCATATGAAAAACCAAGATCTTTAAGCTTGAGTAATCAAACTGTGTGCTTCCCAGGAGATATGGTGCTAAAGAATCTGCCTGCGATGCAACAGATGCAGGTTAAATCCCTGGGTCAGGAAGATCCTCTGGAGAAGGAAATGGCAACTCACTGGAGTATTCTTGCCTGGAAAATCCCATGGAGGGAGGAATCCGGCGGGTTACAGTCCATGGGGTCGGACTCGACTAAAGAGTTGGATACGACTAGACAACAATGACAAATCAAACTGTATTTGATCAGAAGATTCTCAGTGCACACAGAAGAGTAAAGGCTCAGTCAGTTCAGTTGTCAGCCCTGTCCGACTCTTTGCAACCCTTTGCATGACTATAGCATGCTAGGCTTCCCTGTCATCACCAACTCCTGGAGCTTGCTCATACTCATGTCTATCAAGTTGGTGATGCCATCTTACCATCTCATTCTCTGTCATCCCCTTGTCCTGTCTTCAGTCTTTCCCAGCATCAGGTTCTGTTCCAATGAATCAGTTCTTTGCATCAAGTGGCCAAAATATTGGAGTTTCAGCTCAACATCAGTCCTTCCAATGAATATTGAGGACTGGTTTCCTTTAGGATTGACTGGCTGGATCTCCTTGCTGTTCAAGGGACTCTTAAGAGTCTTCTCAAACACCACAGTTCAACAGAATTGATTGTTTGGTGCTCAGCTTTTTTCATGGTCCAACTGTCACATCCATATATGACTACTGGAAGCCATAGCTTTGACTAGAAGGACTTTCGTTGGCAAAGTGATGTCTCTGCTCTTTAATATGCAGTGTAGTTTGGTCATAGCTTTTCTTCCAAGGATTAAGCATCTTTTAATTTCATGGCTGCAGTCACTATCTACAGTGATTTTGGAGCCCCCCAAAATAAAGTTTGTCACTGTTTCCATTGTTTCCCCATCTATTTGCCATGAAGTGAAGGGACTGAATGCCATGATCTTCATTTTTTGACTGTTGAGTTTTAAGACAGCTTTATCATTGTTGTCTTTCACTTTCTTCAAGAGGCTCTTTTGTTCTTCTTCACTTTCTGCCATAAGGGTGGTGTCATCTGCATATCTGAGGTTATTGATATTCCTCCCAGCAATCTTGATTCAAGCTTGTACTTCCTCCAGCCCAGCATTTCTCATGATGTACTACGCATATAAGTTAAATAAGCAGGGTGACAATATACAGCCTTGATGTACTCCTTTCCCAATTTTGAAGCAGTCTGTTATTCCAATGTTCAGTTCTAACTGTTGCTTCTTGACCTGCATACAGATTTCTCAGGAGGCAGGTCAGGTGGTCTGGTATTCCCATCTCTTGAAGAATGTTCCACAGTTTGTTGTGATCCACAAAGGCTTTAGCATAATCAATGAAGTAGAAGTTTTTTCTGGACCTCTCTTGCTTTTTCTGTGACCCAACAGATATTGGCAATTTGATCTCTGGTTCCTCTGCCTTTTCTAAATCCAGCTGGAACATCTGGAAGTTCATGGTTCACATACTGTTGAAGCTTGGCCTGGAGAATTTTGAACATTACTTTGCTAGCATGTGAGATGAGTGCAATTGTGTGGTAGTTTGAGCATTCTTTGGCATTGACTTTCTTTGGGATTGGAATGAAAACTGACATTTTTTCAGTGTTGTGGCCACTGCTGAGTTTTCCAAATTTGCTGACATATTGAGTACAACACTTTATCAGCATGATATTTTAGTGTTTGAAATAGCTTAACTGGAATTCCATCACCTCCACTAGCTTTGTTCATAATGATGCTTCCTAAGGCTCACTGACTTTGCATTCCAGGATGTCTGGCTCTAGGTGAGTGATCACACCATCATGGTTATCTGGGTTATAAAGATCTGTTTTGTACATATATTGTGGTTTTTTTTTTTTTTTTTTTTTTTTTTTGCCACCTCTTAATATCTTATGCTTCTGTTAGGTCCATACCATTTCTGTCCTTTATTGAGCTCATCTTTGCAGGAAATGTTCCCTTGGGTGAAAAGAGAGACTTCAGAAAAGGAGAAATAATAGCAAATGAAGCAACTGACAAAGAATTAATCTCAAAAATATATGAGCAGCTCCTATAGCTCAATGCCAGAAAAATAAACAACCCAATCAAAAAATGGGCCAAAGAACTAAATAGACAAGAAGACATACAGATGGCTAACAAACACATGAGAAGATGCTCACCATCACTCATTATCAGAGAAATGCAAATCAAAACCACAATGAGGTACCATCTCACACTGGTCAGAATGGCTGCTATCAAAAAGTCTACAAACAATAAATGCTGGAGAGGGTATGGAGAAAAAGGAAGCCTCTTACACTGTTGATGGGAATGAAAACTAGTACAGCCACTGTGGAGAAGAGTGTGGAGATTCCTTAAAAACCTGGAGATAGAACTGCCATACGAACCAACAATCCCACTGCTGGGCATACACACTGAGGAAACCAGAATTAAAAGAGACATGTTTACCCCAGTGTTCATTGCAGCACTGTTTACAGTAGCCAGGACGTGGAAGTAACCTAAATGTCCATCAGCAGATGAATGGATAAGAAGGCTGTGGTACATATACACGATGGAATATTACTCAGAGAATAAAAAGAATGCATTTGAATCAGTTCTAGTGAGGTGGATGAAGCTGGAGTCTATTATACAGAGTGAAGTAAGCCAGAAAGAAAAACACCAATACAGTATACTAACACATATATATGGAATTTAGAAAGATGGTAACGATGACCCTATATGTGAGACAGTAAAAGAGACACAGATGTAAAGAACAGTCTTTTGAACTCTGTGGAAGAGGGCGAGGGTGGGATGATTTGAGAGGATAATGTTGAAACGTGTATATTATCATATATGAAGCAGATTGCTGGTCCAGGTTCAATGCATGAGGCAGGGTGCTTGGGGATGGTGTACTGGGATGACCCTGGAGGATGGGATGTGGTGGTGGTGGGGGGGGAGATATGGATGGGGAATACATGTGCACCTATGGCTGATTGATGTCAGTTCAGTTCAGTTCAGTTGCTCAGTTGTGTTCGACTCTCTGCGACCCCATGAATCGCAGCATGCCAGGCCTCCATGTCCATTACCAGCTCCAGGAGTTCACCCAAACTCACGTCCATCGAGTCAGTGATGCCATCCAGCCATCTCATCCTCTGTCGTCCCCTTCTCCTCCTGCCCCCAATCCCTCCCAGCATCAGAGTCTTTTCCAATGAGTCAGCTCTTCGCATGAGGTGGCCAAAGTACTGGAGTTTCAGCTTCAGCATCATTCCTTCCAAAGAAATCCCAGGGCTGATCTCCTTCAGAATGGACTGATTGGATCTCCTTGCAGTCCAAGGGACTCTCAAGAGTCTTCTCCAACACCACAGTTCAAAAGCATCAATTCTTCAGCACTCAGTCTTCTTCACAGTCCAACTCTCACATCCATACCTGACCACAGGAAAAACCATAGCCTTGACTAGACGGGCCTTAGTTGGCAAAGCAATGTCTCTGCTTTTGAATATGCTATCTAGGTTGGCCATAACTTTTCTTCCAAGGAGTAAGCGTCTTTTAATTTCATGGCTGCAGTCACCATCTGCAGTGATTTTGGAGCCCCCAAAAATAGTCTGACACTGTTTCCACTGTTTCCCCATCTATTTCCCATGAAGTGATGGGACCGGATGCCATAATCTTTGTTTTCTGAATGTTGAACTTTAAGCCAACTTTTTCACTCTCCTCTTTCACTTTCATCAAGAGGCTTTTTAGTTCCTCTTCACTTTCTGCCATAAGGGTGGTATCATCTGCATATCTGAGGTTATTTATATTTCTCCTGGCAATCTTGATTCCAGCTTGTGTTTCTTCCAGTCCAGCATTTCTCATGATGTACTCTGCATATAAGTTTAATAAGCAGGGTGACAATATACAGCCTTCAGTTCAGTTCAGTTCAGTCGCTCAGTCGTGTCCGACTCTTTACGACCCCATGAATCGTAGCCCGCCAGGCCTCCCTGTCCATCACTATCTCCTGGAGTTCACTCAGACTCATGCACTCCTTTTCTTATCTGGAACCAATCTTTTGTTCCATGTCCAGTTCTAACTGTTGCTTTCTGACCTGCATACAGGTTTCTCAAGAGACAGGTGGCCTGGTATTCCCATCTCTCTCAGAATTTTCCACAGTTTATTGTAATCCACACAGTCAAAGGCTTTGGCATGGTCAATAAAGCAGAAATAGATGTTTTTCTGGAATTCTCTTGCTTTTTCCATGATCCAGTGGATGTTGGCAATTTGATCTCTGGTTCCTCTGCCTTTTCTAAAACCAGCTTGAACATCAGGAAGTTAATGGTTCCCGTATTGCTGAAGCCTGGCTTGGAGAATTTTGAGCATTACTTTACTACCATGTGAGATGAGTGCAATTGTACAATAGTTTGAGCATTCTTTGGCATTGCCTTTCTTTGGGATTGCAATGAATACTGACTTTTTCCAGTCCTGTGGCCACTGTTTGGCAATAACCACTACAATACTGTAAAGTACTTAGCTTCCAATTAAAATAAACTAATTTAAAAAAATGTTCCCTTGGTATCTCTGATTTTCTTGAAGAGATCTCTAGTCTTTCCCATTTTATTGTTTTCCTCTATTTTTTTGCATTGTTCACTGAGGAAGGCTTTCTTATCTCTCTATTGTTTGGAATCCTGCATTCAAATGGGTGTGTCTTTCCTTTTCTCCATTGCCTTTAGCTTCCCTTCTTTTCTTAGCTATTTGTAAGGCCTCCTTAGACAACCATTTGCCGTTTTGCATTTCTTTTTCTTGGGGATAGTTTTGGTCATTGCCTCTTGTACAATGTCACAAACCTCTGTCCGTAGTTCTTCAGGGATTCTACCAGATCTAATCCCTTGAATCTATTTGTCACTTCCATTGTATAATCTTAAGGGATTTGATTTAGGTCATATTGTTACACTGAGTATGCTCCTTTGGTTAAAAGCATGCAATCATATAAATTTTCCAAATAAGTATTAATTTATGAGATACTTTATTATTATTATTATTTAAAGATATTAGTTATCTAAACATAAGCTCAGCATCTACCCTGGAAATACTAACACATCTTATCTTGTAGGTAAGTCATGAATGATGTATGTAATTCCAGGTAGAAACTAATTTTTACTGAGCCATAAAATAATTTCCAAAACGTACATTTCTGCTGGTATTGGAAGTATTTCTTAGAAATATATAACAAAGTGACTAATTTATATCATCTTCTTGCCCTATAAAGTGCTTTGGGAAATCTTAAGTTGTTAGATTTTGAGGAAAACAATTTAAAAAGATAAATGTCAAACTCATATGAAGGAAGACCAGTAAGAGACAAAAAGAATTGCTAAGTGAAGTGGTTTTTTTCTACAAAAATCTACAAAAAGTAAAACATATTCTTATGAAATACAAAATTCAGTCATGCTTTAAAAATTATTCTATGACCTCAAATCAAATATATGCCTGATTTATTCATTTCTGACTCAGGCTATGTCTACCCACAGTCTCCAGACTACTTCTTTTATAGGCCATTTTCCTTTATAGCCCTTATCACAGATTAAGTTTTTGAGAGTTGCTTATTCAGTGTCTATGTCTCATGTAGATTCTGAACTCTAAAAGAACATGATTAGTTTATGCACACTTGTTATATAGAAGTTAGCAGAGTGCTTGGCACAGAGTAGGACTCCATCCATATTTACTGATGAATGAACCAATAAATAAATGAACTAATCAAGCCACTAAATTAAATTAATTGTTAGTACATTAGAACAATTAATTTTATTTCTTCCCGTATAGCCTTCACCTACCTTTATTCTCCAGGGATTTGATGTCTTTGAATAAAGAGATTGATTTTATGGTTGTGTTTTTGGTAGAACCAAACAAAATTACTGTTTCTTTATTAAGGCAAGATGGATGAAGGTAAGTACCCACCTGGTATGCTTACACTAGGAGTTAGTATTCTGACTATAATTATCAGGTGTATTCATCTGGTTTAGATAGCCATTTTTTTTTTTTTTTAAGATCTGAAAAATTCATTACAACTAAAGAATAAAGTGGCTAATCCCATGTTGTGAAGGAGAACTATGTAGAATGGCTACAAATTATAGTTAATGTGGTCCTGCTATTTTCTTCCAAACCTTCCCTATTAGAATTTTGAGCCTATGGTGTAGGTTGCTCAGTTGCTAAGTCATGTCCAACTCTTTGTGACCCCATGAACTGCAGGACGTGGTGTAAGGGACATTTCTAAATTAATCCTGCTGTCCACATATAATCAGTCAAAGCCATTTTGATTCCTCATGATTGTAAGAGCTCTGACCTATGAATTTAAAGACGAAATCCTTCCTCACGGTATTGTGATGAACTCAAAGTAAATGGCTGCATTTAGAACAGAGTACAGGAAGAGGCCCACACTAGAAGCTCAGTAAAGACTAGTTCCGTTCCTTTTTTCAACCTAATTTACCTTTTACCATTAGTAAACAAACATAAGCACCTGGCATCCAATAGATAGTACCTGCTGATTTCATTCTTTAAAAGATCAGATGTTATGAAAAACAGCAACAACAAAAGGTATAGCTTTCCTGAGTCTTCATATATTAACTGAGTCTTAGGAGTTCTACCACTACAAGAAATAGAGAAATTAAATATTTATATAGTTTCATTGTTTAATACTCATTGTTCTTTAGATTTAATGTCTGTGTGCTTATTATGAAGATAACTCCTAATTTCCTTTCATGTCAGTTATTGACTTATTAATAGGTTGTTCATCATTTCTGATGAAACAGTCGCAAAATTATTTTTTATAAACCACTGCATATTCTAAAGCTAGAAGACTGTGTCTCTTTAGTATCTCAATGTATCTGGAAGTCCAAGAAGAGAAAAAGATATTAAATGATGTCTTTTGTGCTTTTTGAATGCATGAACACAAAATGGTCTCATTTTCCAGGAGAGTCACAATGATGAATAACTGCTGTACTTAGTCATATATTTGCAGTGGCAAATTAGCAGTCTTTGGGTGTGAAAAAAATCACATTAAGCTCATTTAAACAAGCTTCCTTAGTCTTTAATTCTAACTGTAATGAAACAACTAGTGTTAGCAATAAGAGGACACTTTGAAATGATGGTGTGAGAATGTTCTCATCAGTTCACAGACCTAGATTAATGGAGCTCTTTTAAGTACCCTAAGCCTCATAACTAAATACTACTCAAATCTGTAGTAGGAATACATAATGAGGAACACACTGAACCTAATAAAAGTTATGACTGTCTATATTTTAGTTCAAAATTTTAACAAAAATTAGGATTAAAAACTGAAGTGCACATTTGATCAATCATCTGTACTAAAAATCAGTTATATATGAATAGTTTATATCTAATAATTTTTATAAATTGTCTTACAAATTGTTACACAGTTACAAAGATCCTTTTATATGTTGATTTTTCTCTTGAGCATGGTTATAGACTAGACCTTGAAGATACTTAATTTCTAGAAATTATGAGGAAGAAATATGGAAAATTAACTTTTAAGTGCTGCCTCTGTTTCCCTGGTGGCTCAGACAGTAAAAGCGTCTGCCTACAATGCGGGAGATCAGGGTTTGATCCCTGTGTCCGGAAGGTCCCCTGGAGAAGGAAATGGCAACCCACTGCAGTACTCTTGCCTAGAAAATCCCATGGATGGAGGAGTCTGGTAGGCTACAGTCCATGGGGTCAGAAAGAGTCTGACACAACTGAGTGACTTCACTTTCTTTCTTTCTGTTTCCTTTGCCTATGTAGCTCTGTCTCTCTATATAATAATAAAACAGTAATAGAAATTCTAGTCTCATTTCTCTAATAAAAATTAAGTTGATTTCACTTTTATCTTCATTTCTAATATTGTCCAACCAATACTGTTACAAATGACAAGGTTGAATTGAGTAGAACAGTATGGTTAGGACAAGTTATAGGAATTTGAACTGCAAAACCTCTAATAGGCATTTAGTCTAAACTTTCATTTTAGAGCTGAGAGAGAAGATGTGGGTAAGAGATGTTGTCCTTTACACTATCTAATAGTGTAAAGCTATTTAATGGTGAAAGTGAAGAGCAGTTCTTCTGGCTGCAACACCAGTGTTCTTTCTGCTGAAGTTAACTGTTACTTCATTTTGTGTGCATGCTAAGTCACTTCGATCATGTCCAACTGCGATCCTTTGGGCTGTAGCCTGCCAGGCTCCTCTGTCCATGGGACTCTCCAGGCAAGAATACTGGAGTGAGTTGCCATGCCCTCCTTCAGGGGATCATTCTGACTCAGGGGTCAAACCCATTTCTCGTACATATCCTGCATTGGTGAGTTCTTTACCACTAGAGCCATCTGTGAAGCCTTAATTTATTATTACTTGAAAGCTTATTCCAGGTGCTGAGGAAAGAATGTTGCTCGGTGACAGTGGGTTTAACTTGTTGAAGCAGGGCTGTCTGGGTAGGCAGCTGAGGAATTAACATTTCTACATCAGAATTCACTCCTCTCATGACTCCCACTGGAGAAGGCAATGGCACCCCACTCTAGTACTGTTGCCTGGAAAATCCCATGGACGGAGGAGCCTGGTAGGCTGCAGTCCATGGGGTCGCAAAGAGTCAGACACGACTGAGCGACTTCACTTTGACTTTTCACTTTCATGCATTGGAGAAGGAAATGGCAACCCACTCCAGTATTCTTGCCTAGAGAATCCCAGGGATGGGGGAGCCTGGTGGGCTGCTGTCTATGGGGTCGCACAGAGTCGGACACGACTGAAGCGACTTAGCAGCAGCAGCAGCAGCAGCAGCAGCGTGACTCCCACATCCCCCACCTCCAAATAAAAAACAAAAGAAAACTGTGGCTCTATCAGCCTGTAGCTTCTTGAGACTCTGTTGTTCACTATCTTTAACAATTAAGTTGAATTGTTGATCAGTTCAGTTCAGTCGCTCAGTTGTGTCTGACTCTGCAACCCCATGAATTGCAGCATGCCAGGCCTCCCTGTCCATCACCAACTCCCAGAGTTCACTCAAACTCATGTCCATCAAGTTGGTGATGCCATCCAGCCATCTCATCCTCTATTATCCCCTTCTCCTCCTGCCCTCAATCCCTCCCAGAATCAGGGTCTTTTCCAATGAGTCAACTCTTTGCATGAGGTGGTCAAAGTATTGGAGTTTCAGCTTTAGCATCAGTCCTTTCAATGAACACCCAGGACTGATCTCCTCTAGAATGGACTGGTTGGATCTCCTTGCTGTCCAAGGGACTCTCAAGAGTCTTCTCCAACACCACAGTTCAAAAGCATCCATTCTTTGGTGCTCAGCTTTCTTCGCAGTCCAACTCTCACATCCATACATGACCACTGGAAAAACCATAGCCTTGACTAGATGGACCTTTGTTGGCAAAGTAATGTCTCTGCTTTTGAATATGCTATCTAGGTTGGTCATAACTTTTCTTCCAAGGAGTAAGCGTCTTTTAATTTCATGGCTGCAATCCCCATCTGCAGTGATTTTGGAGCCCCCCAAAATAAAGTCTAACACTGTTGCCACATCAATTTTATGTCCTGCCAAATCAGTCCAGAAACATTAAAAGCAGATCAAATTTTTTGTATGACTTATTTCAAAACTCAATTGCTTTTTACTTGAATTAGTAGTAAAAGTTTAGTATGAACTTAGATACAGTCTGTGGAATCTATAAACTTATTTCTACCATTTCCTAAATCAAGATTTTTTTCTTTAATTTCAGCATACAAAATGGATTGTAGAGTGACTAGTTGAAATAACCATATTCATAATTTGACCTTAGAAAAGAATATTTTTATTTCTGCTTTGGGAAAAAGAATCATAATTTGCAGGCTCCAGAAATCTAATTAGGCTCTAATTTTTTGATGGCAAGGTTAAATTAAAGGAACCATTAGAATTCCAGGACAATAGATGCTGCTACTTTTTTCTGTAATATTAGAAATAAAATTTTAAATATTTCAACTATTTAAATAAAGATCTGTTATCATATATAGAATCTTAATTGGTAAAAATTTTCATTTAACTTATTGGTGGAAAGTGCCACTTAGTTCTTTAGCATATATGTTACCCTCACAGTATCAGTACATTAAAATATCATTTGAACATCTTTAAAGATCAATTCACTGTACAGATTTTCATTTCTAATATTATTCATGTCACAACTGTAGTCATTTTAGATCAACTTCTGAAGTACAATGAAAGGAAAAAAATTATTTCCCTCTTTATGAAACTTCTTAAATATATTTTGCACAGTATTTCTCTGAATGGCTCAGGATTATTGTACTTTTTCAACTGGAATAATAGAAAAGAGACATTACAGTAAATTCACTCAAATGACTTCTTCACAGAGTTTGCTCCTGTCTACCTACTTTTGAACTCTTTGAGAAGGAATAATTCCTTAGAGAATCTTGATTTATTTTCAAAATTAAAAATATGTACTTTAGAAAATAATTGCTATTAATGTTTTTAATGCAATTAATACCCAAATTTCAAATGGAAAAACTACTATTGCTTAAATGAGTTCATAATACCAAAGAGTTTGAGAATATCCACAGAAAAGAATAGCTAAAGTAAGACTGTTGATGTTAAGTAAATGAAATGTGGTCAGTCACAGAGAACCCTAAAAAGTAATCGCCTTGTATTTACAGATGTTAAGATAAAATTTAACCCAAAATATGTTATCCTATAAGCATCAATTCACAAGATATATGATCTACCTTCCTAGAAGAGAAAAAAGTCTGAATGTATATACATTCTTTCTCTTCTTTCTTCTTCATCTCTCCCTTCCTTCAATAGCTTTTAATATTTAGTTATTTTTAGGTAGGATCTTTCTTGTCACCAAAAAGGAAAGAACTCTCTCATTATAAATATAAAATACTAAAATGCCCTCGAAGGAGTTTTAATCTTCAGGAAATTATTTAAATGGCTCCACCATAGGTGGTAGTGCTGTAAGTAGGGAAAAGAGCAGAAAAAGAAAGAAGCAGAGGAGAGATTAGGATCTAAGATAATTTTTTTTACTGGAAAAAATGTAAATATCACTTGATAGTAAACTTTGTAGCTGCTATGCAGTCAGGCCAAGAAATTCAGTATAAACCTTCAGACTCAATAAGCCTCACACAGTTCATACCAAACTCCTCTAATTGCCAATGAATAGCACACTCCCGCATAGAAAACCAGAAAGGTCATGCTAAATTACACAGGCCCATGCTGTTCTGCAAATTTGTTGCACCTTGCATCGCTGGCTCGTGTCTGCAGTGCGGTTTTCTGAACTTTACTCAACTTTACCACCTACTGGTTATTCGACTCTAATCAGTAGTGGCAAATATTCCTTAAGCAAACTGCAAGAATACCAGAAGGGCAAGAGCATTCAGAGAGGAAATAAAATAGTGACCCATGTCTTGTAAATGACAGGAATAAATGTAATTTTTGTCTTATTTTAACTGGGAAAGGAAGAGAATGAGAATTATTAAAAAAAAAATTGGCATTTAAGTTAAAAAAAATTTATGTTACAGTCCTGAAAAACAAGGTCTTGGTGGTGCTAGTGGTAAAGAAGCCACCTTCCAGTGTAGGAGATGTAAGAGATACAGGTTCGATCCCTGAGTTGGAAAGAGCCTCTGGAGAAGGGCATGGCAACCTGCTTCAGTATTCATGCCTGGGAAATCCTATGGACAAGAGGGGTCGGGTGGGCTACAATCCATAGGGTCGGTCACATAGAGTCAGACACAATGTCTATGACTTCACTTTTTTATGAATTCTATATATAAGACTAGATGTAAAAATGTTACCATAGTAGTGAAGGTTTTAAAAAGGGTAATGGAGGGGGAATCACTTCCTGCAATTCCAGGGCTAGGGAAAAAACACAAGAGATATTGCAGTTTCTTTTCTTTCAGTCTCTTAAATCCTACCCCTAGACCAACTCTTTTGTCTAAAACACCTGAAAATAATGCATGGAGAACTGTCTAGCTTGGTGTCTCTTGAACTTCACAATCCTGAAAACATGCACATGGCTGTCACCCTCATGAGGAAAGGAGTGTTTGAGATGTAAGATAGAGGGAGGGAAAGAGACAGGAAAATGGAAGGGCACAAGAGGAAAGTTGTTGGTATAAGACCCAAGTTTTCCCGTGGTAGTTCATTCCCCTTCATCTTCTCACCTGCTTTCTCTTCTCACTCCATAGTACTCTTCCTGCCCCCCTCCCCTCATAGTATTCTTTAATCTTTTCTCTCCCACTTCTGTCAACACTGATCTCTGGAGAGATTCACAAGTCAGTCTCTTCAACTTTGAGGTGAATAGAAGCTAAATTGCTGCACTTTTCAAATTGTATTTGCATTTTCTGTTTTTGTTTAGTCGCTAAGTCATGTCTGATTCTTCTGCACCCCATGGTCTGTAGGCCACCAGGCTTCTCTGTCCATGGGATTTTTCCAGGCAAGAGGACTAGAGTAGGTTGCCATTTCCTTCTCCAGGGGATCTTCTGACCCACGGATCGAACTCACATTTTCTGCATTGATAGGTGGATTTTTTACCTCTGAGCCACCGGGGAAGCCCATTTATATTTGCATCAGTTCAGTTCAGTCGCTCAGTAGTGTCCAACTCTTGGCGACCCCATGAATCGCAGCACGCCACGTCTCCCTGTCCATCACCAACTCCCAGAGTTCACTCAGACTCACGTTATATTTGCATGCTGCTGCTGCTGCTAAGTCACTTCAGTCGTGTCTGACTCTGTGCGACCCCTGAGACAGCAGCTCACCAGGCTCCCCGTCCCTGGGATTCTCCAGGCAAGAACACTGGAGTGAGTTGCCATTTCCTTCTCCAATGCATGAAAGTGAAAAGTGAAAGTGAAGTCGTTCAGTCGTGTCCGACTTTGAGCAACCCCATGGACAGCAGCCTGCCATGCTCTTCCGTCCATGGGATTTTCCAGGCAAGAGTACTGGAGTGGGGTGCCATTGCCTTCTCTAATCTATAATTATGGAGTAAAAGATTTGCTTCCCTTAAAAGATTTTTAGGTATCAACAGGCAACTGGAAGAAGGTTTATTATTTGGGATGTTGTGCAGAAATATGAAATTATGTACTCCCAAAAGAATACTGATTTGAATTCTGCATTGATTTACCTTTTCATTAACACATATAAAATTATTGTCTGTTTTGAGATAATTGCCATTTGTAATACCAATCAGGAATTTTAAAGATTGTCAGTAGGCAAAATAAAAAAATTAAAAAATTCCAGGGTGTGAAAGCTGCCATTTGAAGAAGAGAGTGTCTATGCTTGTAGGGTGAGAAATTTTATCCACATTCTTTTGTTAGGAGAAGGATAAGGAATGAGAATGTTGATTTTCCTGACTGCTCTGTGCTAGATACTCTCATAGACACTTTCATATACATTTTTTTTCACTCTAATAATTACTTTAAAAAAAATGACACACGAATTATATTTAATTATTCTAGAGATTAAGGTTGTTCTTATAAAACATTCTTTTTGCTATCTGAAATTCTGAAGCAAAGTTTTACAGATTGTATAAATTGAGTTTTTTAAAGGCATCAAGCACCTTTTTTTATCCTTGCATCACTGGATCTTCCAATGGAAAAAAGATCTTCCAAACACTTAAGAATCAGTGTGACATTTGTGACTCATTTCATTATTTAATTGCTTTCAATTTGTACAAGATTGAGTTTGAAAAATGTAGTATATTGGGAGGAAAACTGTACATAGTCTTTTTTCCAAATATTTGTGATTAGGACTTTTGATGTCTACCCATTTAATGGGGCCGTGTACTCTGTGTTGATTTAAATGACTAGAGAAGATAACTTTGGACAAAGGTTACTAACCATAGACTAAAGGCAGAGGCATCAGGGCCTAAAAACTCCAGGTGTGGAGCATGATGTAATGCTAAATCCACCTTGTCTCTGGAAGGAAGGATGCAAGATGTCAGGTAGTTGTCATACCCCTGGGAAAGTGAACTTCCGTGCCTTATAGTGGATTGTGAAAAAGTTAGATCGGCTGACTTTCCAAGATGCTTTGACTCCATGGTCACACAGTGAAGTGGTCGATAGTCTACTTGTGGCTGGCAGGAATATACAATTTCTTACATATGCTTATTGATAAATGAGCAAAAATTCAAAGAGATAGACACTTCAGTTCTCTAAGCTTTCACTTGTATTCCATAGCATGGTTTTGTTATATTTATTCTCATTGACTGTGAAATGGACCCTAAATTAATTAATTTCTAAACTTTTCTAAGACTTGGCAAGATAGTCTCTTGAAAATAAGCCCTTCATTAATTCTACAGAAATGACAGCCGGTTCTATAATTCTTTTAAGTAGATCAGAAGTGTTTTGCAATGCAACAAAAGGTCAAAGACAGGAAGCTCACTTTTAATAGACTGTTCCTTCAACAATGTTTCTCTCAAAAAGTTTATATTAAAATGCAGTATACCTATCTCATCCGCTCCAGATATTAATTATTTTGACAAGCAATGGGGAAATGCCAGGAATATGTGAACTGATGAAAACAAAAGCAATGATGTTTCCAAGGATGCACCTGACAGCTCTTAGGGGATCTAGAGAAATGAGAGCAGAATTACAAAGATTTCAAGTGTCTTAGTAATACACTCAGACAGTTTAAAGTTACAAAAATTCGTCATATTTCTACTGAACTTAGATTCTTTCTGAATGCATAGTAACTCTTTTATACCTTTTAAAATGCTGTTCATTTATATCACAATGATTTTATTATGATAAAACATACTTAATATGGATTTACATAATGAAACAGTTTTATATGTTGTAGTAGCTGTGCTCTGATCTCTAGTCTACAATATGCTTGTCCGGATTACTAAATCTTAGGCTTGGAGAGTTCTGTTAACAGCAGATTTCCTTTGTAACCCTGTTAAGTTTTAGAAGAAATGTTTATTATTTGGTATATATTTTCTATTTTTGTTTTTATACTTAAAACAGTACTAGAACTAACTGAAATTTCCTTTCAGAAAGTTAGACATTCAAGGTTAATTTATCTGATTAATCAAAATATGTAAACAGACAATACTAAGAAGTTTGGAAGATACTGAAAAAGTCATGAGAATCCCTGGGGACCCTTTCCTGGGGAAATTATAGTGGGAGTTTCCACCTATATTTTAAAACGTTGAAAAATCGCTGTCCTGGGATTTAAGCAGTATCCTAGAAATTCACCATCATTTCATCAACATTGTTGCACAAACTTCTAAATTATACTGAAATGTTAAGGAAAGCCTGTTTTAATCCTTCCTAAACCATTCAGATATTTTAACTACATAAAGCACACTCTATGTTTTGCCTTTAAGAAAGGAAAAAAAGGCAAATTTGTTAGTACAATGCACATGGAAGGAAGTGTCGTTAGCAACATACCCATCCTGTTTTCCCAGGGTAAGATGTTCACAGGTTCTAGGAACTCTTCCTCTAGAGACGTATTGGACTGGCCATAAGAGAGACTGGCAACAGAGCAAAAGGTTTGAGCCTGCAGAGGCATCTAAACAAGTTAGGTGGGGTTGACCAGCAGCAGCAATTCTACTTCATAATAGTCCTATCATATTCTCTTATTCCTGTCCATTAGGGCAAGGTCAGCTTCCCACTGGTCCATCTCCTCCAGGCTGAGACATCAGAAGCTAAAGCTTATTTCTCATATTCCCTGGATCTTTTAAAGTGTAGGTGTAATTATTTGTGAATTAAATCACTTTCTTGCTTAGGGATACAAAGTTTAACTAATACTGAGAACCTTAGCATTTTATGTTCCTGTCAACCATACCAGAATAAGATTGCCTTTAATGAATTTATCAAGAAAAGTAGGTTCCAAACCAAAGTGTAATTAGCATGATTCCTAGTTTTCCTTTTCCCAAAGTGAGGTAAAGTTACTTTTTGGGGGTAGGAAATCATTACTTCTCACTATGACTTTTTCTGAATACAAACAACATCAATTTCAAAAATAAAAATATTCTAGTTATAACTTTTGGACAAGAAAACCAACACAATTCTTTTATAGATAGGAATTAAAGATTCTTAAAACCATGCTGTCATTATCTTTATAGAAAAGACTGTAATGTGATTTATAGTAACAGAAAATGATTTGTATCTTCTAAAAAATTGAATCTTGAAAAAATGTTCAGATAGAAACAATTATCTCCTACATAAAAATATTCATATGTATACATATCTATATCTCCATTAGGAGAAGGCGGAGCAAAGCTTTCTAGATATCTACTTATACCACTGAGGAAGCTTTTCCATAAGTTCCTCCATGTTTGAAAGAAAGAAGGGAAAGGGATGGATTTTGGGTAGCCAAACAATGATATCCTCTGCTATAACATAAGGTCAAGTAATGCAGCAGTCAGGAATCAGACTTGGGGGTAGGGGCAGGGGGAATTGGATCAAGGCAGTCAAAAGGTACAAACTTACAGTTATAAAGTAAGCAAGTACCAGGGATGTAATGTAAGACATGATAAATATAATTGACACTGCTGTATGTCACATATGAAAGTTAGAGAGTAAATCCTGAGTTCTTAACACAAGGAAAAATATATTTTTAAAATTTCTTTAATTTTGTATCTGAGATGATGGATGTTCACTAAATTTATTATGGTAATCATTTCATGATGCATGTAAGTCAGATCACTATGCTGTACACTTTAAACTTCTACAGTGTATGTCAATCATATCTCAATATAATTGGAAGAAAAAAGGATTCAGACATATTGGGGCTAAGGAACATATAGCTAAGCAATTAAGAACAGAGTAAATCTTAATAAAATGGCTAACCTAAGGTCTGTCCAAGGGAGATTAGAGGTAATCATTCAGATACTATGATAGGTGGCATTTCAGAAACAAAACACCAAAATTTAATACACTATAATACCCAAAGAGGACCTCTTCTCCTGATCAAATATAAAAACCTTTTCCTCAACTTCTCTTCTGGTTTATAATAGTTAATAAAATATAGTTTGAATTAGCATAAATATGGTTTCATGATATCAATTTTACTTTCCTAGTTGACTTTCACTTTGCAGGGACTTTTTGTCAGAGGAGAACTCTAATCTTTTATCAATTTATTTAGGATGATTAATTCACTCATTTCACAAACATTTTTTAAGTATCCATTAGGTGCTGTGGTTCATGGTTGAGTTCAGTTACTCAGTCAAATCCAACTCTTTGTGACCCCATGGACTGCAGCACGCCAGGCTTCACTATCCATCACCAAATCTCGGAGCTTGCTCAAACTCATGACCATCGCATTGGTGATGCCATCCAACCATTTCATCCTCTGTCGTTCTCTTCTCCTCCTGCCTTCAATCTTTCCCAGCATCAGGGTCTTTTCAAATAAGTCAGTCTTCATATTAGGTAGCCAAAGTATTGGAGTTTCAGCTTCAGCATCAATCCTTCCAATGAATATTCAGGACTGATTTCCTTTAGGATGGACTGGTTTCATCTTGTAGTCCAAGGGACTCTCAAGAGTCTTCTCCAACACCCCAATTCAAAAGCATCAGTTCTTCAGTGCTCAGCTTTCTTTATAGTCCAACTCTCAATTCATACATAACTACTGGAAAAACCATAGCTTTGACTAGATGGATCTTTGTTGGCAAAGTAATGTCTCCCCTTTTTAATATGCTCTCTAGGTGATCGTAGCTTTTCTTTCAAGGAGAAAGTGTCTTTCAATTTCGTGGCTGCAGTCACCATCTGCAATGATTTTGGAGCCCCAAAAAAGTCTCTCACTGTTTCCACTGTTTCCCCATCTATTTCCCATGAACTGATGGGACCGGATGTCATGATCTTAGTTTTCTGAATGTTGAGTTTTAAGCCAACTTTTTCACTCTCCTCTCTCACTTTCATCAAGAGGCTCTTTAGTTCTTCTTCATTTTCTGCCATGAGGGTGGTGTCATCTGCATATCTGAGGTTATTGATATTTCTCCCAGCAATCTTGATTCCATCTTGTGCTTCATCCAGCCTGGCATTTTGCATGGTGTACTTTGCATATAAGTTAAATAAGCAGGGTGACAATATATAGCCTTGATGTACTCCTTTCCCGATTTGGAGCCAGTCTGTTGTCCCATGTCCAGTTAGAACTATTGCTTCTTGACCTGCATCCAGATTTCTCAAGAGACAGTTCAGGTGGTCTGGTATTCCCTATCTTGAAGAATTTTCCACAGTTTGTTGTGATCCACACAGTCAAAGGTTTTGGCGTAATCAATAAAGCAGATATTTTTCTGAAACTCTCTTGCTTTTTCGATGATCCAACAGATGTTGGCAATTTGATCTCTGCTTCCTCTACCTTTTCTAAATCCAGCTTGAACATCTGGAAGTTCACAGTTCACATACTGTTGAAGCCTGTCTTGAAGAATGTTGAGCATTACTTTGCTAGCATGTGAGATGAGTGCAATTGTGTGGTAGTTTGAATGTTCTTTGGCGTTGCCTTTCTTTGGGATTGGAATGAAAACTGATCTTCTCCAGTCCCTGGCTACTGCTGTGGTTCATGATGCTAGGTCCTAAATTCTGAACTGAGCAGAATTTAGTTACAGGAGCTAAATGTGTAAATTTAAGTTGCAGAAGAAAATACTGGGTTCTGTATTTGTAAAAATGTGTGGTGACAAAGCATTTTTTGAAGATCTTGGTGAAGGCTTCATGGAAATGCTGTCTTTTTGGAAATCTAGTGGTTAAGTTTGATAGGTGGGCAAGGTGGGAAAGGTATTTCTGACAGAGGGAAGGCATTATAAAGTACAGAAATCTACCATGTTGACTCATTGAGATAACTTTATATAATGTGATCGATAAAGAGTTGGAAGTTGGAGAGGAAACTTGTGATCAGATCAGAACATAAGCTGCTACAAAGCTTAGCAAATGTAAAGCGATCAATGGGTTTTGGGTTGTGTTTGATTTTTTAGAAATACCACTTGGTAGCAGTGTGATAAGAGGACTAGAGATAAATGAAAAAGAGAATATCAGTTATTATGTAAATACTGTATTAGGTCATTGACAGTGAGATATAGCGAGAGGTTAACCAGATAGGTAGAACTTGAGGATAAGTTGCATTTGAAGAATAAAGGAGAGGGAAAGTCAGAATGAATTTCGTGTTCCTTGGTTGGGAGATTGGGAGCTAGGAACCATTATCCAGTTAGAAATGAGAGTAAGAATATGCTTTAGGAGAAGCATGATAAGTTCAGTTTGGCATGCTGAGTCTGAGATGTTAGTGAGACTATACATGGTTAACCCATTACACAGGTAGTTGTGTGAACCTTGAGCGTAGGAGCAGTCTTTTACATAGAGATTTTGGAATTAGTGACATACTGATGTCTGCAAAAATTATGTTGATCCTCTTCAAGGAATTTAGTGAGATGAAAAGAGTAAGATTTATGTAGGGATAAGGATTATGTTTGCCTTTCTCCTTGTATTTCCAGTGCACAGTTCAGCACAATATACATAGTGACCTTTTAATATATACTTGATTAAGGAGCATAGTTGAAGAGAAGCCAGAATTGAGTGATGGGAACAATTAGTGAAAAAGGAGGAAGGTTAGAAGGAAAAGATTGATGTCATTGAAACTCACAGGAGATTTAAGAAAGACTTAACAACAGAGTTTAATGCTGCAAAGGGGTCACACAAGACAGAAACTGTAAAAGCAGAACACGTGCTGTTCTTTCCTATGGAAACTCAAATATATGTGTTTCATTGTTATTTATATCTCCTAAAATTTTAGTAGTGGAATGAATATCAGGCTATGTTTTTAGCAGATGGATTCCTTTTTACTCAACCTCAAATTTCCTTTTAACCCCCCAAAGTACATATTTATCATAACCAGCAAATGTACATTAAATGAGAGTGCCAAGAAGCAAAATGATATTGAATGTCAGTTAAATTATACAATCATTATTAATATATACAGATGCAGATGCAATCTGGGGCCTCAAGATTGAGAAATAATCTTTTATTTTTTAGCATGTTACAACTTTGTGAATTCCCAATTTCGCTGAATGGGACCTAAGTGCTTTAAGATATAGAAGAAAATTGAAGAAAAAAATATCTTTGGAAGTTTTAACTCAGAGTAAACTCATGTAAGATTTTTTTTTTTTACAGTGAAATGGGAAACTAGTTCTGTGGAATGGTCATTTAACAAATATTTACTGAGCACCTACTATGTGCCAAACACTCTTCTAGGTCATGTGGGTATGGCCGTAAATGAAGCAGAGAGCTCATGCCCTTTTAATAAACCTTATGGTTTCAGGTGACATGAAGAGTATATGATTTAAAAAGTTAAGTAATTGCAATGGGAATACATGCTCTGGAGACGAAATAGGGGATTATTGAGGGCATTCTTGTTTTATGATATATAACAAGGTTTAGTATGTGACCTCATTGTATCAAAGTATTAATTTCAGTCATCTTACAGAAATTGTATTTTCAAACTACCTTGAAGAAGTACTACTTATTCCAGTAATTAAACAATGAATAAAAGTTAGCTTGTTGAATTGGGAGTGGAGATGATGGGAGAGATCTTCCTGAATGTAAAGGACAGCATATACTCCCTAAGGTAGGAAGGAGCCAGCACACTGGGAGGATTGGAAGCAGAAGGCGTTATCTGGAAATTAGAAAGAAGACAGGAATGGAGAGATGGTAGAGGGAGCTTTAGGATCACGTTAAGAGTTTGGTCTTCATCCTTTTATGAAAAGCAGTAAATGATTATAGTAGATGAGTAACGTGAACAGCTGTGAATTCTTTGAAGGATCTCCCTTTATTTAGAGTATTTAAAGAATGAACACAAAACAAGAAAGTGAAACAGTATATAAAGAAAGCAATTATAATTTTTAGAATATTGTTGCTTCCCAGGTGATACAGTGGTAAAGAATCCGTCTGCCAATGCAGGAGACCACAAGAGATACAGGTTCAATCCATGAGGTGGAAAGATTTTCCTGGAGTAAGGAAATGGCAACACATTCCAGTATTCTTGCCTGGAAATTTCCATGGACAGAGGAGCTTTGTGGATTACAATTCATGGGGTTGCAGAGAGTCAGACACACTTGAGCAACTGATCACGCACTTCTATGATTTGGAATTTCCATATGAGAAATAGAAGTAATGATGGCTTCTTTCTAGGATTCTTGGTAGGATTAAATATTTAAAGTGCTTCACTTGGCTTCTGGTATGTTATAGGAAAAGTTATTTTCCTTCTTATTCCTAGATAAGTAAAACTGGTTGTCCATTTACCAGGTTTTTTTTTTTTTTTTTGTCTAACAATAACTTAATGCTAACTGACTGGCATTGCTAGGGGAAAAAATAGAGTCTTTTCAAGAATATGACTTTTCATTCTGGGAGCATCCTTGAGGTATCCATTACAAAGGGAAGCCTGATGTTCTCACGGTGACATCCTCAAAAGTCACTGCCTTTCAGAGGCACCCAAAACATCCAGGCTGGAACTTTGATTGGATAGGCCTAAATCTGAGAGATGCACCATAATATACACCTGCCTTGGGAAATTTGCTTTTTGGTTTAGGGTCAGTTATGATTATTTGGGACTCCCTTAGGAAATTACATCATGTTAAAATCCTCTAAACACACTAATATCCTACTTCACTAGGGAAAACTACTTGAAGACACACCAGGCCTCATAATGGAAATTTCCAACATTTTTATGTGCTGAAATTCTTGGTTACTTCAAAACAGTATCGCTAGAGTGGTTTCCAGCAATTTATCATTTTAAAGTTTGATGTTTTAAAGAAAAATTTTCAGTACAAGTGCACAACACATGTTAAAATCCAAGATTTCTCTTTCAGATTGAAACTCAGTAAAAAGGGGGTATTATTTGATGTACTCAGCAGTAATAGTGCTGGAGAGTGCTGGAAATCCCCAAGACTCCTGTTAACTTTCAAATGAGTCAGGGAGCAATTGCAGAGTATCTGCTGACTTCTTTTCTGAAAAAATCTTTTTGACCGAATGTTTAAATACAGTAAAGACCCCCAAATACTAAAAGAAGTGCCTTTTAGAAAAATAAAGGAATCAAAAACAGCAGCCATGAGTTGATTGTTAAATTGTTTCAAAACACAAATCTTTTTTGAGCAGATAGGAGTAGGAAAATACTCGCAGCCTAGGTGGCCATCTCCAGTGGAAATTAACATAAATGTAGTGATTAAAGCTCGTATTCCAGTTATACGTATTTCAGGTAAAGTTCCCCTTTCCCTAGTTCTCCAGGCGTATAATTCTGTGATCTGCTGTTATTTTTGCTTCACTTATTACTTTGTTCCAGTGTGGACACATCATGTAGCCCTTAGGACTGACCTCAAAATTTTATTTATTTGATATTGAACTCAGTGAAAAATTCCAAAGTTTTTGTCCACTATGGGGTTTTTATACTTTATTGAAAGTTTTGGAAAGTAGTTAAAAGAAACAGAGCCCATTAAAAAATAAAAAAAGACACCATGTTCCTAGTGAGATAACTTAGAAAGGTAGTCAACTAAAGGGACACTTTAAAAAAGTAAGAAAATTAAAACTGTTTAGATCAAAAAGATTTGCAATTTAGTTCTTAAAATCATGGTCTACTGAAAATAGAGCGAGTTTATTTTGTATGTATCAATACCACCAGTCAATTGCATCAACACTTGACATTGGTGGAATGATGGTGCATGAAAGCAACCAAGCTAGAAAATAGCAAGTGACAAATTCTTTGGTTCATGATTCACTGACTGAATAAAATTATAAAAATTCAGATATCTTTCACCAATAGCAGCAACTAATTGTCTTTGCAAATATTTGGGGCATTCGGAGAAGCAGCAAATGAATTATTATTACTGGTAGTATTACTTAGTACAGTTTTTATCCTAGCTAGTGAATGTATGTAAATGTGTATCAACTGTATTCTTACATGCATGCAAGAAACATGTGACACATTTATAGGCAAAGATGAATAACCATGCCTATATCTGATTCTTAGGATGTATGTAGAATTTTCTGATTACACAAAACATAATTTGAAGTTAATCAATTTTAGTACTCTTGACATTAGTGGGAGAGGGAGAGGGTGGGATGATTTGGGGGAATGTCATGGAAACATGTATAATATCATATAAGAAATCAATTGCCAGTGCAGGTTCGATACAGGATGCTTGGGGCTGGTGCACCAGGATGACCCAGAGGGATGGTATGGGGAGGGAGGTGGGAGGGGGGCTCAGGATAGGGAACATGTGTACGCTCGTGGCGGATTCATGTTGATGTGTGGCAGAACCAGTACAATATTTAAAGTAATTAACCTCCAGTTAAAATAAATACATTTAAATAAAATAAAAATGTATAACAAAACTAAAAACAAAACCAAATGCTCATGTACTTATTTTGTGGTAAGTGCAAAGTTTAAAGGAATGAGCATGGATTCTGCCCTGGAGACCTTACCGTCTGAGTGGAGAAAGAAGAAAAGCTAAGAAATGATGGTGATAACTTGTGAAAAAGGTGTATAATAGGAGGAAGACACATAAACAAAATGCTTACTCAGCTGTGAAATATTTGCAAGATAATGTTTGGTCTGTGTCTGAAAACCTTGTGGAAGTTTGTTGAGAAGATTCAAGTGTGATAATGCATCCCAGACAGAGGGAATAGCGTGAGGCATATGAACTTTTAGTTTGTTGCAAGAACTGGGAGGAATTCAGTGGGTTGAAGTCGTGATGTGTGCCTGCCTCTCAAAACACCAGCTTTTCATCCTGTAATCCTTAAGCTGATTGCATCACCAGATTGTTAAACACAAAGACCTAGAGGCCCGCTATTCCTACAAATCCTCCTTTATGTTCTTAAATATTTTTTATTCATTTTTAAAGGTTTTTATTTCACATTGGAGTATACTCAGTTTATAGTTTGGTGTTTTAGGTATGTAGCAAAGTGTTTCAGTTATACATATGCATTTATCTTTTCAAGGTTCTTTTCCCATATACGTTATCACAGAGTATTAAGTAGAGTTCCCTGTGCTGTACAGTAGGTCCTTGTGATTATATATTTAATATAGAGTAATGTGTAGTTTTTTGTGCTCCAAAATCACTGCAGATGGTGACTGCAGCCATGAAATTAAAAGACGCTTACTCCTTGGAAGAAAAGTTATGGCCAACCTAGATAGCATATTCAAAAGCAGAGACATTATTTTGCTGATTAAGGTCCATCTATTCAAGGCTATGGTTTTTCCAGTGGTCATATGTGGATGTGAGAGTTGGACTGTGAAGAAGGCTGAGCGCCAAAGAATTGATGCTTTTGAACTGTGGTGTTGGAGAAGACTCTTGAGAGTCCCTTGGACTGTGAGGAGATGCAACCAGTCCATTCTGAAGGAGATCAGCCCTGGGATTACTTTGGAAGGACTGATGCTAAAGCTGAAACTCCAATACTTTGGCCACCTCATGTGAAGAGTTGACTCATTGGAAAAGACCTTGATGCTGAGAGGGATTGGGGGCAGGAGGAGAAGGGGACGGCAGAGGATGAGATGGCTGAATGGCATCACTGACTCGATGGATGTAAGTCTGAGTGAACTCCGGGAGTTGGTGATGGACAGGGAGGCCTGGTGTGCTGCGATTCATGGGTTCGCAAAGAGTCGGACACAACTGAGTGACTGAACTGAACTGAGTGTGTATATTTTAATCCCAATCTCCAAATTTATTGCTCCCTCACCTCTCCCCTTTGGGTTTCCCTGATAGCTCAGATGGTAAAGAATCTGCCTGCAGTGCAAGAGACCTGGGTTTAATTCCTGGGTTGGGAAGATCCCTGGAGAAGGGAATGGCTACTCACTCCAGTATTGCCTGGAGAATTCCATGGATAGAGAAGTCTGGCATGCTATAGTCCATGGAGTTGCAAAGAGTCAGACACAACTGAGCTGCTAACACATACCTCTCCCCTTTGGTAACCATAAGTTTGTTTTCAAAGTCTGTGAGTCTGCTTCCGTTTTGTAAATAAGTTCATTTGTATATTTTTTTAAAGATTCCACATACATGTGATATTATATGATATTTGTCTTTCTCTTGCTTATTTAGTATGATAATCTCTTAGTATGATGACGCAAATGGCATTATTTCATTCTTTTGTATGACTAATGATTCAATTGTATAGATATTATTCTGTTATTTTTTACTCATATCATACTCAGGCTTCCCTGGTAGCTCAGCAGGTAAAGAATCCTCCTGCAATGCAGAAGACCCCAGTTCGATTCCTGGATCAGGAGGATCCCCTGGAGAAGGGATAGGGTGCCCACTCCAGTACTCCTGGCCTTCCCTTGTGGCTCAGCTGGTAAAGAATCTGCCTGCAATGTGAGGGACCTGGGTTTGATCTCTGGGTTGGGAAGATCCCCTGGAGAAGGGAAAGGCTACCCATTTCAGTATTCTGGCCTGGAGAATTCCATGGCCTGTATAGTTCATGGGGTTTCAAAGAGTCAGACATGACTTTCACTTTACTTTCATATCATACTCAATATATCTACTGAGTATCTCCTGTTTTTCTCTTTCCTTTTCTTTCTTTTTTAAATTATCTGCCACTGCCTTAACTGAGCCCATCAAAATCTCAAGCCAGAGCTACTTCGATAGCTTCTAAAATGGTATCCTGCAAGAGACTGGTGGTAGTCCAACACATCCTTTGTCTTCCAATCACTCCATACACTCCTTTACCTGTTTCTGAACAAGCGCCATCTTTCCTGCTCTTCTTGTATGCATGCTGTATCCTCTCAGTGAAATATCCTCTCCATCCTTCTACACCTGACTTCCTCTTTGGTCTTCAAGTCTCAGACCAATAGCCACCCTTTCAGAGGAATCTTATTGACTCCTCTTTCCGGGTCATCAATTCTTTCTCTGTGTTTCCATAGTACTCAACACTTAATCTAACATTTATCACATCTTATTTTAATAATTTGGCTATTGGATTTACTCTTTCTGTATATTACTTTTCCAAGAAAGAATCATGATAGTATTTTGTATTTGCCATAGTTTTTAGCATAGTACTACATCTGCCACATAGTAGGAAAAAAATGTTTTATGAATAATTGAGTATCTAAATTTGAATGTATCAGTATACTATTAACATTCAAAATGACTGATATTTGATTTACTAAGCTTACCTCTGATATAAAATTATCAGTTAGAATATTAATTGCATCAAACTCTAATATAAAAATAAAAGTAGAAATACTAGGGACAGAATGATGTGTCCTTCTTTCAGTGGAAGAGTGCTATGAAAGGCAGAAAAGTTTGGATGACTATTTTCTTCTTTGTTTTAATTGCTTTAGAGTATCTATATAAACAGACATAGTTTAGGACCTTAGCTTAGCCAGAATTCTCAACAAATGTAGGTTTGTTGGTAAAATGCAAAGATACATGTTTTTCAGGCTCTAGTAAATAAAAATCCAGAAATTGGGAATTTGGGGTTTTAAAGTAGGGTGCCAGAATATCTGGTAAATTCCAGAATTTTAGTTGGATGAATTGAGGGTTCATGGGTGAATGTTGAGAATCATAAAATATCAAAACTCACATGGACAATATAGGATCAGAGCCCTTTCAGAATCAAAGGGAAAGCCATGAGTTATCTCTTGATGAGATAACAACAGATCGATTTTAAATCAAACTCTTAACAGTAAGAGATTATAATCTTGTATCAGCTTTTCTAATAACTGCAGGATACAGTACCCACCCCAGTGTTCTTGCCTGGAGAATCCCAGGGACGGGGGAGCCTGGTGGGCTGCCTTCTATGGGGTCGCACAGAGTCGGACATGACTGAAGCAACTTTGCAGCAGCAGCAGCAGCAGCAGGATACAATAATCTCAAAGAAGAGTGAAGCATGAAGAGGACCGACAGTCACTCCCCAGGTCCCTTTGCAGTTGCATGATCTGGCCAAGATTTAGCATATGACCTCTCAGAGTGATGTGTGTGGTTATGTCACATATACAAAGTGGACTGTTCAGTTATGGTCTTTCTGTCTATGTATATATATATATATATATTATGTAGCTTACGTGTTATTTCCCTTTATTCATAGATTTCAGGGTTTTCTTTATTATTATGTTTATTTGTATTTTTCCATAAATAATCCTATACAGAACTGGTACATCCTGCTAGAAGCATTCTATCCATAAACTTTTGGGGAAATACTACTAGTATTTTGGACTGGAGTCCTGTCATTGACATGTTTAGAAAGGAATTTGAAAAGGTCACCTCCCTTCTTTTCTGGGGGTGTTTCCCCATTCCCATGTAAGGAAAAAATAGAATGCAAGCCTGATGAATCATTTTCTTCCTACTGCTAGGTTCTTCTTCACTTTTCCTCTACTTGTCTATGATATGGCTATTTGTGATATGATGTTGAGATGGGGGGAAGTTGTAGTTGGCAGGAGAAAACTTGATTCCTTATATTAATTTAGAAGCATATGAAATCTTTTGGAAGCGTCTTGCTTTTTGGGTCATACTTGGCCATGATAACTATTGTGTCCTGCAGGTCTTAGTCTTAATTTATGTTACCCAGGAACACAAGAAGTGATTTCAGTGAAGGGAAGAGGCATGCATAATAGATAACACCTGCATTTTAACACAAATTTGATTTGGGGGCAAAGTCAGTAAAGGGAGATAGATACCATACAGATCTAGATAGTATTTACTTGATTCTTGAACAATCAAACCAGAGGAAAACTATGGAAGTATGAAGAATTCAAAGCAATTACTGGGTATAACAAGAATCAAATGAGTAACTGATTCCCTGCATCCTTTACTTTTCATCTAGCCATGCTGAGTTGGGTAGTTATTTCAAAGCAGGATAGTTTTATATAACAAAAGGGAAAATAATTAAAAAATAATCCTATATCCCTGTTAAAATCGAAAAGGAAAAACAAATATCATGCTTATCAACTATTCCTGAGAACTGATACCACCTGTTAGCCTTCATGTATCATCATAGGGAATAATACAGAACCTGCATATAAATCGAGAGTATATTTCAAAGTCTAATATCATTTTGGTGTCTAATTTACATAGAGTATTTTTTATCTTCTATTAAGTATATTTGCCAGTGTTAAGATCATACCATTAAAATATTCATAAATATTTATCTGTGAGTAGAAACTATGTCATAAAATGGAAATAGAAGTAGCTTTACTTCTGAAAATCAGCAAACATTTCCAGCCATTAGTGAAAATAAGTACAATGCTTAATATTTCCTGAGATATGTTAAAAGACGGAGAAAGACATAATAAATCACAATGAGGAATTATTCTGTTTCCTCTTAACTTTCCTAAATCCACTTGCAAATCCATTACTCAGCTTTGAAAGAGGATAATGTGGTGTGAAACCAGTGGATCGATTTTACCCAAAGGACCTGAAGCCGCTCTCAGCTTCCCTGCACCAACCTCCTTAGTAAAGCAGAGCAACTGCAAGACATAGCCCCAGCTAACCTCACAATCTTTCTATATCTGAGAAGACTAATACAAATCAGATGAGAAATTGAGATGCTGACCCCAAGCTCCAGATGACAATGCCTACTTTTAAATTCATAGTCTTACTTTAATACAATTCACCCTTGCTCTCCTAATTTTAATGAAATCTTCAAAGAAATATATATTCTCCCTGAAAATAAGATTTTTGGTTATACTGGTATTTTACACCCTCAAGGTTTCTGAAAATTGCTAAATATATTACTCGTCATTTGCTTTATGAGCCTGCAGGAGAGACGTGACAAACCTTAATCCATGCCCAGTGTGATTTCTTTCAAATCATAGCCATTCGTATATTTTTTTCTTCTTCTCCTTTTAAATCTAAATCAAGAAGTTCCTTGAATTAAATACCTAATTTATGTCATTTCACTGGCTAACTGACTTTCTAACAAGGCAGGGTATTCTAAAATTTTATTGACATTCAATTCTGAACAGAATTCTTTGATTTGTACATTAAGGATCTTAAGGAATTTGCCTTACTAGCCTATGACCTCACCTTTTATTTTTAATTTATTGTTAATATTTAACCAATTTATAGGCAGACAGATGGAACAAAAGTAGCTCACTAGTTTGGGAAAGAACCCAGCACGGAACACAGTATTTTATGAGACTGAAATTGACTTACACTGTAATGCCCCTAATAAGAGATGTGTGTGCGCTCAGTCGCTCATTCGTGTTTGACTATTTGTGACCCCATGGATGGTAGTCTGCCAGGCTCCTTTGTCCACTGAATCTTCCAGGCAAGAATACTAGAGTGGGTTGTCATTTCCTACTCCAGGGGATCTTCCTGGCCCAAGGATCGAACCTGTGAATCTTGTGTCTTCTGCATTGGCAGGCAGGTTCTTTACCACTGTGCCATCTGGGAAATCCTCTACTAAGAGAAACTTACATCTATTTCCCTTAGTGAAAAAAAGCTGAAGGAACAAAATAAAAAATCATGCTGATGTATGATTTCAGAATCTCATTGTGGAGAAGAACAATGCCATAATGTGTTAAGGGGAAATTTCTAGATGGGGTATACAAAATTCCACAGATGAATCTCCTAGAGGAGTGGATTGATGTTTGTAGAAAGATATTCAAATACCTTTCCTTGGGAAAATCATTTCTTAAGTAAAAGGACAGGATGATACAACAAAACTTGATTCATCCTTAAAGAGGACTGTGATAGTGACATGTAGAAACTACTCACCCGCACTACTCACTTGGGGAGAGTGATAGAGCAATCTTCACGTAATTCTGTAGAGCATGAGAGCTGGCCAAGGTCAGGGGGACACACAGCTGACAAAACTGCAATTCAAGCGGGAGGACATCTTGGACACTAACAGCTGTCAGAGAACCAGCCAGCAGTTTGTAAGAGGAGGAACAAAGGTGCATTAACAGCCAGTTCTTAGTGCCAGGGTTTCACTTTACCTTTTTCGACAATGTGAAATGCATACTATTTTTATCAAGAGCCCTCTGTTAGTTTAAAATTTATTTATATATATAAAATTTATATATATATTAAAAAATATATAAAGCATTTGGAAAATACAGAACCCATAAATAGAGAATCTAAACTTCTGGTAACAGTGATTGCTACTATTTTGTTGTATTTCCTTCTAATCTGTTTCTGTTATTGTCTTAAATAGTTGTGATCATACACACACACACACACACACGTATATACATGTAGTTTTCTGTTTATCTTTTCACTTAATAATTATACACAAATTTATTTCCATGTGAGTATAAAAGACTCCTAACTCTGAGTTTCTCCTATTAGGAAAAAGGCAATCTGAAAAGATCTAGCATCACATTAATATTTTAAACATGTGGTTCGCCCTGGGAATATAAAGAAAAAAAAGAAAAAAAAAACCACACAAGTTAATGACATTCTTAAGGTACAGCATACCATCTGGGTGGGAAATTTGTTTTGAGTCATGGGGTTTTCTTGGTGTTCCTCCAAATATTCAGTTTAGACAGCTTCTTCATCTACTTTCCTTGACAGTCCTGAAAGCATACTGTATTATTACAATTGCATCATAGTAATGACAGAAACAAAATTTTTATTTGAAAACTGAGCAAGGTAAAGCAATAACTGAGTTCACTTTTATCACGTGACTCTCACCGTGGTACCCTAAGCTCCTTGAGTCGAGGGACATGAGGCTTCTTGAATGCAAGCTATGAAGATATGGGGGGATTTTGCCATACAATAAAATAGATTACATATTATTCTCTTTTTGGTAATTAGTCAGAGTTTGGTGTTCTGATTTCTATTCCAAAGATGGAAATAGTCTGTTCCTGAACTCATCCTGTAACCTTCCAACTATTATTATGAAGAAATAAAGCTCTTAATATGACTCCTGATTGCAAGTGTGTTGTGTTAGGGTTTCTAAACCCAGGGTACTGCCTAGGCTTCTGAGTCAGAGATTTATAGGTAAGGTCAGGCATGGCAGTCTGAGTGTGCCAGGGCAATTAGAAGGGCATTGGATTTTTCAGCTAAATGTAAAATACCCTTATGCTGCAGAGTAAAGCCTTCATTTTCTAGGTAAATTAACTGTAATAACTATCAAACTACAGCTGGTAAGCAAGCCAGCCATCTGTGAAAAGGAAATCCATCCACAACAAAAGCCTTGTTAGACTTTCCTTCAAGATATGGAAAATTTGAACAAACTGAGCTATTTTTTTGAGGCCATGAAAGGCAAAAGACAACATAAAATATCACCTGATTACTTCATCTTTGCAAAGAAAATCAAACGGTTGGAAGATGAAACGATGAGTTGATGGGTAAGATGTTCATCTTGAAATTGGCACAGACAGATGGAAACATGCAGGGTAAGACTGTCACATTTACAAGCTAGTGATGGTTACGCAGCAGAGGCCTTATGTAACTCTCTGCTATCCCAGTGCGTCTGGATTCTTCCAAGTCATCCGGGGTCTCTTAATTACTCATGAAGTCTTGTAGGCCATGGAACTAAATTTGTGAATTTTGTTTGACCTTACTTTGTACAAAGAAATATAATGTAATATCAGTCTGTTTTTTTCTTCACATGGAATTTTGTTAAAACTATGTTCACATTTAAAGCTCTTTGGCCCTATTGTATATGGAAATTGGAGTTCTAATGTCTCTTTAGAATCTCTTTGTGCTGGATATCCAAAGAGAGTATACCATACTTGTTTTTGTTTTTGATTTTTGATGCTTAAAAGCATTCCTAATTCACCTACTAAATGTAGTGAATCTCACCTAAGCTCGTTCAGAAGAAAATGGGTACAGAATCAGAGAAGTCTGTTTGAACCTCAGCTGAATCATATTCTGATATTGGGCCAGATAACCTCTTTGAGTCTCAGTTCTGTCAGTTTTATTCATTTATGAAACAAAAATAATATGTCCCTGATAGGACCTTGTAAGACTACAATGAAATCATATCTCCAGAATATCCCAGCATAGTGCCTGCACAATAGAGGATGGTCAATAATCATTTGTTTCCCCTGTTTTATTTTGAAGCTAAGTCAGAAAAGCCCAAATTTTCCTATACCCAACTGGCATTCACTGTAAGCACCCATGTTATTTCCTCCAAGGAAGTCATGACATCACGGGGAGAAATTCAGTTCAGTTCAGTTCAGTCGCTCAGTCGTGTCCGACTCTTTGCGACCCCATGAATCACAGCATGCCAGGCCTCCCTGTCCATCACCAACTCCCAGAGTTAACTCAGACTCAGGTCCATCGAGTCAGTGATGCCATTCAGCCATCTCATCCTCTGTCGTCCCCTTCTCCTCCTGCCCCCAATCCCTCCCAGCATCAGAATCTTTTCCAATGAGTCAACTCTTCACATGAGGTGGCCAGAGTACTGGAGTTTCAGCTTTAGCATCATTCCTTCCAAAGAAATCCCAGGGCTGATCTCCTTCAGAATGGACTGGTTGGATCTCCTTGCAGCCCAAGGGACTCTCAAGAGTCTTCTCCAACACCACAGTTCAAAAGCATCAATTCTTCGGCACTCAGCTTTCTTCAGAGTCCAACTCTCACATCCATACATGACCACTGGAAAAACCATAGCTTTGACTAGACGGACCTTTGTTGGCAAAGTAGGGGAGAAATTATGACCACTCAAATAAAGATACTGGCAGAAAGGTGGTGATTGGTAGGACATTTAGAATGAAAATACAAAAATGAGACATACATAAACTCAGGCTGGAAAGCTACCATGAAACAAAGTTATCTACATGTACTATCAAAAGGGGAGCTCCTTTTCCTGGAAGAATTTTCAAAATTTAATATTAAGGTAAAACCAGTATGTTTTCACATGTGGTAAGTCCTATCAAAACAAAAACTTTTCTTGCCTATATTACATGATGTGCTATAAATCAGTGATTGAAAAATGCCTTGAGAAATAATAACACTAAATAAATACATAATTATTATCTAGGGCTATTTATTTCACTTGAGTACAAAATTGTTAACAGCCTCATTATGTCAAGCCCATAGCAAGCTGATAACTTATTTTGTGATCTTTGAAATCATTTTTTTTTTTTTTGGATTGTGCTGTGCATATGTAAATGATGTATGAAAACAATGTTAAATGAAACTATGCAGGGAACACACTATTTTTCCCCACTGAATCATAGGTATAGAACTTATACAAATATAATGGTCTAAAGGGAGACTTGATTTGAGAATATAAAAAACACTTAGGACTTTGGAAGACCACAGGGTCAATATGATACCACATTTGCCAAAAAATAAACATACAAAAAAAAAAAAAGCGTTAATACTTGTTTAGGATACATTACTAGAAATGGGACATTCTGATCCTGTGAAATGCTTATACCAATGAAAAAATGCCTAGAATAGTGTGTTGAATTCAGATCACCATATTTTAAGAGACTGACAAACAGGTTTGGGCTTCATATGAAAAGTAATTAAAGTTGTGAATATTAGCTAGGAGAGATATTTTATTTAGTATTTTAAGCTTCTGAAGAATGAAGAATACATAAGATATATTTTTGCCATCAGCATAACTTGACAAAAGAGGAAACATTTTAGAAAGCACATTGGCTGAAAATAAGGAGAATTTTCTAATAATTAGTTTTCCAAGATATAGATGCCTTGAATTAAAAATATTCCAGCAGTTTCTCCACTAGGTAGAAGGATGAAATAAATAACATTTTTAGCCCTAAACATAAGATGCATTTTTAAAAATTTAAAATATTCTGATAATAAATATGTACATATCCTATATTAAGTAGTTGAAGTCAGTTGGGTTTGTAATTTTAAAATTCTAAATAATTATTTACATGAGTTCTTAATTTGTATAAACTGAAACCAAATTTATTTTTTTATGTTTTTATTTGGGGGAAGATAAGTACTTTTTAAGTATTCAGTTTTATTTATTCATTTATTATTAGTATTTTATTTATTTATTTTTTTACTTTACAATACTGTATTGGTTTTGCCATACATTGACATGAATCCACCACAGGTGTACATGAGTTCCCAACCCTGAACCCCCCTCTCACCTCCCTCCGCATATCATCTCTCTGGGTTATCCCAGTGCACCAGCCCCAAGCATCCTATATCCTGTATTGAACCTAGACTGGCGATTCATTTCTTACATGATAGTATACATGTTTCAATGCTATTCTCCCAAATCATCCCACCCTCTCTCTCTCCCACAGAGTCCAAAAGTCTGTTCTAAAAGAGACACAGATATAAAGTATTCAGTTTTAAAAAATTGATCAGTCATTTGTGATTAAAAGCATGTAGATATTTAGGCAAATAAAATATAAATAACTGTACAGTTTGATTTTTGCATTGCTTTGATTTATTAAAGACTGTACATAGACAGCCATTTCTACTTCCTACTGTCTCTAAGCTCAAAGACTAAGTTCTGGGTCAAAGAATTAGACTCCAAAACAGAACGGACAAGCAAATACACCCATATCACCAGAAACAGGGATCTTGTTTTAGAAGAAACAAAGTTTAAAGTTGGCACCATCATGTAACTGCAGGGCAATTCTATTTATATGTATTTTTCAAGATTTCCACTCCTAAATATTAACATTAATGGTGCCTTTTGTATACAGTGCAAATCAGTTCAGTTGCTCGGTCGTGTCTGTCTCTTTGCGACCCCGTTAATCAGCACGCCAGGCCTCCCTGTCCATCACCAACTCCTGGAGTTCACTCAGACTCACGTCCATCGAGTTAGTGATGCCATTCAGCCATCTCATCCTCTGTCGTCCTCTTCTCCTCCTGCCCTCAATCCCTCCCAGCATCAGAGTCTTTTTCCAGTGAGTCAACTCTTTGTATGAGGTGGCCAAAGTACTGGAGTTTCAGTTTTAGCATCATTCCTTCCAAAGAAATCCCAGGGTTGATCTCCTTCAGAATGGACTGGTTGGATCTCCTTGCAGTCCAAGGGACTCTCAAGAGCCTTCTCCAACACCACAGTTCAAAAGCATCAATTCTTTGGTGCTCAGCTTTCTTCACAGTCCAACTCTCATATCCATACATGACCACTGGAAAAACCATAGCCTTGACTAGGCGGACCTTAGTCGGCAAAGTAATGTCTCTGCTTTTGAATATGCTATCTAGGTTGGTCATAACTTTTCTTCCAAGGAGTAAGCATCTTTTAATTTCATGACTGGAGTCACCATCTGCAGTGATTTTGGAGCCCCAAAAAATACAATCGGACACTGCTTCCACTGTTTCCCCATCTATTTCCCATGAAGTGATGGGACCAGATGCCATGATTTTTGTTTTCTGAATGTTGAGCTTTAAGCCAACTTTTTCACTCTCCTCTTTCACTTTCATCAAGAGGCTTTTTAGTTCCTCTTCACTTTCTGCCGTAAGGGTGGTGTCATCTGCATTTCTGAGGTGATTGATATTTCTCCCGGCAATCTTGATTCCAGCTTGTGCTTCTTCCAGCCCAGTGTTTCTCATGATGTCCTCTGCATAGAAGTTAAATAAGCAGGGTGACAATATACAGCCTTGATGTACTCCTTTTCCTATTTGGAACCAGTCTGTTGTTCCATGTCCAGTTCTAACTGTTGCTTCCTGACCTGCATATAAGTTTCTCAAGAGGCAGGTCAGGTGGTCTGGTATTCCCTTCTCTTTCAGAATTTTCCACAGTTTATTGTGATCCACACAGTCAAAGGCTTTGGCATAGTCAATAAAGCAGAAATAGATGTTTTTCTGGAGCTCTCTTGCTTTTTCCATGATCCAGCAGATGTTGGTCATTTGATCTCTGGTTAATCTGCCTTTTCTAAAACCAGCTTGAACATCTGGAAGTTCACAGTTCACATATTGCTGAAGCCTGGCATGGAGAATTTTGAGTATAATTTTACTAGCATGTGAGATGAGTGCAATTGTGTGGTAGTTTGAGCATTCTTTGGCATTGCCTTTCTTTGGGATTGGAATGAAAACTGACCTTTTCCAGTCCTGTGGCCACTGCTGAATTTTCCAAATTTGCTGGCATATTGAGTGCAGTACTTTCACAGCATCATCTTTCAGGATTTGAAAGAGCTCAACTGGATTTCCATCACCTTTACTAGCTTTGTTGGTAGTAATGCTTTCTAAGGCCCACTTGACTTCACATTCCAGGATGTCTGGCTATAGGTGAGTGATCACACCATCGTGATTATCTTGGTCTTGAAGATCTTTTTTGTACAGTTCTTCTGTGTATTCTTGCCACCCCATCTTAATATCTTCTGCTTCTGTTAGGTCCATACCATTTCTGTCCTTTATCGAGCCCATATTTGCATCAAATGTTCCCTTGGTATGTCTAATTTTCTTGAAGTGATCTCTAGTCTTTCCCATTCTGTTGTTTTCCTCTATTTCTTTGCATTGTTCGCTGAAGAAGGCTTTCTTATCTCTTCTTGCTATTCTTTGGAACTCTGCATTCAGATAGTTATATCTTTCCTTTTCTCCTTTTTTTTTGCCTCTCTTCTTTTCACAGCTATTAGTAAGGCCTCACCAGACAGCCATTTTGCTTTTTTGCATTTCTTTTGCATGGGGATGGTCTTGATCCCTGTCTCCTGTACAATGTCATGAACCTTAGTCCATAGTTCATCAGAAACTCTATATCTATCAGATCTAGTCCCTTAAATCTATTTCTCAGTTCTACTGTATAATCATAAGGGATTTGATTTAGGTCATACCTGAATGGTCTAGTGGTTTTCCCTACTTTCTTCAGTTTAAGTCTGAATTCGGTAATAAGGAGTTCATGATCTGACCCACAGTCAGCTCCTGGTCTTGTTTTTGTTGACTATATAGAGCTTCTCCATCTTTGGCTGCAAAGAATGTAATCAGTCTGATTTCAGTGTTGACCTTCTGGTGATGTCCATGTGTAGAGTCTTCTCTTGTGTTGTTGGAAGAGGGTGTTTGCTATGACCAGTGCATTTTCTTGGCAGAACTCTATTAGTCTTTGCCCTGCTTCATTCCGCATTCCAAGGCCAAATTTGCCTGTTACTCCAGGTGTTTCTTGCCTTCCTACTTTTGTATTCAGTGTACATAGTGGGGGATTTTCAAGGTCTTTTCTTTTTAATTTATTTGAGAGGAATTAAAACTAGAAGTAGAGATATTTCCCTCTGGGGAAGAAGACTAAAGCTGTGGAAGATTGAAGCAGAAATCTGTTTTTCACTGTATGCTTTTCATTTCTTTTTGTTTTTACTATATTTAAGTGTTACTTGGATATAAACATTTAAAAGGAATATAAATTAAATCAGGTGGTATCGAGTCAGTCAGGGAGAACCACAAGCTGTACTAAAATCCAGATGCTGAGGAAATGCTGTTTCTAGATTTAGATGGGAGGCAGTGGCACTAACATGCAGATATGGACTCTCTCTTTTCTGTTCACGTGGCAACCACTCCTTAAGTGTGTGCAGCTAGTGGCAAGGTCAGGTTGATTCCTTGTAGTTGCATGGAAAGCATGGAAGCATAACTTCTGACTCCTGCTACACTAAACTGTTACATTTCCTCTAATCTCTTTTGTTTTTATGAACCTACTCTTTGTTCTCAAACTTCTTAAGTCCTTGTGGATTTTCATTACTCCATAAAATTAATCCCTTTTT
This sequence comes from Budorcas taxicolor, assembly GCF_023091745.1. NCBI lineage: Eukaryota > Metazoa > Chordata > Mammalia > Artiodactyla > Bovidae > Budorcas > Budorcas taxicolor. The sequence goes on from NC_068918.1 coordinate 21,732,393, forward strand.
TTTCACTTGCATTCTTATCCAGCCTATATACCATATTGAAGCTTTTCAAATATTCTCAAGAAAGAGGGCTAAAATTCCTAGAGGCAAAATTCCTCGATCTTTTGTCATACTCTTATGACATATGACATCTTATGTCATACAGTATTCTTAGCTGTAAGAAACAGAAATAAATTCTATCTGATTGACATAGCTAAGTTATATATTTAATGCATATCAAGTAGTTCTCCAAACTGGAAGGCTACAAAAGCAGGGTCAAAAGTCCGAAAAGAACCAAAATGAACAGCACAGCCAGGACTCCACCCAAATTGTTTTAGAAGTGGCCTGAAAAGTGGGATTATCACCACTGCTATACACTAGCTGCTGTTGCTGGCACTTGGTTCTGTGGCTTCTAGAAACAGGATGTTGCAGGTGTTCCTCAGAGAAATTGTTCTCTCTACTTGTCTGTGTGGCACATTCCATAATCAGTTGTGGGCAAAAGTGTGTGCAAGGACAAACCCCAGTCCTGTGTTCTCACCCTAGCTGCTAGGGTGGGGGTTAAGGGAATATGTCTCATTTTTCCTGCTTTTCAAGTCCCCACCAAAATGTGTACAATGTGGGATATCCCACAAACACAGAACAGGGTTCACATGCTGGCTACCAAAAGCAATTAAAGTAAATAACAGTATAACAAATGTTTATAATGTTGTATTTTCCTATGTAATATCTCTCAGTAAACCTACTCTTCGCTTTCACTTCCATAAGTGTACATTCCATATTCGCATTTTCTCACTGCCTGTTCACTGCCTGGCAATATAACTTTTATACACTTCTGGAATCTCTGTTTTAAAAAGCTACCTAGTTATAAAATTAAGTAGTTTCTTCTCATTTCACATATTTTTCTACCTCATTATCTTCTTTTTAAATAGTTCACAAGATAGCTTTATTGACTTCATTTTTAAAAAATCACTATTTATGTGATTAGAGCCATGATTTCACACAGTTTTTGTAATATCCATAGTAGAGCATAGTCAGGCTACTATGGAAACAGAACCCCCATGGGTATTCTGGAAATTAAGGACCTTGTTACAGAAACTAAATTTTATAAATCTTTATGAAAATATATTCTTTTGTATGTGATAGTCCTAACCCTTTGGCATTTCTTTCCTAACTCCTTTTACTTCTAAATGTATATATTTGAGAATTGCTTCTCAGGTTTCCTTTTCTATGTTGTTTTCTTTTTCTTTTTTTTCTGCCGTGTCATTTATTGCCAGTTTCAACTATCATCTGTATTGACACCTCTAAAGTATACATCTACCCCTTCAATCTCTGGAGAGTTCAATACTCAATAAATATTTGATAAGGAACTTTACATAGATTTTGTCCTACCATCTCACATTAGTCATGTCCACAATTAAACTTGTATTACTGATAAGCATTTTCTTTTATGTCTTTTGATGGGTTAATGGCTCCATATGTTTTTCAACCAACTAGTCTTGGCATTTTAGAATTAATTTTTAATTTTCTTTTCTCTGTTTCAGAAACAAAGTCTAAGAAACTACCAAGAAAAGTCAGTTCTACTTCTACAGTTTCTCTTGCATTCATTTCTTCCTTTCTCTTAACATTGTCGCTGACCTGACCCATAGTCTCTTTTCCAATAATTTGGATAACTGTAATAGCTTCCTCATGTGAAGAATTGACTTATTGGAAAAGACTCTGATGCTGGGAGGGATTGGGGACAGGAGGAGAAGGGGACGACAGAGGATGAGATGGCTGGATGGCGTCACCGACTTGATGGACGTGAGTCTGAGTGAACTCCGGGAGTTGGTGATGGACAGGGAGGCCTGGCGTGCTGCGATTCATGGAGTTGCAAAGAGTCAGACACGACTGAGCGACTGAACTGAACTGAATAACTTCCTAATTGGTCTTCCGCCTCTGGCCTTCAGCCTTCCCTAATGGTTTTTATCACTCTGCAGTAACTCACAAGTCTTATATGACTCTCAGACTCCATAGTCTTTTACGACTTCCGCTTGTGCTCTTTCTTGAAATTCAGGGCTCCCGTCGTCTGGTCCTACCTCCCCTAGCACTGCACACTGGGGCCATGCTCAGCAGCGGCCACTCCAGAGTCTGCTTCTATCTTTCTGCTACTTTTTCCTGCTCTTGATGTTTCTTCTGTTGTTGTTTAGTCGTTCAGTCATGTCCAGCTCTTTGTGACACTATGGACTGTAGTGCGCCAGACCTCCTTGTCCTTCACCATCACCTGGAGTTTTCTCAGACTCATGTCCATTGAATCAATGATGCCATCCAACCATCTCATCCTCTGTCATCCCCTCCTCCTGCCCTCAATCTTTCCCAGCATCAAGGTCTTTTCCAGTTAGTTGGCTCTTCACATCAGGTGGCCAAAGTATTAAAGCTTCAGCATCAGTCCTTCCAATGAATAGTAAGGGTTATTTTCCTTTAGAATTGATGGGCTTGCTCTCCTTGCTGACCAAGAGACTCTCAAGAGTCTTCTCCAGCACCACAGTTTGCAAGCATCAGTTCTTCGGCGCTCAGCCTTCTTTCTGGTCCAAATCTCACATCTGTACATGACTACTGAAGAAACTGTAGCTTTGACTTATGGACCTTTGTTGGCAAAGTGATGTTTCTGTTGCTTCCATTAGCAGTGCCTTTCTCCCATTTCCACCTATAAAAATCTATTTATCAGAATCCAGTCCTGTGTAATGTCTAACAAAAATGTTCTCCTTTGTGTAAATGTTAGACGCTTTATTTGGTAACACTAAACTGCTAATAAGGAGTACGAGCAGCTGTGTATGAGCAAGCAGACAGTAAAGGTTAGGAAGTTGCTTATGGAAAAGGGTGATCAGACTTTTAAGAGTTTCCTCTTAGGAGATGCACTTTAGAGCTTCCAGCAGGGACTGCAGCAGACTGCTAGAATTAGAATCACAGCTACATTCCTCACTAGTTATGTGACTTTGGACAAACTGTTTAATCAGTCTATCATCAATTCCCTTACCTATAAAATGGGGATGGTGGCACCTGCCATGTAGGGGTATATAAAGATTAGCTACACATTTAGTAAACATTATGGAGGTTTGCTGTTAGCGAATGTATACTTTCTGCTGAAAATATCTATTGTTGGCTTAAATATTAAATGCATTTATTGTTTTTATTAGATCAGTGACATTTATTTCAGCTTGTGATCTAAGTTTGTTTTCATGCTTTCAAACTTTATGAGAAATACCAGAATCAATAGGGATTACTTCAACTGAATCTAAGAGCTTATTTAAGAGTACTTCAAGGGTTAGGAGACAAAACAAAAGAAGAAAAGAGGATTTAAAAGAAGAAATTAGATTTAAAAGTTTAAGAGATTAAATGGGTGGATTAAGCCTCCCAGCATGTACTTTAGATAAAAGCTGGAAAAGCAGCAGTGTTACTCAGCTTAGTCCCTGGCTCCTGACCCCATTAGCAGTCAATCTTTAATCTGACTCTCTTTGTTTTTACTATTAATACAAAATGGACAGTTTTTTTTTTTCCTTTCCTGTGAAAAAACATACTAAATATAATTTTTGATTTCCTCTGGATAGTAATGATAACTTGAAATGTACATGAATGAATAGTGATGATGTGAGAAAGGTACAGAAAATAATGTATTAAGGTCCTCCATAGATCAAAAATATAATTAAGACCCTACATCTGACTGTGTAGGGTCTTAATTGCTGTGCAGGCTTTTCTCTAGTTATGGCATGTGAGAGCCACTCTCTAGTTGCGGTGTGCAGGCTGCTCATTGCAGTGGCTTCTCTTGTTGGAAGCACAGGCTTTAGGGCACATGAGCTCAGTAGTTTTGATGCCTGGGTTCTAAAGTACAGGCTCAATAGTTGTGGCAAACAGGCTTAGCTGCTCCATAGCACGTGAGAATCTTCCTGGATTGGGGATTGAACCCATATCTCCTGTATTGGCAGGTGGATTCTTTACCACTAAAACACCAGGGAAGCCCTATAAGCAGTATTTTACCTTGGAAATCAGTCAGTTCAGTCACTCAGTCATGTCTGACTCTTTGTGACCCCATGGACTGCAGCACGCCAGGCTTCCCTGTCCTTCACCAACTCCGGGGGCTCGCTCAAATTCATGTCCATTGAGTCGGTGATACCATCCAACATCTCATCCTCTATTGTCCCCTTCTCCTCCTGTCTTCAGTCTTTCCAGTATCAGGGTCTTATCCAACAAGTCAGTTCTTCGCTTCAGGTGGCCAAAGTATTGGAGTTTCAGCTTCAGCATCACTCTTTCCAATGAATATTCAGGACTGATTTCCTTTAGGATGGACTGGTTGGATCTCCTTGCAGTCCAAGGGACTTCCAAGAATCTTCTCCAGCATCACAGTTCAAAAGCATCAATTCTTCGGCGCTCAGCTTTCTTTATAATCCAACTTTCACATCCATACACGACTACTGGAAAAACCATAGCTTTGACTAGATGGACTTTTGTTGGCAAAGTAATGTCTCTGCTTTTTAATATTCTGTCTAGGTTGGTCATAGTCTTTCTTTCAAGGAGCAGGAGTCTTTTAATTTCATGACTGCAGTCACCATCTGTAGTGATTTTGGAGCCCAAGAAAATAGTCTTATCACTGTTTCCATTGTTTCCCCATCTATTTCCCATGAAGTGATGGGACCGGAATGCCATGATCTTAGTTTTCTGATGCTGAGTTTTAAGACAACTTTTTCACTTTCCTCTTTCACTTTCATCAAAAGGCTCTTTAGTTCTTCTTCACTTTCTGCCATAAGGGCAGTGCCATCTGCATATCTGAGATTCTTGATATTTCTCCCAGGAATCTTGATGCCAGGTTGTGCTTCATCCAGCCCAGCATTTCGCATGATGTACTTGGAAGGACTTAAAATTCCACTGTTGTCTTCCAGTTGCCAAGGTAGAATTTGGGAACTTTCAGGGGAGGACCGTAGAGAAATCTGAAGAATATCAGAAACAAATGAGAAATTACTATGGTTGAAATACATTCATTTGCTTTTAATCATTACTGGTTGCATAATATTGGCAATTTTATAAAATGTAATTTTTTTCAAAAAATTTAAGCCTACAGGCAAATTTGTTACCCGCTTTTGGTAACTGTAGGAGTTGATGATGTTTATACTGTAACGTAGTAGTTTGTGCATGATCAGTCATGTCTGACTGTAACCTCATGAACTGTAGTAGCCCAACAGGCTCCCCTATCCATGGGGTTTTCCAGGTAAGAAAACTGGAGTGCATTGTCATTTTCTTCTACCAATATCTATATCTGTATCTATAACTAATATAGATTACCATTATCTATATCATCTTGTATGTCTCTATATCTTTTCCTACTTCCTATTATCTTCCAATCTTTATTTTTCCATGCTCTTATTTCCCCATCCACTTTTTATCTTGTTACACTGTAACTGTGAACGCATCCTCAATCATTTAAAAAATGAAGTGGAATATCAAAAAAACACATACATATAAAGGGGTAAATGAGTCCCCAGTAGTCCTTTACTGAATTGCTTTCCACTGCTTTGGACATAAGCAGCCATGTTGGATATAACAACTTTGTTTAGAATCATGGCAGAGATTTTACTCTCTGTTATTGATGGGAAATCACTGGAAGGTAAACTTTGTGTTTTCTTTTCATGAAAAAGTTATTTATTTTAAATTTTATGGTATTGTATTTCCTTCTTATGATATAGTCAATAATGACTGAAATCTTAGTCTGCTTTTGTTTGTTTTAAACCATCTGAGATTTTATTATTGGTATTTTTCACAAGGTTCATGGATTTATTTTTTTCACTTATTCCCAAGGAATGGAGAAGCTCACTAGATAGGAGCTGATGATCAAGGGTTTTTTGTCATATACATCAAAGAAAATTTTATTCTCAATTTCAGTATCTTGACTTTTCATTAACTTCCACACATTAAGATACTCCATTTAGGTCCTTGGATTTTATTTTTAATGTCACACCATAGAGAAAGATAAAGTGTGCCAAACTCATGATTAACTTGGCATGGTTATTAAATCAATACTTTTAATTTTCTCATGTAGGATACCCTTTCTTTTGTGAGTAAAAGTCATGGTAGCATCTGAGTTTTGTAAAACTATAGTGTTCTTCTAGTACCTCATATGCTCAGTAATTCTGTACAGTCAGAATAACATGTAGATCACATTCAGTCCTTTATTTCTATGTAAATTCTGGTCTTGAGTTTTTCCCCCCTGATTGTACTTCAGGCAATAATTTTATAACAACAACCAAGACATTAATTTAAAAAATAGATTCAGAATTAAATTTAGAAATTAGACTACCACAGAAGATATGTATTAACATTTTGTGAGCCCAGACGAAGGTGCTCATCTTCATAACTGTGTGCCATTATATCTCAGGGGATTGTATAGCAGTCACTTTAATGTTCCTCTTCTGTCATCATTTTTGATGAAAAAGCACTACATATTTTGAAAATCTTAGTACTTGTATATGTTGCTATATAAAATTTATAGATGAGAATGCTATCACCGTTTTGAATACAGTTACCTTAGTTTATTACCTTTAAAATTCGAGTTTAGAAAAATAAAATGATATTGTATTATCTTCTAACAGACTGCAGTGAATCGGAGTACAGTGAAAGAAGTGGCTTAAACTAGGATTAAGAGCAATAGTGGAAACAAATGTTACCTTTGGAGTAGACTCAGTCATGATAGCTATCTATGATGTACTGTGCTCATTTTAGGAGCTGTCTTCTCAGTTGCCTGCTTACCAAGAACTGTAAATAAAAGAAAGAGATAAACCTTGTATGTGCCAGAGTCTCATTTTTCTCAGCCAAGCTCTACCTTATAGTGAATCACACACACTAACTACTTTCCAGTCAGTAGTACACAGCATAGTCTCATATTTCTGTTTCTGTTCATAGCCCCTTTAATCTTGAAAAGGGTGTGAAGAGAAATGATGGTGGTTATAAAAATCATCTAGATTAAGTCGGAAGACATATTTTAAGAGCAAAATGTCAGTGGAAAGTAGAGGCTATGAGGAAGAAATTAAGGGCCTTTTCTCTATGTTGGCAATTGGATTTTATAAGATTCAGCTGCACATCTAGTTAGCAAATCAAGAATAACACCACATAATCAGACTCTCTGAAGTGCTATTGCTTTGATTTTGATGTAATTCTTCATGACACTCTAAAAGTTCTGTTCATTGTATCCTGGATTTCTGTTTGCAGTAGTAACACAGTAGAGACTCGTAAGACTGCACATGGAGCCCACACACACATGCTAGTAGCTGCATCATCTAGGACATTGCAATATCACTGGATACATGTCTTAAAGCTGTGTTGCCCTAAAACTCCTTTGTTTTAGTGGTGTCATTGTTAAGAGTGGTCTAAATACCATACAAGGCAAAAGGACACTCTAACACCAACCAGTGAACAAAAAGTTGAATACCATCTCCTTAGCCATAGCATGGACAAAGTGGGAGTTTTTTTTGTTTGCTTATTTTCTGGAAAGAGTTTATCTTTTAGTAAGTTTGTAAGGTAGTTTAAGCCAGTGATTTTCAAAGTGTGGTTTCTGAGCTAATATCCCCTGGAGAACTGATAAGTTATCAGGCATCATGCCAGATTTGCTGAGTCAAAAACTTGGGGATAAGGTTTATAATCATCTACATTTTAGCCAGCCGTTCATGTGATTCTAATGAATAATAAAATTTGAGAGGACTATTTTGGATCACTGATGTGGCTGGAAAATGTAGCCTTAAAAACTTCATTCAGGTCAACCCTTGCATTTTTTTTCTTATATTTGATGATGTCATTGATGATTTATGAAAGCAAATAACATTTTGGAAAGTAGTGTTTGCTACTACCAAAACTTTTGATTTGGTACCGATTTTATTTAATTTGATCAAAATAACACACTACTATGGAGATTTCCCTGGTGGCTCAGTGGTAAAGAATCCATCTTCAAAGCTGGAGATGTGGGTTTGATCCCTAGGTTGGGAAGCTCCCTTGGGGAAGGAAATAGCAACCCACTCCACTGTTCTTGCCTGGGAAATACCACAGACAGAGGAGTCTGGTAGGCTACAGGCCATGGGGGTCACAAAAAGAGTCAGATGAGACCAAACCACAACAGGAATAATGCCCTATTATAGGCAATGGCACCCCACTCCTGTACTCTTTTGCTTGGAAAACCCCGTGGATGGAGGAGCCTGGTGGGCTGCAGTCCATGGGGTCACTAAGAGTCGGACAGGACTGAGCGACTTCACTTTCACTTTTCACTTTCATGCATTGGAGAAGGAAATGGCAACCCACTCCCGTGTTCTTGCCTGGAGAATCCCAGGCACGGGGGAAGCCTGGTTGGCTGCCATCTATGGGGTTGCACAGAGTCGGACACAACTGAAGCGACTTAGCAGTAGCAGCAGCATAAAAAATTGTAGAAGAAAATAATATATTGTTTTTTTCTTAAAGCTTACATTCTTTTAAAGATGAAAAATGTGAATTAGAGTCTGATTGAAACCTTAATTATAAAATCTAAATTCTATTAAGTTCATTATCTCAGACCTATTATGTTTTTCTTCTAAACCTAATGCAGTATCTTTATTAATCATATATTAATATATTCAATATTATTTACAAAGTAGAAACTTGTGTTTATGTAATTAAGTTGTCAGGCCAAGAAGAACAGTAAAAGATGCCAAAGGCATGTGATCGACCATATCAGGGGTTGATGCTTCGATTAATTAATGTATCTGGCTTTGAAAAATAATGCTTGTCTCTGACATACCGTATTGAATTTACTCATATATCAAATATATATCATATATACACATAAAAAATGTTTACTAAGGATACATAGTGGGATGATGGGATATAATATTAGATAGGAAAGGCCTTACCAAGAAGGGATATTTGAAGAAATGTCTGAAGGAGTAGATGGAAATGAGGCATGTGGATATCTCAGGGAAGAACAGGCTGGACAGAGGAAACAGCAAGGGCAAAGGCACTGAACAGAAGTCTGCCCTCTCCTGTTTCACTGTCATCTAGGAAGTTAGTGTGACTGGAACCAAGTGAGCAAGGGAGATAGTAGTAGAAGAGAGACAGACCATATTGACTGCTTTTGCACTAGTTTTTATCAGAGATGATTATTCCTTGATCGTGCAGAAATGGACTCAAGAAAAATACAGAGATTAAGGTGATGTTTTGAAGGTAGATTAGTAGGATTAGCTAATGTGTTGATAGGATTAGCTAATGTGTTGATTGGGCTGTGAAATTAAAAAATGAGTCAAATATGATTCTGGGTTTTTGTCCTGATCAACTGGACAGTTGGAGTTGCTACTACTTGAGCTGTAGAAGGTTGTTAGGAGAATCATGTTTTGGGGATAACACTGGGAGTTTGGTATCAGACAGTTAAAATGTGGGGCGCCTATTAGATGTGAAGGTGGATAAGTCAAGTAGATAATTGGAACCACAAGCCTAGGGTTCAAGGTAAAGTTATTTAATAGAGCTATACATTTGGAAATAATTTATAGATGAAATTTTAAAATACAGCACTAGCTGAGTCCATGTAGGGGGTGAGTATAGAAGCTTGAGTTCATATATACTCCAGCACTGACATATTAGGTAGACGAAAAGGGTCTAGCAAAGAAGACTGAAGGGTGGTCATTGACACTGGTTATATCACACTTTGCTGATCTATCAAGTAATAAGAGGACTGGTAATGGATCATTCAGTTCAGCAATATGGAATTCCTTGGGCACATTGTCAAGAGCGGTGCTGGTAGTGGTGAGGTGAAAGCCTCAAAGAGTGGTAAGGTAAAAGCTTAGTTGGGATAAGTTCGAGAGAGAGTGGGAGGAGGCAGCAAATAGTGATATAAATTTCAAGAAGGTTTGCTATAAAAGTGCGTGGAGAAAAGTGTTGTAGCTAGACGGGTTTATGGGTCAAGCAATTCTGTTTGCTTATTTTACTTTTTTAAGATGATAAAAGTAAATTTTGTGGATTAGAAAAATGTAGTCGAAAAAATCATTACTTTGTGGGGAAAACAGGAGAAAGTTGCCAGAGTGATGGACTGTCATTCCTTTGATAAAAGGAACACAATCTAGTGGACATTAGAGCGATTGATTTTAGGGGCACAAATGGTTCACCTAATAAGAATGGTGAATGTAAGCAGACAGATATAGTTCTCGAATTCAACTGTTTGAATAGAAAAAAGGACTCTTGTTATTTGTGTGTTTCAGTAAAATTGGAAGAAAGTCATGGTCTGAGGTGAGGATGAAAGAAGAGGTGGTGGAACTTTGAGCAGATAGGAAATGGTAGTAGATTTACTCCTGCACCAGGGTCCACGTCATGTTTGTGGTTATAAATTTATGGGCAGCCTAACTGCTTAGGGCTCACATGTATGAAGTGGATGTGCATGCATGCTAAGTCGCTTCAGTCTTGTCCAACTCTGTGACCCTATGGACTGTAACCCACCAGGCTTCTCTGACCATGGGATTCTCCAGGCAAGAATACTGGAGTGGGTTACCATGCCCTCCTCCGGGGGATCTTCCCAACCCAGGGATTGAACCTGCATCTCTTGCAACTCCAGGATTGGCAGGTGGCTTCTTTACCACTAATGCCACCTGGGAAGCCTGAAATAGATAGTGAGCTGGATTTAATTAGAGTTGAGACTTAGCCTGGAATAGTTTTTAATTCTATGCAAGGGATTTTAGTGAAGAAGCATGGAAGCTAGTCTGGATAATGTGTAAAATGGAGAACAGAGTGAAAATTTGTATAATCAGTTTATTATAGGTCCCCTCTTAAATTATAGATGGGAATTTAAGAAGTTATTGGGATTATAGTACTAAAGGGACCTAGGAACAGATAGAAACTGAGATGCTTGAACCAAGATTACTGAAGGGTATAGGTATTATTCGGAGAAGGTAATGGCACCCTACTCCAGTACTCTTGCCTGGAAAATCCCATGGACGGAGGAGCCTGGAAGGCTGAAGTCCATGGGGTCGCTGAGGGTTGGACACGACTGAGCGACTTCACTTTCACTTTTCCCTTTCATGCACTGGAGAAGAAAATGGCAACCCACTCCACTGTTCTTGCCTGGAAATCCCAGGGACGGGGGAGCCTGGTGGGCTGTGTCTCTGGGGTCGCACAGAGTCAGACATGACTGAAGTGATAGCAGCAGCAGCATAGGTATTATTTAACAATAATGTCAAGACTATAACGTGGGAGTAGGGCTGACTGATACCTGTGTTTGCTTACTTTCTTGATGTTGTTCATTTGTATCACAAGTCATAATAATGAGCTCCAACATATTTTACCTTAAAGTTACTGTATTTTTTTCAAGAAGAAATATCCTAATTTCAAGTAGTGCACAACAGATTGAAACATTTACTTCTGTCTTCAAGCCATTTCAAGAATTAGGCCAAGAATTAATATTCAGATAATCCTGTTCTTCTATTGCTTTGCCAGCTGTTTATGCCCATAAAGTAAATGGAATGCCAGAAATGTTTACATAATGAAACCTGAATTACTGAGTTCTACTTTCTAAGAGTTGCTGCTGCTGCTGCTGCTGAGTCGCTTCAGTCGTGTCCGACTCTGTGCGACCCCATAGCTGGGAGCCCGCCAGGCTCCCCTATCCCTGGGATTCTCCAGGCAAGAACACTGGAGTGGGTTGCCATTTCCTTCTCCAATGCATGAAAGTGAAAAGTGAAAGCGAAGCTGCTCAGTCATGTCCAACCCGCAGCAATCCTGGAGACTGCAGCCTACCAGGCTCCTCTGTCCATAAGATTTTCCAGACAAGGGTACTGGAATGGGTTGCCATTGCCTTCTCCAATTCTAAGAGTTAAGTGATATTAATTCCAAATGAGACTATTAAGATCTTTCCTGGAATCAAATCCAAGGCTCAGTCTTCTCTTTGCTAACATACATTACTGCTTCAAATCAAAGTGGTTATTTATTTTTAGAAATTGTGTCTAAGCTATCAGTTTTTGATGTTTTGCCACTTACTTCATCACACCAAGATTAAATCCATATTAAAAATTTGCTTTCACAAAAGTGTAATTAAGTGTAACTTTTAAATTATTATGTAGTTTCATTTAATAGTTACTCATGTAAGGTTTTATAATGTTCATTTTCCAGATGGTCAAATGAAACTTGTGAGGTTAAGGAACTTCAGAGCCAGAGTTCCAGAGGCCATTACGTTCTCCTGAGCCTTGATTTAGTAATAGGATATTCAAACTAGTATCCACCCATTGAGTTACTCAAAGAGGCCTTTTGAATGGATTCAGGCTGTTGAAGCATTTAGACTAAATTTGGAAATTGAAATTCATGCCTGTTTTTCTTTCAAACTAGTAAAATACTAAGATCTTGAAACTCAATCTCAATAATAATTCAGTTAAGACAGCTAATCAATTAGATATGTAGTTAGCACCATGGTAATATAATTTTACTAGGGCAAAGCTGTCAAATATGAAAATTAAGAAGTACACCCCACTGATTTTTCCTTTGTTCATAGCAGGGAGAGCTTATCTATCTCAGTACTCTTTCCTGTTGAACCTAACCTCAGCTTGAGTCCATCTCAAGATTGCATTATAGGCAGTCAATACTAGTAGATAAACATTGACATACAAGAAGAAAACTATTTTCCGTTTGTGATCTGGGAATTACATATTTGAAAGAATTAACACCCTCAAATACTCCCCTTATAACAAAAGAATAGATCAGTACTGACAATATCTTGGCTAATAAACATAAATCTGTATTTAAATTAGACAGGAAGTGTTGCCATTTATCCAGGAGACAGTGGAGGACAGGATGACAATTGCCATGTTTTAAGTATGAAATAGAGGAAAAGCATAGAACATATAGGGTTAAATAAATTAAATATAATATCCTTCCTCGAGGAAGGAGTCCATAGCTTTTTAAAGGGGTCCATAGCTTTTTGAATGAGTAGGGGTTTGGACAGACATTAAATGATTATAAATTGTGATTATTTCTATGAAGAAGTATAGCATGCTATGAGAGTAAAACAAGGAAATTTAATTTATGTGGATAGAGTCAGAGAAGGTCTTAACATGGAAGTGATAGTAAAATGGAGAACTTTAGAGTGAACAGGCATTAACCGTGTCAAGACAGCAGGGCCTGAGCACTTATGTGTGTGTAGTTGGGTTTCAGGAGAGTAGACTGCCGGGAGCCAGCGTGAGGAATTCCACCCATGACAAGATCATGCGGCAGAGTTCTGATGGCAAGGCTAATCAGACCTCAGGTTTTCCCCCTGGTATTTCCTGAGCATGTACCCCCCCCCAAAATAAGAATCTGCCTGCTTTTGCACTCTTCTGATATTCTCTGGAAAAAGTCAAATCAGGGCTTCAGTCTTCTGCATTTGAAAGGGATGTTTCAGTTAAACCTCTCTGATAGCTCTCTAGCTTGCCCAACAGGTTCCCTCGACCTCTTACAGCTTGTGAATTGCTTACAGCCCCCCCCCCCCCCCCCCCCCCGACCATGAGAGGCGCAAAGCCTAAAAACATCTTAAAGACACAGAGCCTTTTCTAAAGAGCCAAAAATCTTATTGGTGACAGGATTTCACTGTTGACTCAATGATTGCTGCCAGGCCTCCATATTCTTTATCTTTTAGGCACCTGGGAGGATGTTAATGTAAATGGGATATGGAAAAGGATATATAATAGTTTTGATGTTAACAACAGTAGACTTTTGAGTTAATTACTTTTCTTTTGTTATAATCACTGTACTGCTTTTGCTTGTTATAAATTGCTGTATCTTTGCTATGTAAGAATGTAACTTTATTTAGTGCTTTCTGAGAGTGACACCAGACTTAGGGAAGAACAACACAAATAAGTCTTCTGGTTGACAAGCCCTTATCAGAAAAAAGGCTGTAAAATGTTAATTGGCCCTTTTGGCCGGAAGATGATGTAAATCACCTAAGACTTGTAGGCAGAGAGAAAAGCCTGGTTTTGATAAGAGTCTGGGCTGCTAACGCTGCATAACTTTGTATTACCCATTGATCTCTATGTATAATCAAAAGTATAAAAGGCCTGAAGGACAATAGAGGGGGGCCAGTCATTGGAAGGACTGGTTTCCCCGGTGTCTCCTCTTTACTCTAATTTCAGACTGAATTCCCAGCTGGGGCGTGGAGGCTTGCCATGTCTACTTACTTGTCCCGGCTTCTAAGATCCGTAAGAGAGAGAGCCCAAGGCGGGGCACTCTCCGATATTCAAACGGACGCTGGTGGCCTAACGTAGATGGTGCAAGCTCCTTGTCTGGAACTTTATTGGCTTTCCACGTAAACCAAGTTATTCAGCCTCTTTCCTCCACTTAATTTTCCTACTCCATTATTTCTTCCTAATCTAAGCTTATATTAATAAATAAATAAGTTTTTTCCTTGCCTACTCCGTCTCCCCTTCAAATCACCCTGGAGTGTTCCTCCTCAGAGCCTCAGAAAGGAATACATTTGCAGGTTTTGGGAAAAGAAGAAAGAATAGTATGAGGAGAAACTCCAAGTTAAATAAAAGCATGTGAAAGAATGGTCCACTTATGAAGGAAACTAGAATGTGGCATCATTTTTGATGGACTATAATAGAAGATGCTCCTTTTGATATTGCTTAAGCACTAGAGGTGAAAGGGAGACTGTAGTCCTTCGAATGATATGAGGTGAGCAAGTAGAAATAGCTCATAGAAGCAACTGTTTTGAAAATCTTATCTTTGCAAATAATTTGGAAAGAAAAAGTTTAATAAGCTTAACTAAAAAGGAGGTTTTAAAGAAGAATTTTATAGTTTCCTCAGGTTGGGATTTATGTCAAGAAAAACTGGAATCAGGGACTGGAGCTTATGTAGATCCTACCAATCACCCTGTATCTTTCTTTTTTAAAATTTTTAAAAAATCTTAAAATTAAAAAAAAAACCACAACATTATTTATGTGTGGCTACTCCGGTCCTTCGTTGCTGTGTGCAGGCTTTCTCTAGCCTTGGTGAGCAGGGGCTGCCCTCTAGCTGAAGTGTGTGGCGCTCTTAGGAAGGCGGCTCTTCTCGTTGCAGAGCACGGGCTAGAGGGTGCATGGGCTTCAGTCGCTGTGCCGCCCAGGCTCAATATTTGTGGTGCACAGTTTCAGTTACCCTGAGGCATGTGAGATCTTCCTGGACCAGGGGTCAACCCCATGTCCCCTGCATTGGCAGGTGGATTTATATATATATATATAAATTTTACTGGACTGTAGTTGTATTTATTATTTATTTATTATAATTTATTTATTTTAATTGGAGGCTAATTACTTTACAACCTGCACCACTGGGGAAGTCTACTGTCTAAGTTTCTTTTGCATTGGATCCTCAGTCTACTTCTGCTGTTTTCTCCTCCTCATCCCCTTCTTCTTGTTTTGAGTGTGACTACATCTCAATCCAGAAAGCACAGTCTTCATATTCTTGTATTTTGAACACAAAGTCACACATTTTAAAATGACCTAATTGCACAAAGTTAAATTTTTCATTTAAAATCTTGTGGAACTAAAACTGTGAAGGAATATTTATTCAAGCCAGTCATAAAATTTTTAGAAATTCAAAAGCTTATCAGTAATAACCACTTGGTTGATATTTAAATAAGTTCAAATATGGAAGTATAAGTTAAAATAGATATGAGGTACTTATTGAGATCCCAAGTTTGAGAATTAGTTTTCATCATCAAAATTACAGTGTAATTAAGTGGATTCTTTTCACTTGTCTTATTCTTTACCAAAGACATCAAGTTCTCAACATATATAATAATTAGAATGAGAGAGTGGGTAAAAGCTATGGCCATTCTAATATCTCAAAAACCTGAGTATGTATTGCTAGTAAGCCCATTTTGTTGTCTTCATGGTACTTGTTTCAAATTTATCAAGTATTTTCAAAATTCTGACCCATTCTTTCCTGAACTCATAAATAAAAACAGAAGTCTTTAGATGAATGTACTCCTTAGTTATTTTCCCAACATCAATCTCAAACCTGCCTACAAAAATAAAACAGTGAGAGGAATCTGTAACTGAAGGGAGGTGTGGGCAAAGAGAAAATTAAAAAAAAAATTAAGTGAGAAACTAGAACTAGTTGAATATTCTAGTTCAAAACCAGTAGAAAAACTAAAACAATAAAAATGAAAGGATACTTAGGAATAGGAAGGAAAAAATAATCATAGTATAGTCTTAGAGAAAAGAGGAGAGAATGAAATCCACAGGCACGTGTGAAAAGATTGGTCTTGGCTTGGAGAATGGACATTTCTTCTTTGTGTCAGGGGAAGATGAGGGTCCAGATATAACAGAACCCATATTTTCATTTCTCAAGGGTAGAGATAATATTTAATGACCTCCTTTAGTAAAAATGATAGAACTTTGATATTTTAACTGACAATATGAACAGCTCTAATTATTTTGCAGGGGACAAAATATAGACCCTGTCTAAAGCGATTCCTGCAACTGACTTTAATGTAGCTATAAACCTAGACAAAACTCAAGTGGACAGTTGACTTTATAAAATCAAAATTTGTCTCCTCATTGCAAAATTCAGACTTAAATTGAAGGAAGTAGGGAAAACAACTAGACCATTCAGGTATGACCTAAATCAAATCCCTTATGATTATACAGTAGAAGTGATAAATAGATTCAAGGGATAGGTCTGACAGAGTGCCTGAAGAACTATGGATGGAGGTTCATAACATTGTACAGGAGGCAGTGATCAAAACTAATCCCAAGAAAAACAAATGCAAAAAAGCAAAATGGTTGTCTAAGGAGGCCCTACAAATAGCTGAGAAAAGACAAGAAGCTAAAAGCAAAAAAGAAAAAGAAAGATATATCCATCTGAATGCAGAGTTCCAAAGAATAGCAAGGAGAGATATAAAAAAAGCCTTCCTCTACAGTCAATGTAAAGGAATAGAGGAAAACAATAGAATGGGAAAGATTAGAGAACTCTTCTTCAAGATATTAGAACTACCAAGTGAACATTTCATGCAAAGACAAAAATAGTATGGACCTAACAGAAGCATAAGATATTAAAAAAACATAGCAAGAATACACAGAAGAATTATACATGAAAAATCTTTATGACTCAGATAACCACGGTGGTGTGATCACTCACCTAGAGCCAGACATCCTGGACTGTGAAGTCCAGTGGGCCTTAGGAAGCATCACTACGAACAAAGCTAGTGGAGGTGATGGAATTCTAGTTGAGCTAGTCCAAATCCTAAAAGGTGATGCGGTGAAAGTGCTGCACTCAATATGCCAGCAAATTTGGAATGTTGAGCAGTGGCCACAGGACTGGAAAAGGTCAGTTTTCATTCCAATCCCCAAAAAAGGAAATGCCAAAGAATGCTCAGACTACTGCACAATTGCACTCATCTCACATGCTTCCCTGGTGGCTCAGAGGTTAAAGCGTCTGCCTCCAATGCGGGAGACCTAGGTTCGATCCCTGGGTCGGGAAGATCCCCTGGAGAAGGAAATGGCAACCCACTCCAGTATTCTTGCCTGGAGAATCCCCTGGACGGAGGAGCCTGGTAGGCTACAGTCCACTGGGTCGCAAAGAGTTGGACATGACTGAGCGACTTCACCTTCACCTTCACATGCTAACAAAGTAATGTTCAAAATTCTCCAAGCTAAGCTCCAACAATACGTGAACCATGAACTTCCAGATGTTCAAGCTGGATTTTGAAAAGGCAGAGGAACCAGAGATCAAATTGCCAACATATCTTGGATCATAGAAAAAGCAAGACAGTTCCAGAAAAACTTGTACTTCATTGATTATGCCAAAGCTTTTGTGGATCACAACAAACTATGCAACATTCTTCTAGAGATGGGAATACCAGACCACCTGACCTGCCTCCTGAGAAATCAGTATGCAGGTCAGGAAGCAACAGTTAGAAATGGACATGGAAAAACAGACTCATTCCAAATTGGGAAAGGAATACATCAAGTCTGTAATTGTCATCCTGCTTATTTAACTTATATGTGGAGTATATCATGCCAAATGACAGGCTGGATGAAGCACAAGCACAATCAAGATTTCTGGGAGAAATATCAATAACCCAGATATGCAGAGAACACTACCCTTATGGCAGAAAGCGAAGAAGAACTAAAGAGCCTCTTGACGAAAGTGAAAGAGGAGAGTGAAAAAGTTGGCTTAAAGCTCAACATTCAAAAAACTAAGATCATAGTATCCAGTCGCATCACTTCATGGCAAATAGATGGGGAAACAATGGAAACAGTGACAGACTTTATTTTCTTGGGCTCCAAAATCAATGAAGTTTGTGAATACAGCCTTGAAATTAAAAGACACTTGCTCCTTGGAAGAAAATAGACAGCATATTAGAAAGCAGAGACATTACTTTGCCAACAAAGGTCCATCTAGTCCATAATCAAAGCTATGATTTTTCCAATAGTCATGTATCAATGTAATAGTTGGACCATAAAGAAGGCTGAACACTAAAGAATTGATTCTTTTGAACTGTGGTGTTGCAGAAGACACTTAAGGGTCCTTTGGACTCAAGGAGATCCCACCAGTTGATTCTAAGGGAAATTGGTCCTGAATATTCATTGGCAGGATGATGCTGAAACTGAAACTCCAATACTTTGGCCACCTGATGCGAAGAGCTAACTCATTTGAAAAGACCCTGATGCTGGGAAAGATTGAAGGCAGGAGGAGAAAGGAATGAGTGACAATGAGATGGTTGGATAAGTTTGAACAAGCTCTGGAGTTGGTGATGGACAGGGAAGCCTGGCTTGTTGCAATCTATGATGTCATCAAGAGTTGGACATGGCTGAGTTACTGAACTGTACTGAACTGAGATTTTACAAATGCTTGGCATCTGAAACATTTTCTTTAAAACAGTACACAGAGTACTTGTACCTTGGGTTCTTGGTAAGT
The DNA here is from genome assembly GCF_023091745.1 of Budorcas taxicolor. Lineage (NCBI taxonomy): Eukaryota > Metazoa > Chordata > Mammalia > Artiodactyla > Bovidae > Budorcas > Budorcas taxicolor. Next base: position 21,751,257 of record NC_068918.1, read on the forward strand.
TCCCAGTGAGTATATTTCTACCTTTAATCTGCTGTCAGACTAGATGAAATGAAACATTAACTTTTAATTATTATTGAATTATAAGGAATTTAGAGATTTCATGTCTAGACTCTCTTCCTATCCACTTATTTCAGACTTACTCCATAGAATTGCCTCTTTTTCCAACACCTTCTAATGTGTTTAGTAAAGTAATATATATATATGTATACACAATTTGTTCTTGTTTCTTTTTTATTTTTGTAAATTCAGTGAACATATGCAAAGAGTTTTCTGTAACAGGAGTTAGGATTCTTCTTCCTAGTTTGTTACTGATAACAATATTTACTTTTTTCACTCTTCAAAATAAGAGTTCCAGAATTTAGTTTTTAACTAAATTCTTATAGCTTTCCTAAGCCAGCCATTCCTGCAAGTTGTAATTTTTAATATTTTATTGTGTTGCTTCCAGTTTTATGGTATGTAGGCCATCACAGATGCATTTAGGAAGGAGATAGGTTATCAGTAAGGTAATTTTAAACAATAGGAAATGACTAACTTATAAATCTATTTTATTGAACTGATATCTTTTTATTACTAGCATAAGATATTATGCAATGTCAAAAATATGTTGAATAGTAAGACCATATTAGCAAATTGTAATTGGGGTTTTGTTTAAAATATAACCTCAAAGTCTAAGGCATGTTTTGAAAAGCTAATAAATTGCTTATAACACTTTCAAAATAATATGTTGCTGTAATGTGATCAAAGATTTTATATTTGTATAATAATTTATGTCTCCTTGAATCATGTAGAGAGAGGACATTGAAATTCTGCTCATTTTAGCAACCTTTATTTTTCAACCTGATAAGCAGAGATGTATTCAGCATTTGATTACAGTTTATACAACAAAAGCTTACTTATTGGTGTATTTTCAGTTCAGAGCCTCCTTTCGATTTGGCACTAAACGGTTATTCTGCATATTAGATAAGGATGTACAATATGTAGTTTAAGCTTATCACTGGACTTAACTCTTGTAATGGCTCCATATTGTAGTACTTTGCAAAGTGCCAGGCCCTTACTCCTTCTCTGCAACCTCCTTTTGATCTCTAATTGATTCATGTTGATGAACTCATATGTTATGGACAGTTTATGGTCAAGTGATTGCATCTTGTTTTTCTTTATCTACTTTTTAAAAAGATGGTAACTCTCAATTTTTGAAGATAGGATAGAAAGAAAAGCAAGTGATTTGCCAGCAACTTGGAAAAAAATTGTTTGAATCATCATGTTAAACCAGGAGGTTCTGTTTGACAGAGGTAGTTTAAACATTTAGAAAAGGGAAGTAAAGCATTAAGTAAGATTTGTTATTTATAGTGAGTTGTGAAATTCTACTTCAAAAATATATGTTATACATTATAGTTCAGTACAAAGCAGTATGTATTTCACATAATGACTGAAGATCAAAAGCTAGCTAATAGCAAAAGTGATAGCAGAATAATAAAAAATTGATGGATTAATGAATTGAATTTTCTCTTAACCTATGCTACTAATTTCCTAAGTTATGATTACTAAATAAATAAATACCATAAGTTTCACTAAAAATGTACTGATAGATAAAATAATGGTTTATTTTATAAGTATACTGAATATTCATGAGACTTCATTTTCTATACATGAAAAGGAGACATAGTTCATTTTTATGCATTTTGATCAACATTGTGATGGTTTCCTATATTTCAGTAAAGATGTAATTAGACCTTGAAATTTGAACTACAATACATGCTTAGTTTGTGAATTAATTTTTTATTATCTTTTAATCTATATAAGTTTTGGCTTATCTGGCCAGTTAGGTTATATACTTTAAAAGTGTTATCAAAGATAGGTTGATGAATCAGTTACTTCTGAAGCTAAGGCTTTAGGCTGTAGACTTGACTTGTAGCCCTAAACTGTACTTCAGTCTTGGATATCCCACAAATGTCTATGATGAATAATAATATGGAGTTATTATTTCGACCAGTGGGGGGGGGGGGGGACACTTAAATCAGATACCACTTGCTTTTCTTTAAAAAATAATGTGTTGTCAAAAATAAACTCAAAATGGATTAAAGATCTAAATGTAAGACCAGAAACTATAAAACTCCTAGAGGAGAATATAGGCAAAACACTCTCCGACATAAATCACAGCAGGATCCTCTATGATCCACCTCCCAGAATTCTGGAAATAAAAGCAAAAATAAACAAATGGGATCTAATTACAATTAAAAGCTTCTGCACAACAAAGGAAAATATAAGCAAGGTGAAAAGACAGCCTTCTGAATGGGAGAAAATAGCAAATGAAGCAACTGACAAACAACTAATCTCAAAAATATACAAGCAACTTATGCAGCTCAATTCCAGAAAAATAAACGACCCAATCAAAAAATGGGCCAAAGAACTAAATAGACATTTCTCCAAAGAAGACACACGGATGGCTAACAAACACATGAAAAGATGCTCAACATCACTCATTATTAGAGAAATGCAAATCAAAACCACAATGAGGTACCACTTCACATCAGTCAGAATGGCTGTGATCCAAAAATCTGCAAGCAATAAATGCTGGAGAGGGTGTGGAGAAAAGGGAACCCTTCTACACTGTTGGTGGGAATGCAAACTAGTACAGCCACTTTGGAGAACAGTGTGGAGATTCCTTAAAAAATTGCAAATAGAACTACCTTATGACCCAGCAATCCCACTGCTGGGCATACACACTGAGGAAACCAGAACTGAAAGAGACACATGTACCCCAATGTTCATCGCAGCACTGTTTATAATAGCCAGGACATGGAAACAACCTAGATGTCCATCAGCAGATGAATGGATAAGAAAGCAGTGGTACATATACACAATGGAGTATTACTCAGCCATTAAAAAGAATATATTTGAATCAGTTCTGATGAGATGGATGAAACTGGAGCCGATTATACAGAGTGAAGTAAGCCAGAAGGAAAAACACCAATACAGTATACTAACACATATATATGGAATTTAGAAAGATGGCAATGATGACCCTGTATGCGAGACAGCAAAAAAGACACAGCTGTGTATAACGGACTTTTGGACTCAGAGGGAGAGGGAGAGGGTGGGATGATTTGGGAGAATGGTATTGAAACATGTATACTATCATGTAATAATCGAATCGCCAGTCATGTCCGATGCAGGATACAGGATGCTTGGGGTTGGTGCACGGTGATGACCCAGAGAGATGTTATGGGGAGGGAGGTGGGAGGGGGGTTCATGTTTGGGAATGCATGTACACTTGTGGTGGATTCATGTCAATGTATGGCAAAACCAATACAGTATTGTAAAGTAAAATAAAGTAAAAATAAAAATTAAAAAAAAATAATGTGTGAATGCTTCCTCAGTGCAAGCACTTTGTATTAACTACCTCATTTAATACTCACATCAAACTTAAATCTCTTTTGTAGGTGGGGAAACTAGGAGTTAATAAGAGTTAAATAGTTTTCTAAGGTTACATGACTAATAATCAGTGATGCTTGTAGAAAAAGCTTACAATTATCAAAGGGGAATAGAGGAGGGATAAATTAGGAATTTGAGACTAACAGATACACACTGCTATGTATAAAACAGATAAGCAACAAAGACCTAATGTAATAACCTATAATGGAAAATAATGAAAAATTATACATCTGTATGTATAACTCATATATATGACTAATCTATATGTATATATAACTGAATGAATTTTCTGTACATCTGAAACCTTATAAATCAACTATACTTCATTTTTTTTAAGTGATGCTTGAGTTGAAATTTAGGTTCATTTGATTCTTCAGGGTATAGGTTTTTGTTTTTTAATTATACCACTTTCCATTTTTTGTTTATAAGGAAAAAGTTATTATTATACTGATATTTATAAAAAATAACCAGATTCCTTCATGATGCCTCAAATCACAAACATGAACATATTTTAAAAGCTTCCACATGAATCACTTTCCATTAGTAATCACTGGTAATTTTGTATATCATTGCACCAAAAAATCACTAACTTTTCCATTTTGATTTGGGTTTTCTATCCTAATAGACGGACAGTTGTCCACTAATTAGAACACAAAAGCAGTTTTGTACATCATTGTTTGCTTTTTTTTATATATAGAGTAGGTGGTAAGATAATAAACAATGTCATTCAAAATTCTGTTTTCAATTTATCTTAAACCTTGGATTAAGACTAAAAATTAATTATCCCTCTTTCTAGTCTCTTTATAGCCCTTATAAATACCAGCAATTGGTTTATATTTGTTTAACTATTTATGTGGTGGGAGAGGGTGATTTTATACATATGAACATCAAACATGAGAGTTATTTTGAGAGAATATGAAGCCACAGTGGCGTTTGGCTTAGGTCAATGAGAATCAAGACATGATAATTTGTTCCAAAGACAAGCTGAAAATTATCCTATGCCATGGACTTCAAAATCGCTTTTAAGTACTCAAGAGAGTAAATTTTAAAGACCTGGCACCCAAGAATGTAACTTAGGATGAAACACACTGCAAGACACACAGATGGCAATCTAATTGTTCATGCATACAATTTTTACATATGTTCATAAGTAACTAATCATTTAACTGAACCTACTGAATTGCTTTGAAATCCAAGAAATTTTACAATTTTAAATTTTATTCAATTCTAAACCAGATTACTGGAGAAGGCAATGGCAACCCACTCTGGTACTCTTGCCTGGAAACTCCCATGGACAGAGGAGCCTAGTAGGCTGCAGTCCATGGGGTCGCTATGAGTCAGACACGACTGAGAGACTTCACTTTCACTTTTCACTTTCATGCATTGGAGAAGGAAATGGCAACCCACTCCAGTGTTCTTGCCTGGAGAATCCCAGGGATGATGGAGCCTGGTGGACTGCCGTCTATGGGGTTGCACAGAGTCAGACACGACTGGAGCGACTTAGCAGCAGCAGCAGCAAACCAAATTACAGAATATTCTTTGAGGAAATGACTGTTATTCCTGTCTAATTGATTCAATAACTAAATCAACTTTATGTCTTTCATTCTGAAGATTTAAAATTTATGTCTTTCATTTTGAAGATTTAAAAATTAAAACACACACACATAGGGTCTGGCCCACTAGTCAATAATTAAAACAAAGCTTTGTTACATCTTTGCTATGTTGCATCTTTATTTATCTACAGGTTAACTACTTAATTTTAAAAGTAGGAATGAATTTCTGTTACTTTATCAAAGAAACAAATGTGGTTATACATAGATATATGTATATATATATATGTATCTTGACTATATTCATTTCTGAAATACTTGAGTGCAGGATAGTATATTATTTTTGAGAATACTTATTAAACAAGGAAATCCCTGTAGTTGTGTGTGATTGTCATGGCTTTACTTTCCAACAGAGTGTACTAAAAATTGTAGCAAAGACTTTATTCAACAAAATAAAACCATATAGCCACATTCACTGCTTCTGATTTATCACCATTATTTTTGACTTGGAATATCCCTCCCTCAGCATGCTGTTTTATGCCTTGTGATTCAGAGTGCCCTTTTATAGCATGCTGTAGTACTCAGAAGGAGACAGCCCCAATTCCTAACATTGCCATAAATCAGAGAGTCTGTAGCTGTGGCAGTCCTTGCAGGTTATTCTACCATAGAGTCTCTGATTTTTTTTTTCTTTTTCTTTTGTCATTGAAGATGGGTTATTATAATTCTGTTCTGGAAGGCTTAGGTATTTGTAGGTCATTTTCTTAAATGGAAGAAGTTTTGCCTGTGTGGACTGTTTGCACTTTAGTCTTAAGTATAATTGCCTTCATCTTATATTTTTAGCTTGAGTTTCCCTTGAATTCAAACATAACTTTCCACACCAGAAATGTTCCTTCTCCGAAAGTGCCTCACTCTCTTTAGATTTAATCGGTAGCTTTAATCATTTTCTCTCAGATGTAGGCTGATAATAACTCATAATATGTTCCCTTCAATGGGCATTGCATTTCAATAAAGAATATGAATATAAAAACTCTAATGGTGACATTCCAGGCATCTTGGCAGATAGCCAAGGGGGTAGTTCTTGCCATGAGCCTCTCATTGCTTTCATGCCAGACCAGATCAGAACTTGTGTAAATCTTTAAGCCTGTCTTGCTCCAGTGTGTGTCAAGAGAATATTCCAGTGTCACAGACATTCCTGTTACTTTTCTCCCTCTGCAGTATTATATGAGTTTGCTCTGTGTCTGTATTTCTTCATTTTGATGTGTGCATTGAACATATTTTGTTGACACTTTTCTATTCATTCTTCTGTTCAATGATTAGACTTCATCACTGCTCTTTGTAATTTCTCCCTTATTTCTTCTGTAAGAAGAGTGTGATTGATATACCTGTATTGATGCTTGAACACTTCAGCAGAATGACTATCACTTTATATACAGAAAAGTTAGCTTGGGTCAGCAAAACATCAGGTTAATAAAGGGATGTATCACAAAATTCTGAAGCTAGTAGCATTAATGAAAATATAAGCAAGAAATATTCTTCTTAAATGGTAGATGTTTCCAGAGTATCAGTAAGCAGTCACATCTTAAAAGAGAAACTACTCTTAGTAGGGATGGATACATGCCATTATAAATTTGTCTAAACCATAAAACATACAATACCAAGAGTACATCCTAATAGAAACTATGGTCTTTGGATGATGAGTTTGTATTAATGTCAGTTCACCATCAATGATGCATTTGTTCAGTTGTGACAAATGTGTATTATTCAGGTAGAGGATGTTGATAATGAGAGCTGCATATATAGGGACAGGGAGCATATGGGAAATCTTTATACCTTCCTCTCAATTTTGTTGTGAAGCTAAAACTGCTCTAAAAAATTAATCTACTAAACCATACTATAAATTAAAATTAAAGATGGCATATATTAATGAATTGCATTAGTTCCTTGTAAGAAAACAAGAGAATTAACAAAACAAATGAAGATGTGAAGAACAATAACAGCTCGGTTTATTGCATGTTTATTTTATGACACACATTATGCTAAGGAAACTGAATAACTTAATCTAATTAAATTCTCACAGTGACCCTATAAGAAAGTATCATTATTATATCCTTTCACAGATGAGGAAACTGAGGTAGGGATGTTTAGTAATACACAAAATATCACACAGCTGGGGGAAGAGCCAGGGTTTAAACCCAAGGCTGCTAGACTGCAAATGTCTAATCATTCATGCACTGATCCATCTATTCATGTTGCATATATTCTGCATTTGTATTATAGTGCAGGAAAGGACTGCAGACAATGGGAAAGAATAGGAAGCCGGTGGACATAGCAGACTAGTTTCATGTTTTGGTACATGCATGGATATTACTTGAACATGTTATAAATAGGGTGGATCATGCATTTCTTGCCTAATTAAGAAAGAAGGCAATGTTGAATTTATAGCCAAAAAAAAAAAAAAAAAACAAAAAAAAACATTACAAGGTTCAGTTCAGTTCAGTCGCTCAGCTGTGTCTAGCTGTTTGTGACCCCATGATTGCAGCACGCCAGGCCTCCCTGTCCATCACCAACTCCTGGAGTTCACTCAAACTCATGTCCATCGAGTTGGTGATGCCATCCAGCCATCTCCTCCTCTGGCGTCCCCTTCTCCTCCTGCCCCCAATCCCTCCCAGCATCAGAATCTTTCCCAATGAGTCAACTCTTCGCATGAGGTGGCCAAAGAACTGAAGTTTCAGCTTTAGCATCATTCCTTCCAAAGAAATCCCAGGGTTGATCTCCTTCAGAATGGACTGGTTGGATCTCCTTGCAGTCCAAGGGATTCTCAAGAGTCTTCTCCAACACCACAGTTCAAAAGCATCAATTCTACGGAGTTCAGCTTTCTTCACAGTCCAACTCTCACATCCATACATGAACACTGGAAAAACCATAGCCTTGACTAGACAGAACTTTGTTGGCAAAGTAATGCCTCTGCTTTTGAATATGCTATCTAGGTTGGTCATAACTTTTCTTCCAAGGAGTAAGTGTCTTTTAATTTCATGGCTGCAGTCACCATCTGCAGTGATTTTGGAGCCCCCCAAAATAAAGTCTGACACTGTTTCCACTGTTTCCCCATCTATTTCCCATGGAGTGATGGGACCAGATGCCATGATCTTCGTTTTCTGAATGTTGAGCTTTAAGCCAAGTTTTTCACTCTCCTCTTTTACTTTCATCAAGAGGCTTTTTAGTTTCTCTTCACTTTCAGCCATAAGGGTGGTGTCATCTGCATATCTGAGGTTATTGATATTTCTCCCAGCAATCTTGATTCCAGCTTGTGCTTCTTCCAGTCCAGCGTTCCTCATGATGTACTCTGCATAGAAGTTAAATAAGCAGGGTGACAATATACAGCCTTGATGTACTCCTTTTATAAGGTTAGGATTTTTTCCCTAAGTTTATTAAAGTCACCTTCCATTAACCACTTATTTAGAACCAAAACAAAATTTTATATGTTTTGTTAACAAAACCAAATCTAACTCATTAAGAAGAGTTATAGCTTGTTCTTAAATCAGGTTGAACCAGACTCTTTAGTTTTTTTTTTAATTCATGTCTTCCTTCTCTTCTTTTTCTTTTCCTCTTTCCCCCTATCCTGCCTCCCCTCCCCTCCCTTCCTTCCTTTACAATCCTTTGGAAATGTATTACTCCAGTAAATGAGGATGGGAGTGGGAAAGTAAAGGAAGAGATGATTGTATAGGAGGCAGTCTGAAGGTCAACTTCAGAAAAAATAACTCTGATTCATTACATATCTATAATCTCACCCATGATAGGAACAAGATAATCTATACGTTTAATGATTCTATCAGTCATTCCAAATAGAGACTAGACAAAATACTAGATGAATAACTAAAAGGCCTTTATTACTAGTGCATTTGAATGGTTTTGTAATGCCTCACATCATGTTTTATTTAGTTGCTTTTCATAATAAATGCACTTTGACTAAAGGATAAATGTTTTCTCACGCACATGTTCATTCATTTTGTGACTATATGAGACTGTATTAGGAGCTCATGATACATCTTCACTTGTCATTTCAAGATCCCTGAATAACTGGTATTAAAATCTTATTAGAGTTAATGATGAGGCAAATTGTCAGTTATGGTAGCCTAAAGCTACAGTGAAAATGTTGGGGCCAGGATTCAGACCCTGTCTGGTCTCTCTCCACAGCTCATTTCTTTCCACTGTAATATTCTGCTTCCCGATGTTCAGAAATATTTAGCTGATTTATCCTTCCCTCTTCGTGTGTGTGTGCATGTGTGTGGGATCAGTCATGTCCAACTCTTTGCTTTTGCTTATCCACCTTTGGATTTTAAATAGCCTTTAAAATCTGAACTTTCCCTTGGAAAAATATTGTGGTTTTGGTGTCCATTGTGTGATGCCATGTTGTTTATATTGACCTAAAAAATAAATTTATAAACCTGATGGTGATTAAGTATCACCCAAGATAACACTAGAAGCAGTCTAGTTAGTTTGGCTTCATTCTTCTATAGGGAGAACAGCTCAAATCAAATGTGATGTAGTTTCTATTGGAATGAAAATAACCTGGGCATTGCGGAGTGCATGAGAATAGAAGGGGAAGGTTAAGAGAACTGTCAGCTTCTTTTAGTGACATAGTAACAATAATGAAGCAGTACAAGCGGCCTTATACCTTTCAGGAAAGAGAAACAAAGCTACATACTGTTCTTGAAAATGGGAATGGAAAGAGAAAGATAGTAAAGGCTCTATATCTCTCTTCACTTAAAAACTTTCTACTCAGCAAAGTTATCGAAGACTTTGTCACCCACTATTATAGTTATCCAAGGTGATTTGAGATAAAATAGTTCTAGCTCTCTGATTAAACAGGCTCTTAGATTAGGAATGATTTAGGAAAGAATGGGATTTTTATAAGTAATTAATATTAAAAAAATATTAAAAAATTTTAAGTGAAGGTCAGTGTTACAAATGAACATGAAAAATTACTAAGTCATGTACATTGTTTATTCAGCCACATAAAACTAAAGGTTTTTGTTATAAATGGCATGGGAAGGTGGAAGAGAAAACTTTGTCAGTTAATTTTATTTTTTAATCTAATTCTCTTGTTGGTACAATGATTTGGAATCCAATATACCTATCAATTAATTTCCGAATTTCATTTCTTTAGATCTACTAAATTAGAATATATAAGGATATATTTTGAAAAATTTCTAGTTGATTCTGATATCTACCTGTGATTTGATCTAAAATGGAAAGTTGTCAATTTCCTGTACACACACACAGAAATACTTGACATATAAATATCTATATTTATAGATCTATAAATATATAGAGATCTCTATATATCTATGCATAAATTATATATCTATATCCTCTTCAGACTGAAAACATCCTAAGATAGAATAATGTCTTGTTCATTGTTGTATCCCTTGTGCCTAGAACCCAGTGCCTGGTTCCTACGGAGCATCTCAGAACATACCTGTCAAAAGGATAATAATTCTCATAGGAGGGTTGGGTGGCAAGAATAGTGTCAGTTATCCAATTATCAGATTAGCCACGGTTAGGGAAGCAGGTCCTAAGTACTACCTTAATAGTGTTGAGAGACCTCAAACTCTGGGGATAAAACTGGGGGTACTGAGAAGGCCAAATGGGAAAGCTAGTCTTGTTAATGCCCTTCATGGAGCAATGCCTTGACCTGGCAAAGGGGCTTGTGTAACTCAGTCAAGCTATGAGCCATGCCATGCAGGGCCACCCAAGACAATGGGTCATAATGAAGAGTTATGACAAAACATAGATCACTGGAGGAGGAAATGGCAACCCACTGCATTATTCTTGCTGCGAGAACCCCAAGAAAGGTTCAGTTCCGTTGCTCAGTTGTGTCTGACTGTTTGCCACCCCATGGACTTGCAGCGTGCCAGGCTTCCCTTTCCTTCACCAAATCCCAGGGCTTGCTCAAACTCATGTCCATCGAGTTGGTGATGCCATCCAACCATCTCATTCTCTGTCTTCCCCTTCTCCACCTGCCTTCAGTCTTTCCCAGCATCAGGGTCTTTTCCAATGAGTCAGTCCTTTGCATCAGGTGGCCAAAGTATTGGAGCTTCAGTTTCAGCATCAGCCCTTCCAATGCATATTCAGGACTGATTTCCTTTAGAATCAACTGGTTTGATCTCCTTGCCGTCCAAGGAACTCAAGAGTCTTCTCCAACACCACAATTCAATAGCATATATTCTTTAGCCTTCAGCTTTCTTTATGGTCCAACTCTCACATCCAAACATGACTACTGGAAAAACTATAGCTTTGACTTACATGGACCTTTGTTGGCAAAGTAATGTCTTTGCTTTTTAATATGCTGTCTTGTTTGATCATAGCCTTTCTTCCAAGGAGCAAGCATCTTTTAATTTCATGGCTGCAATCACCATCTGCAGTGATTTTGGAGCCCAAGAAAAATAAAGTCTGTCACTGCTTCCATTGTTTCCCCATCTATTTGCCATGAAGTGATGGGACCAGATGCCATGATCTTCGTTTTCTGAATGTTGAGCTTTAAGCTAACTTTTTCACTCTCCCCTTTTACTTTCATCAAGAGGTTCTTTAGTTTTTCTTTACTTTCTGCCATAAGGGTGATGTCATCTGCATATCTGAGGTTACTGATATTTTTCCCAGCAATCTTGATTCCAGCCTGTGCTTCATCCAGCCAAATGTTTCTCATGATATACTCTGTATAGAAGTTAAATAAGCAGGGTGACGGTATACAGCCTTGACATGCTCCCTTCCCGATTTAGAGCCAGTTTGTTGTTCCATGTCCAGTTCTAACTGCTGCTTCCTGACTTGCATACAGATTTCTCAAGAGGCAGGTCAGGTGGTCTGGTATTCCCATCTCTTAAAAATTTTCCATTGTTTGTTGTGATCCGCATAGTCAAAGGCTTTGGCATAGTCAATAAAGTAGTAGATGTTTTTCTGGAACTCTCTTGCTTTTTTGATGATCCAATGGATGTTGGCAATTTGATCTCTGGGTTCTTTGCCTTTTCTAAATGCAGCTTGAACATCTGGCAGTTCATGGTTTACGTACTGGTGAAGCCTGGCTTGGAGAATTTTGAGCCAGAATTTTGAAATTTACTTTACCAGTGTGTGAGATGAGTGCAATTTCTCTTTTTATTTCCCCATAATTTTGTAAGATGGTTGAGTCTTGAGCTCATGCTGCAATTGATCATGGTCAGGATTCCCCAGATTATTAAGAAATATTTTTGTCATATATGACATTTCATATAAAAATATATTTTTACCTTGTTTTGTTTATTAATGCATTTTAAGAACTTCAAGGAATGCCTGATACATAATAAAGATTCAATAAATATTTACTTAAGGATTAAAAGTAACATATTTTTGTGGAGATTTTAATTAGTGTGGTAAGATTCTTCAGTTTATATTTTGTAATCTTATAGAATATTTTATAGTCTTCCATAGTCTCATTGGACTTTTCCAACAACCGCAGGTAGATAAGCCTCTTACTATCCTAGCTGTTTTATGCAAGAGGAAACTAAGGCCCAGAAAGATCAAATTTCTTCTTTTATTTCACAAATTTATATGGTTAGAATTAGAAAGATTTTAAATATTGTCTGCTTTAAATCTTCTGCATTCCCAACAAAGCTTCTTACAGTTGAGTTCTTTTAATGGTGAATAAGGTCTTGCCCCTTAAAGCACTTCTGCCCATCCACTTCACTCCACACAGCATCCTGCTTTTATGTATGTGAAGTCATCTTGTATATGATAGGCTTTCAACATTTGAGGGAAAAAAAAGGTAGATGCCTTCTGTGAACTCTCTTGTCCTCACAAAACACTTTGGTTCCTTTAGCCATTCTTTGTCAGATGTGGTTTTGAGATGGTTTAACCACCTATTTCCTTGCTTTCACGTATGCTTCAGTTAGTTTAGTTCTTTCAATCATTGTAGTCATGACTTAGATCAACATCTGTTTATGAGTCCTAATGAAGTTCTATATGATTTGTCTGCACTGTTTCATTTAAACTTTGCTGTAACTCAGTTAAATTGTTTTAGTGAAGATTCTGACTACAGAAGCAAAAAGGCATTTGAATTAACTTAAGGAAATTAAATCGAAAAAACAACATGGATTTCATGGCATGGACTGTCTAAAACTCAGTGGGAACTTTTGAAAAGCAGGAAGTTGCCTAGGTGTGGAGCTACATGGTGAGAAATTAAAAGAAGACCTCTCTAGGGATGAGGTGTTGATAAAAAGGCTTGGCAGGGTTTATAACACAGAGCTGTCATATTTGTTTCATAGATAAATTGTCAAGGTTTTCTGGAAATTTGAAACTGTTTTTGATTCATCTAGTTGACTACTCATGTCCTAATAGACCTTTTACCAGCTTATAGCTAACTGATTTACCCTGAAATATATATATATATATATAAAAAATATATGTGTATGTGTACATATATATATATTCTGCCTGAAATGTATTTTCCATTTTTTTATTCACTCTTTCAACATGCTGCATACCACCAGACCCTGAGAAATTTCAGAGGCAGTAGTTCTTTGAATTTTTATTGTATTTCCCATCCTCTGATATGCAATTGTCTTACCACTATATCTAGAATAGTTGCTATTTCTTGCTCACTTGGTGAGAACAACTTAATTGCAGTGATAGACCTTGAAACAGATCATCCCTGGATTGCTGACCTGTAGTAACTATGACATAATGTGCGTTGTTTCAAGTCACTAAGTTTTCAGGTAATTTGCTGTGAAGTATAGATAACCTATTTGACTTATATACTTGATCTTTATTTAAAGTTATAATCAGGATGGTAAGTTTGGTTCATGCTATAGGCCAATTTTCTGTCTCAGGGAAGTCAATTTTAAGTAATGAGTGAAAAATATTGTATATGGGAAGATGACTACTTAGGTTAATATTCCAAACCAGAGTACTTTTGAGAATAAAAGCTGGCATGGTTAATGATTAATAAGCATAAGAAGAACTCTTTTACGTAGATAGAAAGGGTCACCAAACTCAAAAAAGAGTGACTTCCTGGACCTGTGGAAAGGGCTGGCTAAGGCAAAAGAGAAAGTTGAATATGGCAGGCATGTGGTTCATCTCTTTGACTCATGGGCATTATTTTCCCTGTTACATAACTGGAAAACTGAGACTCAGGTGAATTGTCTTTTAAATGGCAATCAGTTGAGTTCAGTGCAGTTGCTCAGTTGTGTCTGACTCATTGTGACCCCATAAATTACAGCACATCAGGCCTCCCTGTCCATCACCAACTCCCGGAGTTTACCCTAATTCATGTCCATTGAGTCGGTAATGCCATCCAGCCATCTCATCCTCTGTTGTCCCCTTCTCCTCCTGCCCCCAATCCCTCCCAACATCAGAGTCTTTTCCAATGAATCAACTCTTCACATAAGTTGGCCAAAGTATTGGAGTTTCAGCTTTAGCATCAGTCCTTTCAATGAACACCCAGGACTGATCTCCTTTAGAATGGACTGAATGGATCTCCTTGCAGTCCAAGGGACTCTCAAGAGTCTTCTCAAACACCACAGTTCAAAAGCATCAATTCTTCAGTGCTGAGCTTTCTTTATAGTCCAACTCTCACATCCATACATGACCACTGGAAAAAACCATAGCCTTGACTAGACGGACATTTGTTGACAAAGTAATGTCTCTGCTTTTCAACATGCTGTCTAGGTTGGTCATAACTTTCCTTCCAAGGAGTAAGCATCTTTTAATTTCATGGCTGCAGTCACCATCTGCAGTGATTTTGGGGCCCCCCAAAATAAAGTCTGACACTGTTTCCACTATTTCCCCATCTATTTGCCATGAAGTAATGGGACCAGATGCCATGATCTTAGTTTTCTGAATGTTGAGCTTTAAGCCAACTTTTCCACTCTCCTCTTTCACTTTCATCAAGAAGCTTTTTAGTTCCTCTTCACTTTCTGCCATAAGGGTGGTGTCATCTGCATATCTGAGGTGATTGATATTTCTCCAAGCAGTCTTGATTCCAGCTTGTGCTTCCGCCAGCCCAGCATTTCTCATGATGTACTCTGCATAGAAGTTAAATAAGCAGGGTGACAATATACAGCCTCGATGTACTCCTTTTCCTATTTGGAACCAGTCTGTTGTTCCATGTCCAGTCCTAACTGTTGCTTCCTGACCTGCATATAGGTTTCTCAAGAGGAAGGTCAGGTGGTCTGGTATTCCCATCTCTTTCAGAATTTTCCACAGTTTATTGTGATCCATACAATCAAAGGCTTTGGCATAGTCAATAAAGCAGAAATAGATGTTTTTCTGGAACTCTCTTGCTTTTTCCATGATCCAGCGGATGTTGGCAATTTGACCTCTGGTTCTTCTGCCTTTTCTAAAACCAGCTTGAACATCTGGAAGTTCACAGTTCCCATATTATTGAAGCCTGGCTTGGAGAATTTTGAGCATTACTTTACTAGCGTGTGAGATGAGTGCAATTGTGTGGTAGTTTGAGCATTCTTTGGCCTTGCCTTTCTTTGGGATTGGAATGAAAACTGACCTTTTCCAGTCCTGTGGCCACTGCTCAATATTCCAAATTTGCTGGCATATTGAGTGCAGCACTTTCACAGCATCATCGTTCAGGATTTGAAACAGCTCAACTGGAATTCCATCACCTCCACTAGCTTTGTTTGTAGTGGTGCTTTCTAAGGCCCACTTGACTTCACATTCCAGGATGTCTGGCTCTAGGTGAGTGATTAAACCACCATGATTATCTGGGTCATGAAGATCTTTTTTGTACAGTTCTTCTGTGTATTCTTGCCACCTCATCTTAATATC
Organism: Budorcas taxicolor; assembly: GCF_023091745.1. Taxonomy (NCBI): domain Eukaryota; kingdom Metazoa; phylum Chordata; class Mammalia; order Artiodactyla; family Bovidae; genus Budorcas; species Budorcas taxicolor. The sequence goes on from NC_068918.1 coordinate 21,767,048, forward strand.
TACTGCTTCTGTTAGGTCCATACCACTTCTGTCCTTTATTGAGATCATGTTAAAACTGATGGATCTGGGATTCAACCCAGATCTGTGTCATTCCTGAGCTTATTATTCTCCCTACTTAGTCATTGCATCTCTGTGGAACCCAATGTGCTGCTCTAGTGTAGTCAGAAAGCCAAGGCAGGAATATCATTTTTTATTCTGGGTTATTCTAGAATGATCTTTATTCAGTTCTCAACTTTGGGTGAACATTAGAATTATCCAGAGAAGTTTGAAAATACCAAATATCTACCCTTCTTCTCAAAATTAGGAAATCAGAATCTTTTGCAGTGGGATCAGGCATCAGTATTTTAAAATCTTGTCTGATGATTCCATTCTGTAGCCAATCTTGAGATGAAGGAGCCTTGTGAGGGCTGATAGTTGGGGAACAGACATCAAGACTTTGGATTGGGAAGGATGATGGAGGGTTTTTGAGGTCAAATTTTCTTATATAACTTTTCTTTTCCTCCATTGCCAAGAGAGGCTTGGAAATCTGTATTTTAAGCAAGTGTCTCAATTCTTATCAGATAAGTTTGGGACTTGCTGATCTAATCCATCCTCAAAAATGGGCTGTTGTATTTAGTTATAATAATACCTCATTTCTTTATTAAAGTGCCTTATACTCAGCATTGACATTTAGATTTCATTTACTTTTTCTGATGCTCAGAAAAATGTAGCTTTCTGAAAAATCATTTCTGGAAATTCATAAGTAGGTGGCTAGTCAGTGTTTCTACTAGTGGGGATAATTCTTTGACACTGAGAATGAAAAATAGAGATCTAATGTTTTTTCTCAGGTATTAAAAAAATATCAGATGTTAACAAGTCCACTGCTTTGCTACTTTTTGTGTATTAGGAAGATTAAAGGATATAAAATATTCATAACTGATCTCTTTAATCATCTGCCTTTACATTGAAGAAGAGGAGCTTCTTTCTTTAAATTTTCTCAGCTTTTTTTCATCCAGAAAGAAAATAAAGTGCTTTTTCTATGAAAATGGCTATATCCACAGTCTCTTGAATTTTACCTCAAAGCAGATGTATTTCTGCAGGTGTTGGAGATAGGCATAGGCACATGCTTTAAGATGAGAAGGAAAAAATAAATCGTTCAATTAAAACTATTGTGGGAATTTTGGGGAGAAAGTAATTACCACAGTTGGAACTTATCCAGGACAACAGTTAATTCTCCTATGCATAATGAAGGAAAATGGGAACTGAGTCTATCCCCACCTCCACCCCTGTGTCAGAGTGTATTACCTTTATGTTCTTGTTGCTACGTACAATTCAGATAGAAGAGAAATTTATTACCAGATTTATATTCAAAAGTCACAGAAGCCTCAGCAAAAATCCCCAAACGGAAATTTCTTCCCTGTCACAGAGTGTTTAAACGGCGTGCAGTGTGTGAGCTGATAGCCATCAGTCAGACATCATATGCCCGGGTATCCAGCAAGCCCCAAAATATTACATTCTAGATTCATAAAGCAAAGTACATCTTATTCAACTATCAGAGAAGTAGAGATTCAGTTCAGTTCAGTTGCCCAGTCGTGTCTGACTCTTCGCAACCCCATGAATTGCAGCATGCCAGGCCTCCCTGTCCATCACCAACTCCCAGAGTTTACTCACACTCATATCCATTGAGTCGGTGATGCCATCCAGCCATCTCAGAGATTACAAATATAAAATCATTAAAGCATAAGAATCATTATCTGATCACTGAAGTGTTTTTCTCTCTTGATCTATATATGTGTGTGTGTGTTCAGTTGTATCTGACTCTTTGTGACACCATGGACTGTAGCCCACCAGACTCTTCTGCCCATGGAATTTTCCAGGCAAGAATACTGGAGTGGGTTGCCATTTCCTTCTCCAGTATATGTATGTGTACATATAAATATTAACAAGTTGAATAAAAACACATATACTTGGGCAATATCTAATTGGTATTGTTGGACATTTCAATCTAATGTAACTTTAATATGTTTGGTTTTAATTCTGTCATTTTTTTCTGTATTTTTCCTTGTTTTCCTTTTTAAAAAAAAATTTCCACTTTCTGCAGTTTAACACATTTTAATATTGAATTTTAATGTTTTCATTGTATTATTGACTGTGTATCCTTGTATTTTCTTAAATGGTTGCTGTAGGGATTATAATATACATGTTTAACATTTGACTTACTTAGAATAAATTATCTACCACTGAAAGTGGAGTGACGATTTTACTATTGTGTAGGTTTTTTTTTTTTTTTTTTTTAAACTACATCTCTCCTTTGTGCTTTAGTCATCTCATATTGCTAAGTCACTTCAGTCGTGTCCGATTCTGTGTGATTCCATAGATGGCAGCTCACGAAGCTCCCCCTTCCCTGGGATTCTCCAGGCAAGAACACTGGAGTGGGTTGCCATTTCCTTCTCCAATGCATGAAAGTGAAAAGTGAAAGTGAAGTCGCTCAGTCGTGTCCGACTCTTAGTGACGCCACGGACTGCAGCCCACCAGGCTCCTCCATCCATTGGATTTTCTATGCATACATGGAAATTCTCATCAGATATTATTATTATATTTGTTTTCAACTGTCAAACGTATTTTAAAGAGCCTAATAGAAGAGGAATGATCTATTTTATGTACTCACTTAGTATTAGTTTTACAGATATTTACTATTTCTGTTGCTTGTCTTTATTCTTGATTTTTCCAAGTTTACTTCTGGCAATATTTCTCTTAGCTAAAATAATTTATTTAGCAGTTATTCTAGAATAGGTACCCTGGTTATAGATTCTTGTAACTTAATTTCATCTGAGAATGACTTTTCTCTCAACTTCATTCCTGAAGGATATTTTGGCTGCTTATAGAATAAATGGGTTGACAATTCTTTTCCTTCATGTATCTTCTTCTTTCTGGTTCATGTTTTCTAATGAAAAACATGCAGTCATTTGAATTCTTTCCCTGTAGTACATATTCCATTTCCTTTGGTTGCTATAGAGATTTTTTGTTTATCGTGTTTCTGCATGGATTTTTTGGTTATTATGTATTTATGCATGGATTTCTTTGAATTAATTCCATTTGAGCTTTGATTAGATTCTTGAATATGTAAGCTCTTATCTTTCACCTAATCTGGGACATTTTTAGTCATTACTCAAAATATTTTTCAGCACCACATTCTTTCTTCTCTCCTTCTAGGACTCTGAAAACATAAATATTAGACCTTTTGTTATTTCCCCAAGGCCCTTGGGGCTGTATTTATTTATTTATTCATTTTTAATGTATTTTCTTCAGACTTGACAGTTTCCATGGATCTTTCTTTAGGTTCACTGACTCTTCTGTAATCTATATTTAAATTTTAAGCTTATCCATTGAGTTTTTAATTTCTATTATATATAAATACATATTTCAGTTACAAAATTTCTCTTTCTTCTTTTAATCTATTTCTTTGGTATTTATATTTTCCCACTCATTTCAAGAATGTTCACAGTTGCCTATTGAAATACTTTTGTAATAGATACTTTTAGGTCTTTGTCAAGTACATCCAATATCTTGCTTCTGCATTGGCATCAGTTGATTGTCTTTTTCTATGAGCTTTTTGTGTTGTTGTTCTTCATATGCTTAGTAATTATGGATTGCTATCTGGGCATTTTTAATATTATGTTACAAACTTCTGAATCCTATTGTAAATTCTATATGACATGTTAATAATTTTGTTTTAGCAGACAATCAATGTAGTTAGGTTCAGAGCACAAATTCCAACATACCTAAGTGCTATAGTTTGTCAGTTCAGTTCTCAAAGCCTATTCAGTTCTATTCAAATTTAAATGTGTGCACCATCCCATGGTTAGAGTCTAGGGTGTCAATCTGTAAGTTCTTTCTCAAACTCTTTGGAAGGCTGATCGGATCTACATTATTCAGCTTGAGGTTGAGCCCATGGAGTCATAAACAGCTTTAAGGGCTTGTTTTCCTGAGTTTCTCTATCTTTATCTCTCTGCGGTCCCTCCAGTATAGCAGTTTTCTGAGGCTTCCTTTTCAGTCTTCTAGACAGTGAGGTAGTGCTTTCATGGCCATTTGCTACTTGCTTCCAGGATTGCACTCACATCTGGAAAGATAAGAGACAAAAACAATGGGTCACGTGACCTACCTTCATGGGATTGCAGTTCTATCAAACAGGAAGATAGGTTTCCTCTTCAGAATTTTGGTTCCTGCAAGGCCCAGCTCCCAATGCTACTGCTAACTCACCATAGGATTGCTTGTGGGCTAAGGTTTGAGAGGCTACAGACAAAGATGAGAAGGTATTTCCACACTATGTGTTTTAGGGATTCTCTTTATCTCTTCTTAAGTCAGGACTAAAGTGCTCCTTCCTGAGATCTTTCTATCTGCACCCTAATACTCCTTTCTGTTTTGAACATCATTGAGATGAGATTGAAGGGAAAAAGAAATGGGAAGCTTATCACTAATTCTGGTCTTCTTTCCTTACCCATATGTTACTATTTACATTCTGGAGACATCAAATAGCTGTTCTGGTCCAGATTTTATAGCTGCATTCAATAAGAAATACAGAGTAGAATGTGCTTACCCTATATTGGATTTCATCCTTCAACTCTTATTTTAAAATTCTAGTCAAAAGTAAATGATTACCGTAATTCTTCCCTTATATTTCCATTGAAATTGATCAACCTGGCTCAAAAGATCTTCATGTATATACATACAAACAAGTATAAAGAAGCTGTTCATATTTGCTTGTTTCAAAAAGGCATTGAGAACAGTTTTGAAGTGGTTTAAATCATAAATATGCTGCTTCAGTTATATTGTCAGTAATCTGTTAAATATTATGGAGTGAAGAGGCTAGAAATGACTACAGACTAATTTCAATAAAACATGTATAGAGTATTTTGTGCACAGTAATATCAAAGAAGTAAATACATTTTAAAATGTATTTAATATTCAATAACTATACATATTGTGCTTAAATACTTAAAATTTATTGGCAAAATGACACAAATTCATGAAAGTTTAATTCTTCAATAAAATTTTACATTAAACTTGACTCCTGGTTTCACATGTGTATGAAAAGAGTGGTATAGACAGACAGTATATTCTATGAATTTTAAGGAAAGAAACCCTGCTCTGAAGTGCTGGGAATTGGAGATGTTATCTATAGAAATGATAATGTGAGACTGTGGGATGGGAGAATGTAGATGAGAGAGGAAGAATGCAGACTGTACTATCACGCAGGAAAAAAGACCTACACGGAGTTGTACACACACACTAATTACAAGTTCAGACCTTTGCCTTGGACTCCTCTGTCAGTGTGTCTACCAGGACCACTTTGTTATTAACGGAGTGCGAATCTTCATTTTATTATCCAGCATATCCAAAGTGTTGAATTCCTAACACATGATCCATATTTATCCTAATATCAGGCAAAAATCAATAAAACTGAAAATTTGCACCACAGTAACAACTTTTTCATTATAAGGCTAGGCTCAATGAATTTTATTAAAGTACCAATGAGTTTTAAAACCTCTAATGAAAAGTAGTTTTCACGAGTAATTAGTGACTTTAATACAATTTTGTAGGGTAGAGCATTATTATGTAAATTATACAGGGAGAGCGTTATTAATAGTCATCAAATTTGGTTATGCTCTACATAAAGTTTTGCTATTCATTAAAAATATTAACAACAATAACAGCACAATAGCTCTTTGGAGTATTCTGTCAAAACCCGCCACATGCCTTGTTTATTTAAATATGGAATACTAAGTAGTTTCCTGACTCTGAAGGAAAGAAAACAACGTATGACCTTACTAAGTTATAACCTATCTCTCTCTTACTAGATTTTCTGGGCCCACTGCTGAGGTTAAAGAACAGGTACAATCTCAATGTTAATTAAGCACATTTTAATTGCTTTTATAATGCTTATATTTTAAAATATGCATTAGTCTGGATATAGATTTGGTTGCATGTACCTGAGGCCTAATAGAAGGGTATCTTGGACAAGGTGAATTTTATTTTCTTTTTCACAAAAACACCTAATTATATAGTGCTCTGCTTCATGAATGCCAAGGAAGTAGGCTCCTTCTCCCTTGTTGCTCCCCTAAATGACGTCAGTAGGACTTATCTTTCAGATCTGCTTCTGTGTGTTGCCAGCATCCTCATCTGATAGTAGTATGAGTATAGTAAAACACCTAAGCGTTATACTTCACATCAGAAAGTCAGTGGAAAAAAGTAAATCTCTTACCAGAAGTCAGAAAAAAATTCATTTACTCTATGTCCTTCCCTGACCTACTCACCTTAGCCAAGGGATGAGATGGACTAACTAACTTAGAACTAATTACGGCTCCAAGGGTAGAGTCAACTTTAGTTAAACCACTTTGCCTGGATTGGAGTAAATTATTTAATAGAAAATTACAGTATTATTGGTGGAAGGAAGGAGAATTTGACACTGGAGAGGTAAATATTATATTTCCACTAAACAGTATTGTTGTGAGTGGTATGCACACCAAAACCACTATAAATAAAATTTTATATATCTCAACCTCTAACCATTAGAGGTTCATTGTTTGCCTCATTTTTAAGTGAAAGCAGTGTAACTGCTTCATCACAAAGGCCAGGATGGAAAAATCACCTTGAAATCACTGATACACACTTTAAAAGAGTAAAGTAAAAGGATAGAGTCCAAAAAAGTAGAGATTGAATCTTGGAATCATTTGGGGAACTGAAAGATTGGCTATAAATGTAAATGTCAAATATAAACCAAAAAGCTATAAAAAGCTTGAAAAATATTTGAATAACCTTGGGGAGGTGAGATAGAGTAAGAGAGACTATTAAACTATTTAAAAAACCCAGAAGTCATAAAAGAAAAAACATGTGTTTAACTACATACACATTAAACAAATAAAAACAAGAATGACAAAGGATAGCACAAACCAAAAGTTACTTGTGAAAAATATCAACAAATATAGGGAAATTAATGTGTTTAGAGTGCAAAGGCTTAGTTCTTTTAAAAAATCAATAAAATGATAAAACTCTAGCCAGGCTGACTAAGAAAAAAAGAGAAAGTTACAGAGTAATAATATCAGAAATGAAAGGGATTATCATTACTGACCTGATGGTCATTAAAAGAATAATAACAAAATATTGTATGGTATACCTCCAAATTGATAACTTCGATGAAAGGACCAGTTCCTTGGACGATACAAACTATCATTTCACAAACAGGAGAGATAATCAAAATAAATATATGTTGATTAAAAAGATTGAATCAACAATTAATAACCTTCTATATTAGTGCTAATCAGAGAAATAGAACAAATAGGATATAACATTATATATATATTTTATGTGTATATATATATGCATATATATATGATTTAGTATAAGGGATTGGCTCATGTGATTATGGAGACTGAAAAGTTCCATGATCTACAGTTGGCAAGCTGGAGACCCAGGAAAGCTTTGTTATAGTTACAGTCTATGTTCAAAGGCTTGAGAATTAGAAGAGCTAATAAATTCCAGTTCAAAAACTGGCATGTTTGAGACACAAGAACAGCTAATTTTTCAAATTAAATCTAAACAGAGGAAAAAGACTGCCCAGTTCAGTTCAGTCACTCAGTCGTGTCTGACTCTTTGTGACGCCATGGACTGCAGTATACCAGGCTTTCCTGTCCGTCACCAACTCCTGGAGCTTGCTCAAGCTCATGTCCATCAAGTTGGTAATGCCACCTAACCATCTCATCCTCTGTTGTCCCCTTCTCCTGCCTTCAATCTTTCCCATTATCAGGGTCTTTTCCAATGAGTCAGTTCTTCCCATCAGGTGGCCAAAGTATTAGAGCTTCAGCTTCAGCATCAGTCCTTCCAATGAATATTCAGGACTGATTTCCTTTAGGATGGACTGATTGGATCTCCTTGCAGTCCAAGGGACTCTTAAGAGTCTTCTCCAACACCACAGTTCAAAAGCATCAATTCTTTGGTGCTCAGCTTTCTTTATAGTTCAACTCTTACATCCATACACGACTACTGGAAAATCCGTAGCCTTGACTAGACGGACCTTTGTTGGCAAAGTAATGCCTTTGCTTTTAAATATGCTGTCTAGGTTGGTCATAACTTTTCTCCCAAGGAGGAAGCATCTTTTTATTTCATGGCTGCAGTCACCATCTGCAGTGATTTTGGATTATGCACATTACTCTGTATTCATCTTAACACAGATTGAGAAAGAAGAAATAAAGCTGTCTTTGTTCACAGATGACATGACTGTGTAGAAAACTCTAAAGATTTAGCAACAATGAAAAGTTCCAGGAACTAAACAGTTACAGCAAGGCGGAAGGATGTAAGGTTAATATACCAAAGTCAATTACTTTCTATATACCAGCAAAGAAAATAGGAATTTGAAATTAAGAACATAATATCATTTACAATAGCACCATGAAAAATGAAAAATTTAGGTCTGGATCTAACAAAATGTGTTCAGTATCTCATGAGGAAAATTGTAAAACTCTGATGAAAGAAATCAAAGAATCTCCACACAGAGAACTATTTCCTTTTCCTGTTGCCAGCTTGATCTGTAGATTCAATACAGTTCTAATCCAAATCATAGCAGTTATTTAGTTGATATACACAAGCTTATTCTCAAGTTTCTATGGACAGGCAAAATGATCCAAAATAGGCAACATAACACTGAAGGAGAACAAAAGTGGAAGATTGACACTATCTTTACAATTTAGTAGTAACCATAATAGTGTGGTATTAGTCAAATAACAGACAAACATGTCAGTGGAACAAAACAAAGCGCAGAAATAGATTTATTCAGATATAGCCAAATGATCTTCTACAGAGTAGAAAAGACAATTCAATAAAGAAAATGTTTTTCAATAAGTGGTACTAGAACAATCGAGCATTCATATACGGAACAGTTAATGTTGATAAGACTTGAACATTTCACAAAAATTAACTTGAAACTGAACTTAAATTAAAAGACACTTACTCTTTGGAAGAAAAGCGATGACCAACCTAGACAGCATATAAAAAAGCAGAGACATTACTTTGCCAACAAAGGTCCATCTCGTCAAAGCTATGGTTTTTCCAGTAGTCCTGTATGGATGTGAGAGTTGGACTATAAAGACAGCTGAGCGCCGAAGAATTGATGCTTTTGAACTGTGGGGTTGGGAAAGACTCTTGAGAATCCCTTGGACTGCAAGGAGATCCAACCAGTCCATCCTAAAGGAAATCAGTCCTGAATATTCATTGGAAGGACTGATGTTGAGGCTGAGACTCCAATACTTTAGCCACCTGATGTGAAGAACTGACTCATTGGAAAAGACCCTGATGCTGGGAAAGATTGAAGGCAGGAGGAGAAGGGGATGACAGAGGATGAGATGGATAGATGGCATCACTGACTTGATGGTCATGAGTTTGAGCAAGCTCCAGGAGTTGGTGATGGACAGGGAAGCCTGGCGTGCTGCAGTCCGTGGGGTCATAAAGAGTTGGGCACGAATGAGCAACTGAACTGAACTGAAGTTAAAATGTAAAACTGTAGATAGAAGATAAGAGACCCAAATGTAAATAACCTTGAGTTTAGCAATGAGTTTATAGATACAGCACTAAAAGCACAATCTATGAAAGAGAAATTAAGTTGGATTTTATTAAAATTAAAAACGTCTTCCCTTGAAAAGACATTGTTACGATAATGAAACAATAGGCTACAGACTGGGTTCAACTATTTGCAAGACGCCTACCTGATAAGGGATTTATATCCAAAAATATACAAACAGCTTTTGCAACTAAAGAGTAAGAAAATAACCCAAATAAAAAATGGGCCAAATCTATGAACATACATATCCTGAAGGAAGATATGCATAAGGGAAATAAGTGTATGAAAAGATATTAACTATCTAGTCACTAGGAAATTGTAGATTAAGATAGTAATGTGATGATGATATGACATCACTACTAGACTGGCTAAAATCCAAAAACTGAGCACATCAGATGCTGGTGAGGATGGAACCTAAAAGAAACCCTCATTCATTTCTAGTAGGAATGCAAAATAGTACAGCAATTTTGGAAGACAATTTGGAAATTTCTTATAAAGATCAACATAGATTTACCATATAATCCAGCAGTCACTCTCTTAGGTATTTACCCAATTAAGGTGAAAATTTATGTCTATACAAAACCCAGTACATAAATGTTTTTGAAAGTTTTTACTTATTTATTTAATGGGAGTATAAATGCTTTCATTACTGTGTTAATTTCTATCATAAAAAAATGTGAAATTAGCTATATGTATACTGCTTGGAAGGAAAGTTATGACCAACCTAGATAGTGTATTCAAAAGCAGACATTACTTTGCCAGAAAAGGTCTGTCTAGTCAAGGCTATGGTTTTTCCTGTGGTCATGTATGGATGTGAGAGTTGGACTGTGAAGAAAGCTGAGTGCCGAAGAATTGATGCTTTTGAACTGTGGTGTTGGAAAAGACTCTAGAGAGTCCCTTGGACTGCAAGGAGATCCAACCAGTCCATTCTGAAGGAGATCAGTCCTGGGATTTCTTTGGAAGGAATGATGCTAAAGCTGAAACTCCAATACTTTGGCCACCTGATGCAAAGAGTTGACTCATTTGAAAAGACCCTGATGCTGGGAGGGATTGGGGGCAGGAGGAGAAGGGGACAACAGAGGATGAGATGGCTGGATGGCATCACTGACTCGATGGACATGAGTTTGGGTGAACTCCGAGAGTTGGTGATGGACAGGGAGGCCTGTCCTGCTGCTATTCATGGGGTCTCAAAGAATCGGCCACGACTGAGTGACTGAACTGACTGACTGACTGATACATATAATCTTCCGTCTGGCTCCTTCCTCCCACCTCCTTCATCCCATTCCTTTAGGTCATCCCAGAGCAGTTTCCCACTAGCTGTTTAACACACGCTAGTATATATATGTCAGTGCTACTCTCTCAGTTTGTCCTGCCTTCTCCTTCCTGCCCTATGTCCACAAGTATGTTCTCTGCATCTGCGTCTCTATTCCTGCCCTATAAGTATGCTTATTAGTACCATTTCTCTAGTTCCATATATATGTGTTAATATATGATATTTGTTTTCCTCGTCCAGAAATTTTTTTAAAATCTTCATTTCCATTGCGATTCCTCTTTTCCTTCTCCCAGTTAAAGGTAACCACTCTTTTGACTCATATTAGCATATTAGCTCTACTTTTAAGTTTAATCTAAATAAGTATACCCATGTACTTTTCTTAACTGGCTTTGTGTGTTTCTGGTTGTCTATATGTATAAACTCTTGTTTTCAGGGTTGTTGTGGCTGTAATTTCTTACGCATTTTTCCATATGAGGTTTATGACGTACTTGGTTAGCTCCAGGGAAAAATGCACTGATAGTAATTTTATTGAAATTAAAATTTTAAATTTAGAATTGAAATGTATGTGATGTTGAATATTCTTTATACCATGGTGGAGTGTTTCCACTCATTAACGTCTCTTTGTGTATGTTTTTATTTCAGTACTCAAGTTGCTACGATACATGGAGGGCTTCCCAATTGGTGCTAGTGGTAAAGAACCTGCCTGCCAATTCAGGAGACATAAGAGATGCAGGTTCAGTTCCTGGGTGGGGAAGATCCCCTGGATGAGGGCATAGCAGTCCACTCCAGTATTCTTGCCTGGAGAATCCCATGGACAGAGGAGCTTGGAGGGCTACACGTCCATGGAGTTGCAGAGTCAGACACAACTGAAGTGACTTAGCATAGCACATATGTATGGAGTTTCTCCTTCCACTGTATTTTCTAATCAGTTAAAAGTTTTACATGAGAAGGCTCTCTATCTGTGTTAGATTTAGGTCCTTGTACTTAGCTCCCTCACATTTTGTAAGAAATTTTTTGTTAATATTTTTAGGAGATGATTTCTAGCTATTCAACTACTTCCCCATACATAAAGGTAGGTCTACCTCACCCTTTAAAAATACTTCTATCCAGTTGCTAGCTCTTGTCAGTTACTCCCACTCAGTGCTCAAATATAGTGGAGAAAGTAGAGATCCTTTATTTATTTATTTTGCTGCTATCATTGCAGAAATGCCTGTTTTCTCATATACTGCACAATAATGCCTTATGTGTGTTTGTGTGTGAGTACGTTAAGTCACTTTCTATTTTATCGAACGCTTTTAACGTGAAAGGATTTTTAATGTTGTCAGTGTCTTACAAGATCTGCAGAGATATTCATATGACTTTTCATCTTAGGTTTATTTCAATGATGGATTAAATTGATGGCTTTCTTAATGTTGGTCCACTCTGTCATTCCTGGAATAAATCCCTATGGCCTATATATATTAATTTTTAACAGGCTATTGCATTTACTTTTCTGATATTTTAGATTTCTGCCTAGATATCCATGAGGAATATTTATAGTAAGGTCCTTTCTTTGTCTGATCTTATCATGTTTTTGTGTTAATGTTATACTTGCCTTATAAAAATAATTTTCAAGATTTTCCTTCTCTTTTGTGCTCAGGAACAACTTGGGTATTAATGAATTTATCCAGTTCACAACTCTGGTATTTATTTTCTCCACTTTTCTTTCCCACTCTCTTGAGGAGTGGTGAAGTTCTTTTACAGATTTTTCTATTCTCTGACAGAAGTGTTCTGTATCTGGTATTAATTTTTAAGCATTTTTCACTTTTTCCTTGCCTACAGTTTCTTCCCTAGGAAAATTGCTGTCCTTGTAGTAGTAATTATATTTTCATGGTGAATTGTACTCTTAGTTTTAGAAGTTTAGCTTTTTTTCTTTTTTTGCCATTTTTAATGTTTAATTTGGGGTTCTAAATTTTATTTTGTAGATAGCAAGGTTGTGAGTTGTGACCTCTGTACATAGGATTCTCCAGGTAAGTATACTGGAGTGGGTTGTCATGCCCTTCTCTAGGGGATCTTTCTGACCCAGAGATAATAGAATTGGACTTTGTTTTGTTTAGTTCAGTTCAGTCCCTCAGTTGTGTCTGGCTTTGGGACCCCATGAATTGCAGCACACCAGGCCTCCCTGTCCATCACCAGCTCCTGGAGTTTACCCAAACTCATGTCCATCGAATTGGTGATGCCATCCAGCCATCTTGTCCTCTGTCGTCCCCTTCTCATCCTGCCCCCAATCCCTTTCAGCATCAGGGTCTTTTCCAATGAGTCAACTCTTCACATGAGGTGGCCAAAGTATTGGAGTTTCAGCCTCAGCATCAGCCCTTCCAGTGAACACCCAGGACTGATATCCTTTAGAATGGACTGGTTGGATCTCTGTGCAGTCCAAGGGTTTGTTTTGTTAGCCTATGGGAAAATTTACTTTTTCTTTTAGTAGATGTTTTGTGTCCAATTATGTATATTTGACTGATCAGTATTTATTCATATACACATATTTGTGTGTATATGTATATATGTGTGTGTGTGTATGAGTATACTGTGAAAATAGCTCAGTCGTGTCTGATTCTTTATGACCCTGTGGACTATACAGTCCATGGAGTTTTCTAGGCCAGAATACTTGAGTGGGTAGCTGTTCCCTTCTCCAGGGGATCTTCCCAACCCAGGGATCAAACCCAGGTTTCCTGCGTTGCAGGTAGATTCTTTACCAGCTGAGCCACCAGGGACGCCCATGTGTGTACAGTTTATTAGCTTATTTTCTTTCCTTTGCATGCTTTCACTTGCCCTCCCCGCCCCCTTGTTATATCTTTTGGTATTTAGAAAATGTTATCTTTTTATTTTGATAGATTGTTTAAAAGTTACACTAAGATTTTTATATAACATCCTTCAGTCTTCTTCATTTAGATACACTTGATTGTTTAATATAAATAGTATTGAGGCTATTAACAGCCTCTTCTATTTCTTACTAATCTTTTCTTTCCACTGCCTATGTTTTGCTAGAGCATCAGCTAAAAGTAACAAATAGGTATATTTTTGCTAATAACTATATGGCAATCAATGAGTTTATTTCACTTTCCATGTACTCTCCTGCTTTCTTCCCATTTTACAAGTATCTTACCTATATTGCTACAGCTGCTGCTAAGTCGCTTCAGTCGTGTCCCACTCTGTGCGACCCCATAGACGCCAGCCCACCAGGCTCCCCCGTGCCTGGGATTCTCCAGGCAAGAACACTGGAGTGGGTTGCCATGTCCTTCTCCAGTGCAGGAAAGTGAAAAGTGAAAGTGAAGTCTCTCAGTCCTGTCCGACTCTTAGCGATCCCATGGACTGCAGCCCACCAGGCTCCTCCATCCATGGGATTTTCCAGGCAAGAGTGTAAAACTACGTAGCATTCTGTCACATGTACAATTTTTCTAGTCATTTCTTAGTTGTTGGCAATTGAGTCTCCGGTAGATTTCATAGAAATAAGTTCAGGAACATTATTCCCTATCTTTTAAATTTGATGATTATTTGTGGGGTTTGTATGAAGATGTCAGTTTGGCTGGATGTTGATGCACACTTTCTGTTCCTTGAGTATCCTAAATATGCTGATTCATTTCTCTAATATAAAGTTTTTTGTTTTAAAAAATCTGATGTTCTTCTGATTTTCTTTTTCATATATGTGAATTGGCCTTAATGGCTAAAAACCTATAGTATTTTTTTCTATTTATCATTAACATTCTGTAATTTTACTAGAATATATCTTGATACTGACTGTTGTTTGTAAGTTTTTCCAGGTACACAGTGTGTGTATTTGATGTTTAGTTCCAAATCTTTATTTCAGAAATTTTTTTGAAATATAGGATTTTTTTCCTGTCCTATTATAGTATCATCAGTATTTATCACATATCTGCTATTTTGATTACTATCCTTTGGATCCATTTAATCTCATTATTTCTGTTTTACATGTTTATTTTTTCCCCTTACCTTCTGTTTCCTTAATCTTGCTTTCTTTGGTGTCTGTTCGATTTTGTGATCTGTTTTAAATACTGAGCTCTGACTACTAAGTTCAAAATTGATTTATAGAGGGTGAGGAAAACAGAACAGCTATTAGAAGGTGATTATCATATTTCTGGTTAGAGTTGGAGAATAATACTAAGGGAAATGAAATACATGCTGGTAAGAGTTGGGTTTAGAAAATTTTTTTGAAATCTTGTATTATATTTGGATTTTGAGAGAATAAAATACAAAAGGATAAGCTAACAGTGTTTGTGTTGAGAAGCCTGATGAGGTTCACATCATTTCCTGAGAAGTGGAGGGATTAGAATGCACCAGATTTAGGAGTATAATCAAGGATTTAGTTTCAGGTATGATAATTATTTGGAGAAGGCAATGGCAACGCACTCCAGTACTCTTGTCTAGAAACTCCCATGGATGGAGGAGCCTAGTAGACTGCAGTCCATGGGGTTGCTGGGAGTCAGACACGACTGAGCGACTTCACTTTTACTTTTCACTTTCATGCATTGGAGAAGGAAATGGCAACCCACTCCAGTGTTCTTGCCTGGAGAATCCCAGGGACAGGGGAGCCTGGTGGGCTGACGTCTATGGGGTCGCACAGAGTCGGACACAACTGAAGTGACTTAGCAGCAGCATGATAATTATTGGACCTCTAGTTATAAATATTGAAGAGGTTGGATATATTATTCTGAAGTTGATGAAGGGATCTAGCATAGAAGATTAAGCATAGAAGTAGATTATTATAATTTAACAAAAGAAATCTCAAGGTGTACAAGAAGAAACAACTCCATTTCTTCTTTACTCTTTCTTTGTAACTCTTCTTAGTGGCCTAGTTTTTTATTAACCACAGATAAAATCTTTGGTAGGATCCTAGCATTTTCAAATTACTCCCATTTATAGATTTTATGATGACTTTCAGTCACAAAAGTGGTCTAATTTTAGTAGTTAATGTGACCTGTCTAATGTAATAATAAAAACCAGGAACTTCCAACAGATTTGTACTGCCTGAGGTTTGAAGGTGATGTGTTGTTTGATATGGAGTCAGTCAGCTTCTCAAAACCTTGTCTTGTGGGTCCTCAATTCTACTTACCTCAGCTCACTAGCCACTGATTCTGATTTCTCCTTTAGTTGGAAAAGTGAGGTTGAGGGCTAAAAGGAAAAAGGTGGAAAGTCTTTTTTTCTTTTTAAATTTTTAATTTTATATTAGAATATAGCCAATTAACAATGTTGTGAAAGTTTCAGGTGTATAGCATAGCTACTCAGCCATACATATACATGTATCCATCCTCCCCCAAACTCCCGCCCCCCCATCCAGGCTGCCACTTAACAGTGAGCAGAGTTCCTTGTGCTATACAGTAGGTAAAAAGGTGGAAAGTCGTATTTTCTGTTATTGCTGTCCAGTTGACTTTTTTTCATGTGTCATCTTGGCCTGGTTATGGTCCTGTGTTATTCAATCAAGCACTAAACAAGGTGTGTTGTTGTGAAGGGATTTTGCAGATATAATTAAATCATCAAATCAGCTGACTAAGTAAGTAGGATTGACTTTAAGTAGGGGAGATGTTAATAATACTCTGAGTGAATATAGCTTAATCAGTCGGAAGGCCTTAAACAGCGCTAACGTAGCAGAGAGACAGGGCTGAGATGCAGCCAGGCAGAGGCTGAAAGAAAGAAAGGCGGAGGACAGGGAGGAGGGGAAGGAGGAAGTACAAGAATTCTGCCTGTGGATTGCTGATGACTTTTGAGTCTGTTTATTATTTATATCCCTCCTCCCCAAATTCTCAATTTCATTGAGATTTTTAAATGTTTATAATGTTTGTAGAATACACCTTTGTTTTGCCTTATTTCCACAATTTTGCCTGGTACTAAGGGACTTTTCAGAAGTTTGTTTAGTTCAGAAGCTTTTTTTTTCTTCCCTCATAAATCTTTAGTGCTGTTTCTTTTTAATCTAATCAAACTGTCTCAGCACTCTCAGCTGTCTAGCTGATCACATACTCATCCACAGAAATTTTTGAAAGATTCACATTTCCCAGCTACAGTAACTCACTGTAGTTCCCAAGGCGATCTCTTAGTTTTTGACAACTCTAATTTGGATTTGGTTCTTTCCTGATACCTGTTCAGTTGTGGAAGTCTGAATCCTCCTCTACCTTCTATAACCACCTTAAAATGGGATGCAGATTTTAGTTCTACTGAAATGAATCTTAAGATATGTTATACCTTTTCTTGCACACCGCTCTATTCCTGGTACAGCCTCTTGGGCTGAACATCCAGACTCATCAACTTTCAATTATCTGCTTTCTCCTTTGCAATTCCTATTATGAGTGGATTGGATCTGCTCTCCATTTTTCATTTTTAATATTTTGTTTATTTTGTGTTTTGAGAATGTATTTGTGCTTGATCAGTTTTATTTTCTTGAGCCTTCAATATTCTGCTTATTAGTCTAATACAATTTTAAAATTAGCTCTTGTTTTTCATCTTCATACTATCTTTACTGATCTCAATTTATTCTCTTTTTACCATAACTGTTGGCCTAATTTCACAGATACTGTGTTGTCTTGAATCTTGGTGAAAGCACTAACTACACATTTAAAAAAAATATATATATATATATATTTTTCTTTCTCCTCTTTTCCAATATTTACTTCAGAGGGACAGACTTATCATAGTATGGGCTTTTCTTTGGAACCACATTTTTTTTTTTTTAAGGAGAATAGCAATATATGAACATTTATAGTTTTAAAAAAATTCCAAGATAATTTTGTTATGTATCCAGATTTTTTAAAGTGGCTACATGTTTTTTTTATTCAGTGGTAGCTTTAGCGATATAGAAGTCTATTGTTTTCTGCTGACCAATCATGATACAGTGGTATTAAGTGAATAATAGTTACATAATCACAATAGTAAAAGATATTTATCAGTTTTCACAGTCCACAGTCAGACAAAAATAAAATATAATTATAATTGCAAGGCATAATGGAAACATGATTAACCTAACAGTATAAAATAATTATATACAATTTGGAGGGTTAAGTAGAGTGATGTGGGAAGTGGAAGTGCAAACATGCACATGTTCTCATCCACTCAGCTAATCTTGGTCTTTTGGTCAGTCCATTAAATCCATTTACAGTTAAGGTAATTATATATGATCTTTTACTATTTTCTTAATTGTTTGGGGTTTATTTTGTGTAAGTCTTTCCCTTCTCTTGTGTTTCCTGTCTAAAGAAATCCCTTTAGTATTTGTTGTAAGGCTGGTTTGGTGGTGCTGACTCTTCTTGTGTTTATCTGGAAAGCTTTTCATCAAATTTGAATGGGAGTCTTGTGGGGTGGAATATTCTTGGTTATAGGTTCTTCCCTTTCATCACTTTAAAAATACTATGCCATTCCCTTCTGGCTTGTAGAGTTTCTGTGGAAAAATCAGGTGATAAGCTGATTGGAGTTCTCTTGTATATTATTTGTCATTTTCCCTTTGTTGCTTTCAATATTTTATGCCTTTGATTTTCATCATT